>NW_026542599.1:71856756-72456756 GCF_028750875.1 Macrosteles quadrilineatus
TATTATTGCAAAAAATGTTAATTTTCCAGTTGCAAATCTTCACACAGTCTGGAATTTCGTTTCCACCCATGTTTGTGTGTATAATTTGTTAAGATTAAGAATATGCATTTTCTTATATTTTACACGAAAGAGGGTTATGATCAAAGTTTAAAACATGACTGTGTAATATTTATGATTATTAATTCGCGCTATACATATGTTAGATAAACGGTGCTTAGTAATTTCTCACTACGGTAACTAATTTAACAACTAAACTACGTACTGTACATCCAGAGATCCAAATGTATGTGCGCGTCTCGCTCTACCTTTAAAATGAAACTAATATTTACTGTGGTTTTTGGATCATTTCTGGTAAGATTTCATCCATATGAACTAATTTGCTTTAATTAACCTTTTCACAATTTCTAAGCATTTGATTAAATACAAATTATGTGTTTTATGTGTTGTTTTTATTGTTTATTAAATATCATGAATTACATGTCTGTATCGAGATTCATAATCTAATATCATGAGTTAAGGTCTAAATTATTAACCGATATATACTTTTCCTTCTTCTTTCAAAAAACATTTTATGAGAAAATTATATAGTTTTGTATTGATCCCATTCTTTAATCACAGTTATATGTCACTTTGGAATAAATAATAACGTATGATAATTGTTGTTTTTTAAAATAACTCTTAAGCCCCTCAATTGGCAATGCGATTATAATAGTGGCGATAGTTAGTGTCTGATTGCAGAGTTTATAATATTTGCTTTTTGTAAGGTTTATCATGACGCTGTTTAAAAATGAATGTTCAACAAGTTTTTTGCCTCTATTTTACTCTATATAAGTCACCAGCCACGTCACCAGTCACGTCACCAGTCACATCGCTAGCCACGACATTAGCCACGTCACCAGTCACATCGCTAGCCACGTCACCAGTCACATCCCTAGCCAAGTCACCAGCCACGTCACCAGTCACATTGCTAGCCACGACATTAGCCACGTCACCAGTCACATTGCTAGCCACGACATTAGCCACGTCACCAGTCACATCGCTAGCCACGACTTTAGCCACGTCACCAATCATATCACTAGCCACGACATTAGCCACGTCACCAGTCACATTGCTAGCCACGTCACCAGTCACATCGCTAGCCACGACATTAGCCATGTCACCAGTCACATCGCTAGCCACGTCACCAGTCACATCCCTAGCCAAGTCGCCAGCCACGTCACCAGTCACCAGACACAACAACGGTTCCTTGTACACTTTGTTTGGGCCCCACTGGTTTCAAAGAAAATTTGGCATCGTTATGTTTTAAAAGATTATGAAAACTCTAATTTTTCGTAATATTTGCTGGATACTTATTTATATAATGTGATCTACAACTTCAAACAGAAGTACACTACAACTTTACACAGTCAATTAATTTCAAACCCCATAACACGAGATTGCCATGACCCCATCTTGCTGGTTCAAAGTTTTTGTGATCAATATGTTTATGTTTATCATTTACACAATTAATCAGGATAAAAAGATTTTGTTCAATCTGAAATGGGATTATTCTGTTGCAGATTAGTCAAAGCTTAGCTGATATTTCATCATTTTCGGAGAAGGAGACGGAAATCAAAGGCCATGGTAAAACCGATGTTCATTTAATCATTATTCTTTAATTTAGCAGTTATTTTTAAACTTAGGTAACAACATGTATGCGTGTTTGTTTGTTTGAGTGTAAGTCTGATCCAGCTTAAAACCAAATTAAACTATAGCGATGTTTAATCTGAATGAAATAATATCACCACTATATGAACGAATTCTTTGATAAGTGTTATTTACAAACGAATGAAGAAAAGTGTTGAATCATGACATGGTCAAAACTAAACATTTTTAACAATCTAGCAACAGCTGTAACATAATAAATATTAAAATAAAGTGAAGACCAAGGCATCACAGTGGTGGCTAAGTTGACGCCACATCAGCCCCCCGCAGAGACTGGAAGTCCAGGAAGCTTGAGCTTTACATTTCGACCAGATCGAGTTGTATAGTTTGGAGGTTTGAGGGATGTGCTCGAAGATTGTATATTTTGTGGCTCTTTGATTGTTGGATGATTACATTTGTCAGGTAACACATAGGCAGGCTTCACCCTGTTTAAGCTCACTCACACTTGTTTGCCCTCAAAGCAAGGTCAATTAAAACAAACTGTATTATTTTACGATCGAAGGCGGATAATCCGATTGTCGGTTAATACGAGGTCGGTTAAGAGGGGGTCTACTAATATAATAAAATATTGGAAAACTATACAGACGAATAAAACAATATGGTACCGTACATTATTTATTGGGAGAAATATTTTCTTTAGTCAGAGTACTGTAAAATGCTTCTACTGGATGGGGAGACTCTGAAAACTTATCTTGTCCCGTCATATATTCATATGTTATATACTTCGATGGTTAATACGCCTTTGCGTTGTAGTAGTGGATTGTCTATACATCTAAATGTATTTAAATTTGAAGCTTATTTGTATAATGGAAGGGACAGAAAGTTGTAGGAATCTAAAAATATTAAATCATCGACAGAGAATTCCCAAGTGTTCGCACCCTATCAAAACATAGGGGCTTTACGCAAATGTGACAATGTGTTGAGTATTGGAAAGATGCCTCTTGCTCTGGAGTCATTACAAGGGGAATGTATATCGCCATTTGACTTTTAATGAAGTCATAAGTCTCAAATAATCTTTCTTAAAAACGTCCATAACATTTGCGCCACTGTATAACTCTTCAGAAAAGAATCTCTCACTACAACAAATTTAAACCCAGATGGAGTATGGTTGTTAAAGTTTATAAATCATTCAAAGTCTGCATAAATTACAAATGGGGCTTTAAGTTTATGTTTATAATTTTTAAATTGTAATGTATTTTGTTTAGACATTTCAACTCCTTGGGCATCACATATTTTACAATAAGTTATATGACGTTCTAATTTATGATTAGTGAAAAAATTTTGTAAAAACAACTTACAAAAAATGCTTCTTATGGTCATATTTTGTAGACCGTAGCATTAACCTATCAAAATCACAAATTAAACAGTAATGTGGTTTACGACCTTGTTGTAATAACAATGGATCTAATTAGTATTACTGTTTAGTTTGGTTATTCTAAATGGATATATGCATTTCTCATCTTCGATCCCAAATATATTAACACTTATATTATTTTGTCTTTCAAATTTATCTATATCAGATATTTTCACAGGATACTTTATGTTTGTCATATTCAACTGATTTTAATAGGGTACATAGTTAGAGACTCTGTTAGCATGTTCATTAGAGTTCCTTGGATATAAAACTGCTAAAATCGAACAAAGGAAAGCATTTATTGTCCGACTTTTTTATATTTAAAACTGAATGTTTCGATTTAATACTTTCTGGTGTGGGAATGTATGACTTTGGTGTTAGGGGCTTATACTTGTAATTATGCAACTGTCAATATTTAGTATGGTCATACATCCATCCACTACCTTGGGCTTGATATTTCTGCATCGATGCGTCAATCTTTAAAAGAGCATTTTCAATATGAGGTTTTGAATCTCTTTTCTTAATGGTTAGGATGGTAATGCTTCATAAATCTGCAATACATTAGTTTTCATTAATTAATTTTCCATTTTGATCTGTTGGATATTTCATAAATTTGATTCTCCTTACCAAAGTCCATTTTATCGGCTGAGGACAAGACTTAAGAGTATTTTCAAGTTCAGTTCAAGACGATTCACCAACGAATTTAATCATTGTATATGGACAATTGTTGTAAACATTTATATGTCTTATTAAATGACCAACAAATTTGTTTTACAAAAATTACAAGTCCTGTGACTTTAAGACTTTTTTGGGATTTAAGAGCTATGTTGCTATCACAGATTAAATCACAAACGTTGTACCTTCATATGATAGTTCATAGTTTCACCTTCATTTGATGTATTAACTTGTAATAGCGAATCAGTTTGTTTTTGTTGGAGAGCGACACGGAGCAGTGTTGACATGACTGCTTCATGTTTAGGAATGAGGTCTCGGGCTGATGTCACCTCTATATATAGACTTTTTGTAAAATTTCAAAATTGTTAACTAGAAATTAACAAATTTATAAATCATTTCAACAAGAGATGAAGTTTGGAAGGTTATCCACCCAGAACTCAATCATGGAGGGTCACAAAGCTTTGAGGGACGAGAAGCGAGAAGCCCGACCATGGGTAGTGGGGAGTATGGCCATGTCCGCGGCAGTGAGCGCGCCCGAGTTCTCATGCAAATCTCGCATGATTTTTAAAATATATGTGGGAATGGATATCGATTTCTAATGTTTATAAAGTTAGACAATAGTATGGAACATTTAAATAGGGATGTATTGGCCCTGGGCAGGATTTTTTTTTAAGTGACTAAAAAAACCCAACATGTTATTCTTATCGGGAAAACGACCCAAGTGCCGTCATATTGCCATATTGCTCTACTTTACATTTACACCTGCATGGGTTAATAAATGAAAGAATTAGCTTTTTAAGCTTGATTTTGAAAATATATAGGGGATAAATGGATTAGTCATATTTATAAGGTTGGACAATTATATAGGGATATGTATAGGCAAAGATAAGGAATTTTGAAAAAGTGGCCAAACATTGATCCCCATGTTATTCTTATGTAAAAAATGGTCAAAGTCGTGTCTCTCTGCTATTTTGTCCCAACTATTATTGTGGTGAATAATGGTAATAGGGTATAGTGTGGTGAAAAATAGCTTTCGTACAACGGACCGAAATGGTTTTGAAGCTCTCGATCGTTTTAAGTTCTCGACTTAGTCTCGAACATAAAACCTATCTCCAGCCGGCAAAACCTCATTTTCGGCTACATGACTAACAGATAATTCAATATGTATTGGTTAGTTTGTATGTCAGTGACATATGTCACAGTTCTAATGACCAGTTCTACTTGTCAAAAGGAACAGACTCATAGGGGTCTGAAACACAAGTTAGAAATGTAATATTTGTTATTGGTTGTAAGAAGCATTGTTTAACCTATTTAAGAATTTTTTAATGAATGACGGTTCAATGAGTTGTATAAAAACGTAGGTTTTATACATTCCCTAGGTACAAAATATACTATTTAATAAAGCTGTATTTTTATCTTTCAGTTCTGGACTTTCCTCTTCAACGAGATGAGCCCGAGGATTTTGATTCATGTCAAGTCTTGCCGAAGAACATCGACCCAGAAAATAAACTGAAAAATGGTAGAATAACTGAAAAAAACTTCAAACTCGAAACAGGCAAAAATCTGCTCGTTAAATGCGTAGAAGGTGACAATGAAGTTAATGCGTTTGTATACGGCTCAGAAGGTTACTTCATAGATAGATTGAAGCTAGAAAAAAGTAATATGCATTGTGCACAATTGATTGATAACATTTCTGTAGGCAAGACTTTTAGAGGTAAAGTGTTTATATTCAACATAATCTACAAGTTTGATGTGGAGGGTAAACATTGCAAATTCTTCTTCATCAAACCTAAGAAATGTGGTCGGTGTTATAGCAGATCTTACGAGATTACCACCACTCTTCACTATCACATATTAAGGAGATTAGGAGCAATATATACGAACTGCAGGGATGATGAGTATGTAAGTTTAAACTAATACGTCATGTGACAAAATATATCTTAACCAAGCCATATGGTGTAGTAAAATTCAGGAATGTGTTGAATATTGTCGTAATTTTATAATTAGATTAATTTAATATTAAAATAAATCCACGAGGCTTCAACGGTAATTTATAGTATAACTTTTCAGCTTTGCGAACTGTTATACCAAATTGTAACTGTATTTTACTGTCCAAAGTCAATCCTAAGAGCAGTCTGTTAACTGATGGTTTAGGGTGTAAGACGTAAACTAATAATAGTTAGTTTTGATCAAAGCTGATACTTAAGTAGTAAGAGGGGAATTGTACCGATTCAAAATGAATGACCAAATGAAAATTCAAATCAAACTGAAAACGCGCGAAGGCAAGGACCAACAACGGCCAATCACGTGAGCGCGGAGGAACACCAATTTGCTGACTTGTGCGGACGTCTTTTTCTAACGGTCACTTGGGACCAAGCTCTGAGCCGCGATGTACGGAAATCTTTAAATTCTCCTTTTCAATTTGCAAAAATCACTTTTGGTAGTCGTAACGTGTATTTCGTCAACGAATCAATTGTTCGATTTCCGGAGTGCATTGATATCTAAAACCGTGAAACAGCATTTACTAAATTACGAATTGAAACAAAACGAGTCTTTAAATTCGACGTCGACCGGCAAAATTCGTCAGATTTGACCATTTTCGTAGAGCCTATCCCAAGTACAGTGTCGTAATTATATGTTTATGTGTCGTCAAAATTGTCTTCTGTGTATGTAAGTAAATGTTTTGTGTAAATTGTATTTATATCATTAGGAGAAGCCAATCTGTCCACATTCATATTTGTTTAATCATGTTTTTTGCAGGTTTCATGTCTTAGTGTGTAAATTCAGTCACATTGCTTTAGAATTATTGCCATTTACTTATTTTAAAATACATACTGTGATACATTTGTAGATATTGTTATATTAATAATTTGGGTAAATTTTTATACCAGTTAAATTTCATATTAGTTTTGTGCTTAAATTCAAATTATATTGTTAGGGTAATCAGCTGTCTGTCACGTAAAACTGTTACAATTTGTTCTTGCTTTAATATTTGGGTTTGAAATCACTTCAAAAATACATAAAGAGATCACTGAGAGTATTTGATTGGGTGCAAATTCAGGTTTCAATCAGAGCATTGTCCCGGTTGAAGGTTAGGTGTCAATACAGGCTACAAGGTAGGCTTCCATTAACGCCATAAAAATCATATTTTTAACTTAAATTAAACAAACGACTCAGTAGTCGTTTTGGTCCAGTTTGCTACTGAGCAACAAAGTGTGCTGTACACAGATATACGAATAGCCCCTTTGCACATAAGATCAACTGGCCAGTTGTAAGTAAATACCATACTTTGGGAAGCCTAATAGCCTAAAACAGATTGAATAAATTAAACCTAGGTTCCCGAGGCTCTGCTGTCAATATTTCAGGAAAGAAAGTCAAAAAGACCACAATCAATACTCTCTCACATTAAATTGAAGTGTAATTAGTAGAAACTAGAATATTATTAATTATAGCTGAAACTTGAATATTATTAATTTTAGCAGAAACTTGAATATTAATACTGATTATTTGTAATATTTGTATTATTTATAGTGATAATACACAAAGCTTATTCTTTCATCAATTTTATTAATTCTCCTGTGTTAATCTTTTCAAGGTAATCGGCTTAACCGGACAATTGCAATAAAGTACAATATCATTAAGTAGTCAATTGACACAAAATTTATTATATATTGGTTCATCAATATTTTGCATAATCGTTTCAATATTTCAGAGTCAAAACCAATGTTTTAACAAAGTTTCAACAAAGAGTGTAATTTTGCATTCAGAGTATTTGATATACTTTTTATTGCATCTTAAGAAGTGTTACGTTTAAGATTATTGAAAGCACTTTCAGGAGGACATATCAGACCTCTCAACGGTCCATAAATCGGACTTCTGGGATACACAATTATCAGGGCTCAATACAACACCTTACTTCCACTGCCGGCTCTGTGATTGGTCCTCAGTTGTCTGATCAACTAAATTAAATTCATTGAAACCCCACCAGGGGGCAACTTTTTGATGTACTCACACCTATATGGAATAGCCAAATTGCATTACATAAAGGTGTGAGGCGATTTTAGTGATGGAATGATCAATTAATGTAAAGAGTATATTTTGAAGTAATAAGTAAGTAAAGAACGTTTATTTTTTCTTTACAAAAAGTGATAGCACTAATATTGAGAGGTCTGGTAACAAGGCAGATTGGCTCTTCTACGGACAGATTGGCATAGATAAGATTGATATTGACCCTCAGAATCTTGTTATCTTGTCACTTGTTATCTTTAAGACAGATTATACCCGTTCATATTGCAGTGTTTACTTGGTTATTTATTATCTGTGTATATTTGTCCGTGATTGTTTATATTTATTTATAGGGAAAATTGAAACATTTTGTGAATTTATAAAACTGAGGTCGATTGCATTTTTGCGAATTTGATTTAAAAAAAAAAAAACTTTGCAATTCAAAAATGAGACGTCAATTGTACGGTCCCAATTACGTAACTACGGCAAGCGATAGGGCTCAGAGGATGGCAAGCAGGCGTCATGTGTCAGACGAAGGGCTTGTGTCCGGTAGGGTTGGTGCGTCACACGCAGAAACAGGAAACGTTCGTAGCAATCATGTCTCTCCCCCCCCACCGATTCGTTCCGCGCTGGTCACGTCACATTTGTAGGAGAAGAAATAGAGCGTATTGCGAACAATGTAGTCGGCGATTTGAACATGTCGAACAGTGATTGTTTGTTGGATTTAGATAATGACGTGTTGGAACAAGCTGTGCACTCACGTTCGCATCTCACTTTTGATTCGACCGCAACAGAATATGTCACGATTGATGAGGGAACCTTTCGAGATCGACGATCGTCAATTCGCGCGATTGAACCAAGGGTTGAAAACAATGCAATGTCTTCGAATTTCACATCGTCTCCTCGTGCAGCGAACCACGAACAAATTCGTTTCGTAGCTCCAGTACCGGCGAATCAATTGCAGGGTAACTTCGTTCATCAGGGATTGTCAAAAACAGATTCTATTGTAATAATGGAACTTTTGAGGAAGTTGAAGGACGTCGATGCATCGAATGAATTTGAGTTGGTTACATTCCTTAAAGATTTAATGCCGATTTTTAACGTATCTCCGTCCCACGACAATGAAATAATTAAGTTGCTCTTACCAAAGGTCAAAGGTCAGTTGTTTCAGTTATGGATTGAGTCCGTAAGTGCTCAATCAGGGTGGAATAATTTGCACGTCGAAATTCTAGATAGATTTATCCCATCAATGCGACGAAGAGAAATAGAGTCAATAGAGTTAGATCGTCCACAACGCATCGAAGAAACTTTCTCAGATTATTGTGAACATTTATTATCTACTGCGTTTGCTCTTAAAACAAACTTGTCTGAAAACGACGTCATAGAAATAGCGCTGAATAAATGTAGGCCGGAAACAAAGTCTCATTTTTCGTTCGATTCTAGGCCACACACAATTCAAGAACTTCGTAGACTAGCTACAAGAGTCACAAGTGCCGTCAGGGCGGAAACTCGATATTTTGGACCGACGATTTTCACACCACAATTTCACACACCCCCACCCCAAATTATTCCTTCTCAGAGACCCCGACAACCTTTTCCCCGTCGTAACGACTCCAACGATCTTAGGAATAGACCCGCCGAAAGAATCATAAAATGTTTTCGTTGCAATCAGGAAGGACATTTAGCCAGAAACTGTAGGAGCTCTTTAAACTGGTAAATGACATCGACGAGGGGGCCCGGTGTCATACAAAACTCGCGACCATCCCCAACAAAAACAAAATGGAAGCCGTAGATTTAAGTGGTAAGTTGCCATTTGCGCATGTTACGTTCGACAGCTCATTAAAATGCATTGCTTTGATCGACTCTGGTAGTAGTAGGTCATTAATTAGTAAAGAATTATTCAATATGTTGAAAGATAAACAACTGGTGTCAAATGTAAATAAGGTAAGTCATTCTATGGGTACTGCGTCACAGCACAAAATCACCGTCAGATACGAAGCTACAATTCATTTGAAGTTAGGCGATTTTTCCTGGAACTACGAATTTTGGGTTGTGAATCAACTGCCGTTCAAAATGATTTTGGGTTATGACTTCATGACTTTCACAAGGATGTCCATAGATTTGAATAAGTCAATAATAAAATTCAACTTTGCTGACAACGAACACTCTCTTTGTTTAGTAGGCGACGATGAGATTCCGCGTTGCGAAAAACAAGATTTAGGCGATTCTCCCCTCACTCCTGAACAGAAAACAAAATTTGACGATTTATTATACAGCTTTAACGACGTCATATCAAATAGAATAGGCACAGCGAAAACAGAACCGTATAAAATCAAGTTCAGCGATAACATCGTTCCGTTTCGTCAGAGACCTTATCATTTACCACCAGATAAGATGGTTATAATGAGAGAGACAATACAAGAGTTATTAGATCAAGGTGTCATTGAGAAAAGTGTTTCTGAATTCAGTTCTAGTGCATTTCTACGTCCAAAGAAAGAAGCTGGTAAGTATAGGCTAGTTGTCAATTACAAGGAGCTAAACAAATACATCGAAATGGATAGTTTTCCGCAGCCCGAAGTTGATAAAATTTTTCAATATTTTAAAGGTGCTAAATATTTTACTACGCTCGATTTGAACAACAGTTACTATCAGTGTTTGTTACATCCTGACAGTCGAAAATACGCAGCTTTCAATGTAGGGTACGCATTGTACCAACCACGAACTTGTCCCCAGGGTATTAAAATAGGTAGTCAGGTGCTAGGCAGAATTGTCGACGAGGTGTTAGGAGATTTGAAATTCAAGTGCGTCGTCAATTTTGTAGATGATCTTTGTATTTATAGTCCTGATCCAGAGACACACTATCGCGATCTGAAACAAGTTTTACAACGATTGCGGGAGGCCGGATTGACTGTGAAACCAAGCAAGGTCACTTTAGCGAAACGCGGCATTCGATTTTTGTCACACGTCATCAAAGACGGAAAATTGTATGTCGACGAAACCAAAGCCGAGGTGATTAGTAACTTCCCGCGACCACGAAATTTAAAAGCAGTTCAACGATTTTTGGGAATGGCAGCGTATTACGGGAAATTCATTCCTGATTTTTCCAGTGTTAGTCGTCCACTCAATATGCTAAGGAGGAAAGGTGTCCGTTTTAAATGGGGTAAAGAACAGGAAGAAAGTTTCAATAAATTGAAGGAGTGTTTGTCTTCGCCTAAGGTGTTGCATTTGCCCGATTGGAGGCAGCCCTTCGTTCTGTCGTGTGATGCAAGCGAATTTTCCGTCGGATGTGTCCTTGAACAGATCAGAGATGGTAGAGCTGTCCCCATAGCGTTTGCGAGTCGTACTTTCTCAAACAACCAACTTAGATATAGCATGTATTTAAAGGAGTTTGCTGCCGTACTTTTTGGTTTAGAAAAATTTAAAGATTATTTGGCAGACAGACCATTTGTCATTAAAACTGACTGCATGGCTATTACGTATGTGATGGGTTGCGATAAAAGTGTCGGAATGTTAGCTAGATGGAAACTACGACTCTCACAATTTCCTTTTGCCAAGATCGAACATTGTAGGGGCACCCAAAACATTGTGAGTGATACTCTGAGTCGAATGTTCGAACCTGAGGAAGCTATAAAACAAAACAATACTCCAAAACCTGATCAAGTTTGTTTTTTACAACATTTTCCAGAAACGTTCGAATCACTCAGTGATAAGCAGAGGGAAGATGAAACCCTAGGTAAAATCATCACTGATCTGGAGAATGGTATAACTGTACCTCATTATTGTATAAAAAAGGGCATTCTAAGATTCCAGAGAAACATCAAATGTTCCCCAAAGATTGTGGTACCTAGTTCAATGCGTGTTATGATGATGAAATATTTCCACGACATATCCATTCACTCTCATTGGGGCATAAAAAAGACTACAGCACGCCTAATAAAGAATTTTACATGGGATGGAGTTTTTAACGACGTAAAAAATTACGTACGTTCATGTGAACTATGTCAACTCTCGAAACCAGCCCAGAATTTACAGATAGGTTTGATGAACTCAAAACCACCCCAGAAATGTTTTGAACGACTCCACATTGATATGTTTGGTCCACTAGTAAGATCTGTTTCAGGAAATGCTTATGCTTTTGTATGTATTGATTCATTCTCTAAGTTCAGCTGGATTATTCCAATGAGAAAAGCAGATTCAAAGACAATAATTAATGCGTTAAAGGATAAGATTTTTTCACAACATGGGTTGCCAGAAACCATTGTATCGGACAATGCATCCATTTTCAAGTCCGAAATGTTTAGGAGTTTTTTATTTGGTTTAGGGGTGAAACACATAACTACATCAGTGGCTAGGCCTAATTCAAATCAATCCGAGAGATTAAATAGAAATCTCAAAATGATACTCAAAATCTATCATTCTCAAACCCAAAAGAAATGGGACGAAAATATACCTTTCCTTTGTATGGGATTGAACTCTGCATTACACGAAACTACAGGTGTGACTCCAGCTTATGCATTCCTTGGTAGAGAGTTAAACCATTCACTCAAACTACACTGGGACCTTGGCGATGAATGCTCGACTGAAACAGCCGAGGATAGAGTGAGTAAAATATTAGAACACTCTAAGAAAGCTCATCAAAAGATAAAGGAGAGATACAATAAAAATAGAAAACCGTCTCCATATACTGAAGGTGATCTGGTATTATACAAAAAATATACGCCTAGTAACAAAGCAAATAAAATCAGTCATAAGCTAACTCATACCTGGGATGGACCGTATACTGTAATTAAAGTATTAAATCAGGTAAATGTAAAAATCCGTCTGAATCGGGACCCATCCATTGCGAAAGTAGTTCATGTATGTCAGATAAAAAAGTATTATTCGAGAGATTAGGGAAAAAATCATTGTTGTTAATGCCTACGTTTGTTTGAGGGGGTACCGACTCGTTTTTTTTAAACACAATATTGTTAATTTTAAGGCGGTAACACCAAACCATTTTTTCCTCCAACAGTGAATAGTGTGAAGAGAAATGTCACCCGTCGCTGTGAGTGTTTTGGGAGACTCGCAAGGGGTCAGGCTGGTCAGAGTGGGCGGCGGACAACAATCAACTACACAACAATGGTCGATTGAACACAGTGTTGCTCACGGCGGATGGACTACTCAAGATCTCAAGTGCGCTATCAGAAACCAAGTGTCAGTGCTAAAACCCACATGCATAATTTTCATTGGAATTAATGACATTTTCAAATCCATTGCCCCAGAGAAAACCAAAATCAATATAAAGACAATTATCCGTTTACTGAAATCCCACAACAAAACCATCTACATTACCACCCTCCCTCCCACTTTACATACCCCCCATATTCAACCCAAAACTAAATCCTTAAATATTTTTATCCAGTCTTTAAATAATCCTCCATCCATTCAATCAATAAAATTCCATAAACTATTCCCACCATTCGCACCAATGAATCTATCATTATACAACAAGAAGTATCGAAATGGGAAGCCAGGCAACGTACACCTATCAAGTACAGGTTTCAAACAGCTGGTGCGCCACATCTCGATGACCACACTCGGCGCCACACACGAGTCGATGACCTACTCCCCACCCGCCCCACTCTATCGCCAACAGCTGATCGCCGATAGTGAACCATGAATGAACTGCTGCTGTCTGCTTCATTGAGTGCTAGGTAATTCTACAGTGTGGTTAAGCGTGCGCGTTTTTCACCACTCGTGTGGAGTAGATGTAAGTGGTAATTTGTGAGACACTTTGGTGTCAGGTATTGTCAGCTCTCCCATCTCAAATCGCTCTCGCCCTCAGTACAAATAGAAATAAGGCAAACAAATGAAATGGAAAAAAAATGGAAAATGGAAAAAAAAAGAGAAAATAAATGTTAAGCAAAAAAAAATAGAAATAAGAAAAAATGAAAAAAATTGTTTTAAAATAAAATTTTTCCCAGCATGTTTTTCACACTTTGAAAATATTAATATTGAATATTTATTATATGAGTATTATTAAAAAAAAATGTAAATGTGAAGAAATTGTTTCGTGTTTAAATGTATGTAAATTGTAACTGTGTAAATGTGAAACTGTTGTGTAAACGTCTCTCCGCCGTCACAAGCGTCGCGTCGCGCCGCCGGTTTGAAAATTGTCCCGGGTTGGACGAAGTCTTCTTGCGGACCTTGTGGTCGCTCGGGCCAATTTTTTTGGCAAGGGGGCATCATGTACCGATTCAAAATGAATGACCAAATGAAAATTCAAATCAAACTGAAAACGCGCGAAGGCAAGGACCAACAACGGCCAATCACGTGAGCGCGGAGGAACACCAATTTGCTGACTTGTGCGGACGTCTTTTTCTAACGGTCACTTGGGACCAAGCTCTGAGCCGCGATGTACGGAAATCTTTAAATTCTCCTTTTCAATTTGCAAAAATCACTTTTGGTAGTCGTAACGTGTATTTCGTCAACGAATCAATTGTTCGATTTCCGGAGTGCATTGATATCTAAAACCGTGAAACAGCATTTACTAAATTACGAATTGAAACAAAACGAGTCTTTAAATTCGACGTCGACCGGCAAAATTCGTCAGATTTGACCATTTTCGTAGAGCCTATCCCAAGTACAGTGTCGTAATTATATGTTTATGTGTCGTCAAAATTGTCTTCTGTGTATGTAAGTAAATGTTTTGTGTAAATTGTATTTATATCATTAGGAGAAGCCAATCTGTCCACATTCATATTTGTTTAATCATGTTTCTTGCAGGTTTCATGTCTTAGTGTGTAAATTCAGTCACATTGCTTTAGAATTATTGCCATTTACTTATTTTAAAATACATACTGTGATACATTTGTAGATATTGTTATATTAATAATTTGGGTAAATTTTTATACCAGTTAAATTTCATATTAGTTTTGTGCTTAAATTCAAATTATATTGTTAGGGTAATCAGCTGTCTGTCACGTAAAACTGTTACAATTTGTTCTTGCTTTAATATTTGGGTTTGAAATCACTTCAAAAATACATAAAGAGATCACTGAGAGTATTTGATTGGGTGCAAATTCAGGTTTCAATCAGAGCATTGTCCCGGTTGAAGGTTAGGTGTCAATACAGGCTACAAGGTAGGCTTCCATTAACGCCATAAAAATCATATTTTTAACTTAAATTAAACAAACGACTCAGTAGTCGTTTTGGTCCAGTTTGCTACTGAGCAACAAAGTGTGCTGTACACAGATATACGAATAGCCCCTTTGCACATAAGATCAACTGGCCAGTTGTAAGTAAATACCATACTTTGGGAAGCCTAATAGCCTAAAACAGATTGAATAAATTAAACCTAGGTTCCCGAGGCTCTGCTGTCAATATTTCAGGAAAGAAAGTCAAAAAGACCACAATCAATACTCTCTCACATTAAATTGAAGTGTAATTAGTAGAAACTGGAATATTATTAATTATAGCTGAAACTTGAATATTATTAATTTTAGCAGAAACTTGAATATTAATACTGATTATTTGTAATATTTGTATTATTTATAGTGATAATACACAAAGCTTATTCTTTCATCAATTTTATTAATTCTCCTGTGTTAATCTTTTCAAGGTAATCGGCTTAACCGGACAATTGCAATAAAGTACAATATCATTAAGTAGTCAATTGACACAAAATTTATTATATATTGGTTCATCAATATTTTGCATAATCGTTTCAATATTTCAGAGTCAAAACCAATGTTTTAACAAAGTTTCAACAAAGAGTGTAATTTTGCATTCAGAGTATTTGATATACTTTTTATTGCATCTTAAGAAGTGTTACGTTTAAGATTATTGAAAGCACTTTCAGGAGGACATATCAGACCTCTCAACGGTCCATAAATCGGACTTCTGGGATACACAATTATCAGGGCTCAATACAACACCTTACTTCCACTGCCGGCTCTGTGATTGGTCCTCAGTTGTCTGATCAACTAAATTAAATTCATTGAAACCCCACCAGGGGGCAACTTTTTGATGTACTCACACCTATATGGAATAGCCAAATTGCATTACATAAAGGTGTGAGGCGATTTTAGTGATGGAATGATCAATTAATGTAAAGAGTATATTTTGAAGTAATAAGTAAGTAAAGAACGTTTATTTTTTTCTTTACAGAATATGTAAAAGAGGATGTAGTTCAATTGCGAAAATTTGACCTACACTAATCCGGGGCTCGGGTTGGTCATAAACCAGTAGTTCAATTGCGACAATTGGAACTACAGCAAACTAACCCGAGTCTCGAGTTGGCCATAAACCAGTTCAATTGCGACAATTGGAACTACACTAATCCGGGTCTCGAGTTCGCCATAAACCAGTAGTTCAATTGCGGCGATTGGAACTACACTAATCCGGGTCTTGGGTTGGTCATAAACCAGTAGTTCAATTGCGACAATTGGAACTACACTAATCCGGGTCTTGAGTTGGTCATAAACCAGTAGTTCAATTGTGACAAGACGGCTGGTTAAGATATCTCTCTAAATTGTAAAGTGCATAGCAGCGTACAAAAGCCAGTCAACCAAAATGATAAAAAAAAATGGGACTTCTGAGCGAGTAAGAAGTTAAAGTAGTTTGTGGCAGTTATAGGGAAGCGTCATAGTGATGTATCCACTATATTATGTGATTAATAGTTACATATATAATCGGTAACCATAGCTGTTGGTGTAAGTTTGTCTTGTTATCCTGACACTGTACAGGTCAATTGGGAGTGGCCAATGAGTTTCCGATGTCCTCTTCAAAGCAACAGTATTTGCATATGATACGGTAAAAACCCATAGGCTTTATACACTCAAAAACATTATAACATGTTTATACATGGAATTTCTCATTTATTAAAACTCTTCCTTAAAAAAATACAGTCGGCATTAATTTATTTAGTCATTTGTTAACTGTTTGTACTCTCGTTTCTATTCAGTAAGCGCGTTATAGCCAAGCCAGTGCTTTGTAGCCATGTATAGCCAGCAATCTCCAAACTGGCAAAGCCGCGCACTACTCCAGCTGTTAAATGTCAAATATAATAACCTTTGACTATTAATACTATACTTCGGCCGCTTAGAAAACGACCTGTGCGCTAATGGTTACATTCCATCCCCATGTTAAAGTTGTAGTTAGGTTTTTAATAAAATTTGTCTTAGTTGATGTGAGCCACCTACAGATTGCGCTAATCTGAATTACTGATTTCTGCCGATTACATGATGGTTTTTACCAAGTCAAACTGATGGAATGACTTATTATGAGCTATAGCAACTGTTGTGACCCAGCAACTATGTCGGTAACAAAAAATAAGGCACAAAATAGAGTTTTAGACACTAGCAGTAGTGGAGAACTACCGGTTTAACAGCACTTGGGGCGTTTTTTCCCATAAGAATAACATGGGGATCATTTTTTGGCCACCAAAACCAAAAATCCTGATCTTTGCCTAAATATCCCTATATAATTGTCAAACCTTATTTCTTACTTATTCCCTATAAATATATTCGATATTAAGCTAAAAAAGCTATTTCTTACATTTATTTACCCTTACAAGTGTACATTTAGAGTAGATACAATAGGACAATATGACCTCACTTTAGGCACGTTTTCCCCATAAGAATAACATGGTGAGCTTTTTTTGACCACTTTTTTAAAAATCCAGCTCTCGGCCAATACAAGCCTATATTAATGTTCAATACCATTGTATAACACTATTAAAATTTCAAATCCACATCCATTCACAAGTATATTCTCAAAATCATCAACTTGACAGTGCGAGGTTTGTACGCGAACTCGGGCGCGCTCCCGGCTCACGGCGCGGGCATGCTCCGGGCTCTCGCTCCTGACCCATGGTTGGTCTTCTCGTCTCTAGTGGTAGCTCTTGATTAAGTCCTGGGTGGGTGACCTCCTGTTGAAGTAATTTCTAGTTAAATTGTTAAAAATCTTTAATTTCTAGTTAAAAATTTTGAAAATTTCAAAAATTTTGAAATTTTCGAAAAGTCTATAAATAGAAGTGACATCCGGGTGATATTTCATTCTGGACCATGAGGCCCACCTGTCAACACTGCTCCGTGTCGCTCTCCACCAAAAGTAACCTGATTCGCCACTACAAGGTAATTCATCAAATGAAGGTGAAACTGTGCAAAGTTTGCAATTTAATCTGTGATAATAACGTGGCTTTAAAATCTCATATATTACAAAGACACAAAAGTTGTAATTTTTGTAAAAGAAATGTTGTTGGACATTTTAAAAGACATGTCAATTCTTGTAACAATTGTCCATACACAATGATAAAATTTGTTGGTGAATCGATTAGAGTTGACCTTGAAAGTACTCTGAAGTCTTATCCTCTGCCAATAAAATGGACTTTAGTTAGGAGAATCAAATTTATAAAATATTCAATGGATCAAAATGGAAAATTAGTTAATGAAAAAGAATGTATTGCAGATTTTAGAAGCCTTACTACCTTAACTATTGAGAAGAGAGATTTAAAGCCTCAAATTGAAAATGCACTTTTAAAGATTGATGCGTCGATTCATAAATATCAAGCCCAAGGCAGTGGATGGATATATGACCATACTAAATATTGGCAGTTGCATGTTTATAAGTATAAGCCTTTAACTCCAAAGTCATATATCCCCACACCAAAAAGTATTCAATCAAAACATGCAGTTTTAAATATAAAAAATTCTGATAATAAATGCTTCCTTTGGTCAATTTTAGCAGCTTTATATCCAAGGAACTCTAATGAAAGTGCTAATAGAGTCTCTAATTATGTACCCTATGAAAGTCAGTTGAATATGACAAACATAAAGTATCCTGTGAAAATATCTGATATAGATAAATTTGAAATACAAAATAACATAAGTGTTAATGTATTTGGGGTTGAATATGATAAATTTATATATCCATTAAGAACAACTAAACTAAATAGTAATATTCATATAGATTTATTATTATTACAAGAAGGTCGTAAATTACATTACTGTTTAATTCGTGATTTTGATAAGTTAATGTTCCACTCTACAAAAGATGACCATAAGAAGTATTTTTGTAAGTTGTGTTTACAACATTTTTACACTAATGATATATTAGAACGTCATGCAACATATTGTAAAAACTTTGATGCCCAACGAGTGGAAATGTCTAAACAAGATACATTACAATTTAAAAATTATAAATATCAACTTAAAGCCCCATTTGTAATTTATGCTGATTTTGAGTGCTTTATAAACTCAAACAAGCATATTCCATCGGGTTTTGCATTTGTTGTAGTAAAAGATTCTAAGATTATTTCTGAAGAGTTATATAGTGGCGAAAATGTTATGGACGTGTTTTTCAAAAGGTTATTTGAGACTTATGACTTCATTAAAAGTCAAATGGCGATATATATTCCCCTTGTAATGACTCCTGAGCAAGAGGCATCTTTCCAAAACTCAACACATTGTCATATTTGTGAAAAGCCTCTATATTTTGATAGGGTACGAGAACATTGTCATTCAAATGGCCAATACCGTGGAGCTGCCCACAATGATTGTAATTTAAACTATAAAGTAACAAAGAAAATACCAGTATTCTTCCATAACTTGAAAAATTACGATGGACATTTAATAATGCAACACTTGGGAAAATATAATCGTAAATTAAATTGCATAGCCAAAGATATGGAAAAGTACATTTCATTCTCTGTTGATGATTTAGTATTTTTAGATTCCTATAACTTTCTGTCCCTTCCATTATACAAATTAGCTTCCAATTTAAATACATTTAGATTTATAGACAATCCACTACTACAACGCAAAGGTGTATTTCCCTATGAATATATGACAGGACCAGATAAGTTTGCAGAGTCTCTACCTCCAATTGAAAAATTTTACAGTACTTTAACTAAAGAACATATCTCTCCCATCGAATATGAACATGCAAAACATATCTGGACCCATTTTAATATACATAATTTACAAGAATATCATGATTTATATCTTAAAACAGATGTATTGCTACTGGCTGATGTGTTTGAGACATTTAGAGACCTGTGTTTAAAGGATTACAAACTTGACCCCGTACACATGTATTCACTTCCAGGACTAACATGGGAAGCCTGTCTTAGAATGACTGGCATAAAATTACAATTATTTCAAGATATTGACATGCATTTGTTCATAGAAAGTGCAATCAGAGGAGGAGTCAGTATGATTTCCACACGTTACGCTAAAGCCAATAATAGATATATGGGTGAACATTATGACCCCAAACAAGAGAGTGTGTATTTAGTATATTTAGATTGTAACTCGCTATACTCCACAGCTATGTGTGAGACACTACCCGTGGATGGATTTCGTTGGACGAATGAGATAGACTACAAAATATACAAAAACAATCAAAATGATGAGTTTGGATACATTTTAGAAGTTGATTTAAAATATGATAAAAGCTTACATGATTTACATAATGACTATCCATTAGCACCTGAGAAAATGAATGGCAAATTAATACCTAATTTAAATGACAAAACTAAATATATTTTACATTATAAAGCATTACAAAAATATGAAGAATTGGGTTTGATTGTTACAAAATACCATAGAATTTTAAAATTTAGACAGTCTAAATGGCTTGCGCCCTATATTAATTTTAATATTGAAAAACGCAAATGTGCTAAAAATGATTTTGAAAAAGACTTTTACAAATTGTTAAATAATAGTCTCTTTGGTCGAACAATTATGAACCAACGCAAGTTTCGTGATATATATCTCAAGGATGAGTCACTATTAACTAAATATGTCACTAATCCAAGGTTCGACTGTAGCAAAAAGTTCGATAACAATTTACATGCTATACATTTAAATAAATTAGTTGTAAAGTTTAATAAGCCGATATATTTAGGAATGACCATTTTAGATATCAGTAAAGTAATAATGTATGATTTCCACTATAATTATATGTCAAAATTTAAGAACAAAAGATTTCTTATGACAGATACAGATTCTTTAATGTATTCTATAGTTACAGAGGACTTTTACAAGGAAATAGAATGTGACTTGCACTTTTTTGATACCTCTGGATATAGTAAAGACCATTTCTTATACTCTGATAAAAATAAAAAAGTCACTGGCAAGTTTAAAGACGAATTAGATGGTCATATTATGTATGAATATTGTGGTTTAAGACCAAAGTTATATTCTTATATTCCTCTAAAATGGTTATATGAAGAAGACAAGCAAGCTTTAGAGGTCAAAAAAGCTAAAGGAGCTGATGGTGCTACAGTTAAACATCTCCTCAGACATCAACATTATTTAAACTGTCTTGCAACTGGGCAAGATTATTATGAGAATGTGACAAGAATTAAATCTACAAATCATCATCTTCAAACCTTAACTATGAATAAGAAATTACTATCGTTTGACGATGACAAGAGGTTTATTCTGGAAGATGGCATCAATACTCTTGCGCTTGGTCATTATAAAATTGATCAAACATAAATCTATATTTGCCATTATTCTTTGACCTTTCTTTGTCTATTACAAAAAAGCCATATTTAGTTTTATCCCAACATTGATGACAGAGATTTCTAAATTGGTTAAATGAAAAGTCATTACCAACATGATTGTTATATACATGTTTTAAATTTAAATCATCTTGTTTAAATAATATTAGGAAATTTACATTATCACGTAAATGTTTATGTACTTTGCTGTAAGATTGACACAAGTAAAAACAGTTAATATTTTTATGTCGACCCATTGAAAAAAATTGTGTAATATTTTGACTATTTATGTCATCAAATACAACAACTGACTGTGATTTTACATCATTTGGTGTGATTTCACAGTCAGTAAACGTGTGTAATTTCACTTCATCACACAAACTAAATATTTCAATTATTTTTTTATATTTTTCTTGTTCTAAAGATTTAGATATTAAATATAAGTTTGTAAATTTTAATCCTTCCTTTTTCACAATTAAATTGTAAATTACAACCGTCTTCCCACTTCCACTTGGACCACAAATAACACATCGAATATTGGTAGGAAATAGACCCAACTTCTTTGGTATATTTTCCTTAGTATGTACTATTTTAAATTTATGTTTTTGTTGAATAAAAGACATTTTTTATATAATAAAAATGGTGAAAAATAATAAGAAAACATGTAAAAAGGGCAAAGGTTTATTCTTAAAGCCTTACAGGGGTCGAGGGTTATTGAATACTCTTATAAATAATCTTCCATTTCCACTTCACATACCATCATATCGGTACTGTGGACCTGGAACAAATATACGTCAAAATTTAGCCAAAAATGTACCTCCAAAAAATAAGCTAGACTCTTATTGTAAAGAGCATGACATATTCTACATGAATAATCCCGATACCGCTGCTCGGAACAAAGCAGACATGAGATTAGCAGACTTAGCTTGGACTAGAGTAACGGCAAATGACGCAAATCTTGCTGAAAGAGCTGCAGCTTATGCGGTGACAAATTTGATGAAGGCAAAAGCAAAAATGGGAATGGGATTAAAATTTAATAAAAAAGATGGACAACTACCAGCTGTTAGAGGCCGCAAAAGACGTGCCTCACTTCCGGGGGGTGTACCTAAAAAACGAGCTAAAAAATCTAACACCAAAAGTAAAAGAGTGCGGAATAGTTAATTTAGACAGTTCATCTGGCACACATTGGACAGCATATCGTAAAAATAAAGATATTGTAATTTATTTTGACCCATTTGGAATCCAACCTCCAAAAGAAGTAATTAAATATTTTGAGGGACATAAAATATTCTATACAACCGATCAAATACAAGATTTAAATAGTTCTATTTGTGGAATTTTATGTTTATCATTCATAAAAAATTTTTGTTTATAAAAATGGATTCATTTACTATAACATTTTCGGGTACAGAGCCAGAGCTAAAGTCAGTGTTCTTTCCTCCCATAGAATTAAATGATGATTATGTAATTGGATTAGTAGATTTTCAAAGTTATAATTCTATATTTAATGTAAAAAAACCACTTAATACTTTAACATATTACAAAGTAGAGAAAAAAACATTACCAAAGGGAGAGATCTTAGTTGATGATTTAAACCAGTTATTAGATGGTAAACTTAAAGTTATAATACATAAGAATGGAGAAGCATTAATTAATACTAAAGTCAAACTTTTATTCAAAGGGCTTATTCCAAAATTAAATCAACTTAAAGGCAACAAATTAACCATTGAAGAAGGTGATGATGTTTTCTATTATGACCACAAAGCTCCAGTTACAATAGAAATTTCTGAAGGAACATATGAGGTGGTTGAGCTTGCAAAGGAAATTCAAAAGCAAATCCCAGACTTTTTCCTTACAGCTAATAATAAAACTATGAAAGCGACATTACTTTCTAGCCACGTGTTTGATTTTACAAAACCATGTTTAGGGTCTGTTTTATTGGGATTTAAAGGTGTTTCTACTCCTGGTGTTCAGTTTGAATCTACAAATAAAATAAACATTAATAATGTAAATGTGATTAGAGTAAAATGTAATATTGCAAACGGGTCCTATTTAAACGGAAACAAATCACACACCATACATAGCTTTTATCCAGAAGCTCCTCCTGGCTACAAAATTATTGAAGTTCCAAGAAATATTATATATTTTCCTGTAAATAAGAGAAGTTTAGATGTTGTCAGTATTACATTTGCCGATCAGCATGACAAGGCAATTGACTTTAATGGAGAAGAAACTACAATTACTTGTCATATAAAAAAGATATGAGAATTTATAAGAATTTATCTATAAGTGTACAAAATGCTAGGTTCCTACGATCAATAGGACTAAAGTTAAAATTTTCTATTAATAAAAATGGAAGATTTTCTAGACGTTACAGGGAAATCCCAATTCGACGATAGTGTGGTTAAAATTACAAATCACTCCTATGTTCCCCACAACACTTTGGCAATAAATAATTCTGATGAAATTCGAATATGTATTAATAATCAAGATTTGCTAACTCTCCCGTGTAGGAGTTATCTGTATATTAAGGGAGAAATTGAAAATCATGATAAAGGTCATTTTATAAATAATGCATTTGCATTCTTATTTGATGAAATTAGATATGAAGTCGCAGGTAAAGAAATAGACATTGTAAGAAACCCAGGAATTTCTAGTCTTATGAAAATATTGAGCTCTTACAATAAAACTACTAAATTGTCAAATGTGGCATTTGATTCTGACACGAATTTAAAAGAGTTCCATAAAAGTGGCAAGTTTAGTACTTGTTTGCCATTAGAACTGTTAATGGGTGTATTTGAGGATTTTAATAAGGTATTAGTAAATGTCAAACAAGAATTGGTGTTAAAAAGATCCAAAAATGATTTGAATTGTATATTAACAACCACTAGTGCTCCAGCCAGTGGCACTGCTGATGTGATTCCTAAAATTACACTTAACTCAATTCAATGGGTGATGCCACATGTAATACCATCAGATGGGGAGAAGTTACAATTACAAAAGATGTTACTGCAAAATAAAAATTTGCAAATTGCATTTAGAAGCTTAGAGTTGCATGAACTTCCATCATATCCCAATACTACAAGACATACATGGTCAGTAAAGACATCTTCAAGTTTGGAGAAGCCTAGGTATATTATATTTGGTTTCCAAACAGCTAGGGATAATAGTGCACGAAAAAGAACTGATGAATTTGATCACTGTAAGTTAAAAAATCTCAAAGTATTTCTAAACTCTGAATATTATCCTTATAGTGATTTAAATCTCGACTTTGAAAATGGAGATGTCTCTAAAGCTTATGAGATGTTTATGAGGTTTAGAGAGACTTACTATAATACTATCCCAGATCCTATGATTAGTAGGGCTGAGTTTATGAAGAAATATCCACTAATTGTAATAGACTGTTCTAGACAGAACGAAACAGTGAAGGAAGGAATTGTTGATATTAAATTAGAGATTGAAACTGCAGAAAATGTGCCAGCAAATACATCTGCATATTGTTTGATAATACATGATAAAGTGTTTGAGTACAATCCTTTGTCAAATGAGATAAATAAAATGTAAATAAAAGATGAAAAACATTCAACAAGAATTGGTTGACTCTGCAAATCAAATACGAGAGAAATATAGAGCTTTAAAACGTGGCAAGTTTCTAGAGGCTGAAGAGAGGTTCCAAACATTCCAACCTTTAATAGAGCCATTACAAGAATTAAAAAAAATCGCCAAAACAGAGAGGCCTCGAATGGAGATTCTCCCAATGACTCCATCTAGAATACCAATAATACCAAGATTACAACCATTACAACAATCTACTCCACAGAAATTAGATTTTGGTCTTTTAGCATCAGACTATTTAGGAAATTACCTCAGTAAAAGTAGTATGACAGACACTACATATGGTATTAGACGAGAAGCAAATAAATTTTTTATTGGAAATAAGGAAGTTGATATTGCCAATGATGATGTTACAATTGCAAATAAAACCTACAAGGGGACAAAAGGTTTGTGGCAATTGTTAACTTTAAAAGAACCTGAGGATTATACTCCGGCTGATTTGCAAAATTATAAAGAAATTTTGGAAGCTACAAATGGACATTTAAAGAGTTACAAAGATGGTGCACCAATTTCAAGTAATAGACATACTAAATATCTTAATATAATTAAACCTCTTTTTAAATCTGTTGGTGAAGGTTTGAGACAAGTGACTGGTAAGAAAATAGACTATATTTATTGGGATGATCCTAATGAGCTTGTAGATAGGTTAAGACTTCTTTGGCTAAGTCGCCAAGCCGGTAACTCAGGAGTGGATAATGAAATAGATTCCATTATTGAGGAATTGAGAGAAAGTGGAATTATTTATTAAATAAAAATATGTTTATAGATAAATTTTATCGTTTATATAATCCATATAATAAGCCTGCAGAACCCAGGGCTAGTAGTGAACCTACTTTAAATTTACAAGACGATAGTTGGAATGGTTTAAACCGTAAAATTGGTAATGTTAAAGATGGGGAGTTTGTAGATGATGTATCAACTTTGGGACAGACATTAACTAGAAAAGGTGATGTCTTCTTACAAGGTAAAACTAAATATGAGTTTTTAGAATCCAAGAATAAAAATTGGAATGCTAAAAAACAGAAAATTACTAATGTGGAAAAAGGTGAAAGTTTAGATGATGTGCCCACTTTACAACAGACTTTAATACGTAAAGATGGTGGTACATTTGTACAAGACAATAATAATTATGAATTTTTAGAATCAGAAAATGGTGTTTGGAATGCTAAGAAACGGAAAATTACTAATGTAGAAAAGGGTGAAAGTTTAGATGATGTGCCCACTTTACAACAGACTTTAATACGAAAAGAAGATGGTAAATTTGTACAAGACAATAATAATTATGAATTTTTAGAATCAGAGAATAGTATTTGGAATGCTAAGAAACAGAAACTTAGCAATTTGATGGAAGGTACAGATAGTAAAGATGCTGTGAATGTTTCACAAGTTCCAAAAATGGAAGCAGGCTATTGGAGTTTTAATAATAAAAGGTTAGTACATGTTAAACCTGCCATTGATGACACTGACTGTGTTACAAAAGAACAGACTATAACTTTTGATAAAAAACTATATTGTTGGGATGCCAAAAAACAATTTATAAGAAATCTACCAGAGGGGAAACATTTGGATGATATTTGTCTAATGTCACAAGCTATGCGTTATGATGGATCAAAATTTGTATATGGAGAGAAAAATTTTAATTTGATGGAATACAATCCTGATTTATTAGTTGCTGACCCCACATCCTTAAGTGGATTTAAGTATATAGATAATAGACCATATATACCAGAAAACTATGTATTTAAAAGAATGGAAGATAATCTATTGATTGGGGCTAATGGTGATGTATTTAGAGTTACAGGAAAGGATGATGTTATAAAAAATGAATGAAATTGCATACGAACTTCATAAGCCTGCAAGAAAGAATTTCATTAGAAGGTCTTTTAAAGTATTGGGTATAAACGAAACCATACAAATAGATTTAATTGATATGCAAAACTATGCTAGAGAAAATTCTGGCAATAAATATATTTTAACTTTAATAGATACATTTTCTAAAAAAGCTTATGCTGCTCCACTAAAGAATAAGACAGGGTTAGTGGTTACAGAAGCCATTAAAACCATTCTACCAAAGGGGGTTAAAAACATTCAATCTGACAATGGAAAAGAATTTTTTAATAAACATTTTAGCAAACTAATGAAAAACTTAAATATTAATCACTATCACACATTTTCTACAACTAAGGCTGCAATTGTGGAGAGGTTTCAGAGAACTTTAAAGAATTGGTTATATAGGGAATTTAGTGCTCAAGGTAGTTATAAATGGTTGGATTTACTTCCAAAGTTAATTCGAAAATATAATAATAAGGTGCATAGATCTATAGGTATGAAGCCTAACCAAGTGAATATTAAGAATAGTAAATATGTGCATGAGAGGTTGACTTCTAAAGTAGTGCAAGTTAAAAAGCCAAGATATAAGGTGGGTGATAGTGTGAGGATTTCCAAGTATAAACATGTTTTTAGTAAAGGATATACTCCAAATTGGACAGGTGAGCTATTTACAATAGCAGAAGTTAAAAATACAAAGCCTGTGACTTATATCTTGAAAGATGAAAATGGTAATATAATCAGGGGAGGCTTCTATACAGAGGAGTTGTTAAAGACCAAGTATAAAGACATGTATTTAGTAGAGAAGGTAATTAGGAGGAAGGGTGATTTATTGTATGTCAAATGGCTTGGGTTCCCAAGTAGCCAGAACTCGTGGATTTCCAATAAGGATGTCCAAGGGAGCATGCCATGAGCCGGGAGCGCGCACGAGTTCGCGTACAAACCTCGCACTGTCAAGTTGATGATTTTGAGAATATACTTGTGAATGGATGTGGATTTGAAATTTTAATAGTGTTATACAATGGTATTGAACATTAATATAGGCTTGTATTGGCCGAGAGCTGGATTTTTAAAAAAGTGGTCAAAAAAAGCTCACCATGTTATTCTTATGGGGAAAACGTGCCTAAAGTGAGGTCATATTGTCCTATTGTATCTACTCTAAATGTACACTTGTAAGGGTAAATAAATGTAAGAAATAGCTTTTTTAGCTTAATATCGAATATATTTATAGGGAATAAGTAAGAAATAAGGTTTGACAATTATATAGGGATATTTAGGCAAAGATCAGGATTTTTGGTTTTGGTGGCCAAAAAATGATCCCCATGTTATTCTTATGGGAAAAAACGCCCCAAGTGCTGTTAAACCGGTAGTTCTCCACTACTACTAGCGCAATCTGTGACTGGCTTACACAACTACATTCTTTTTTAGTAAAAAATTGGCGACAGCTAATCCATATAGATGGGATGTCTTCTATAATAACTAAAAAATGCAATATAAATGTACGGAAAGTAAATAAAAGAAACGTCTTATAACACTTAAAACATATACAGGGTGTTCATCTGAAAACTTTCCATGTATGTTGTGTGCAAAGGTAAAGGTTTTTTACACTTGTTTGTTCTCATTACCCCATAATTTGGAACATGCCAAATCCAATAAAGTTATTTTCAATTTTCAAAAATGCCCCAAAAGGACTCAATTTGAGGGGTATTTTTGCACCAAAATGATTTGGATCATCAGACCTTTAAATTGATGTATCACACAACCCATGTTTACATTTGAAAATTTCTCAAAAAGCACCCCTACTTCCCAAATTGGGCCCTTTTGGGGCATTTAAAAAATATGAAAATAATTTTATTGGATTTGGCATGTAAAAATTAGGGGGAAATGAGAACAAACAAGTGTTAAAAGCCTTACCTTTGCACACAACAGATATGGAAGGTTTTCAAATGAACACCCTGTATTTACTATTATACTGTTACTCACAAGACGGTAAATTTACAAACAAGATGGTAAGTGGTTATATTTACCGTATATTTACCGTCTTGTGCGTAACTGTATAAGAGTAAATATTTGTTTTAAGTGTTATAAGACGTTTCTGTTATTTATTTTCCGTAAATTTAACACATTCAATGCTAATCAAGAAGTTATTTAACATAAATGTCAACGAGATTCGTTGGCTTAGTCAAACAATCTATTAATGGGCCCAGAGTCGCAAATATCACTATCGAACAACCCTCTTTACAAAGGATAGGTCTAATAATCTACGTTTACAATACTTATCTTTGGGCAACTTCCTATAATTTATCATGTTTAGACATATTTATTCATATAATATATTACAGCAGCCTACCAAAAATTGTCATTTCATTTTTTTTTTCAGATAAAAGCATATAAAGAAAGTGGTAAGTATTTACGATTAGAATTATAACACTATTTTGGGCAAGAAGTCAAATATAACGTTTACGGTCTACTTGTTTATTTATGTATTGTATCACTCTGTCTTTTGTAAGTTAGAATGGTATCAATAGTAATAAATCCAGCTACCCCCTCCCCCAATCATAATTAATAAATAAACACACACCACTAAACCCAACCACAACAAAACACCCGGCAAACCTCGAACCACTCACACAACCATGCTGTCTCAAAAACAACACCCAACCTACCTTCCCCTAATCAGCGGCTGCGGCAGAATTGCAATTTGTTATTACACTTTTTCATTATTTACACGTAGCTGCCGTGGCCGCAATCCTTTCCCTGACTGAATAGGACTTAGTCCTGGAAAAGCCTCAGTCCAGTAGGATTTCAGAGCCCTGGACTGGAACTTCACACAAAATATATAACAACCTTTAGTCAAACTAGATTTATCATCTACAATTGTTGTAAGGATATAATTGAGAAATTGTTCTCTTTATTTCTCAGATTTAATATATTTCTTGTAAACTTCTGGGTTCTATAGATCTGTTATCATAATTGGGAACGTTTAAAATACACTTTAAAAGATATTTTTATTCAATTTATTAAAATAAATTTGCCGTATTTTATAGTGGAGTTATTACCATCGCGCCAATATGAAGTCATAGAATATCACCTATATGGTGATCCCGTTGGAGACCCTGTCTTCACCGATTTCAAAACTGATCAAAACCTCAAGCTCAAGTGCCAACAATACAACAAGATCCCGGCCGAAGATTCTACAATAGCAGTAGGATTTATAATGTATGATGAAGATATAATATTGGAAAAGTTATCCCTTGACACTTGTACGAGCGGAGTTGAAGGAATATACATCAACAGAAGGAAAATAAAGACTTACAAAGATTATATAAAAATATTTACACTTGTGTTTAAAAAAAGAGATGGAAACTGCTTTAAAATGGACATTAATTATTTTATTAATGGTATTAACGAAGATGTTGTTATTACTCGGTACGCTCCTGGTAGAGTCAATTGTCCAGATGATTGGACTAGTGACGCAGCCTTGGAAGTGCAAGATACAAGAGTGCCTTAGTACAAGATTTACTGGGTTTCTCGGATAGACTCATCTGATGAAAAAGATTAATCAACTAAATAAAAACATGTTGACATATTATTAGCTTATTTAAACCCTAGCATAATTGGTTGCAGATTCCAAAGAGAAACTATTAATGGATAAAATATTAGTTCGATATTATATCGACTCAGATATACTTTTCACATGCCATAAATATCGATTGTATGATTTTTATAACACTTCGCTGCGGTGGTTAAGTTACGTAAGTTCTACTTAGTTTAGGTTATGATAATAACAAACAAGATAACATAAAAACATTTAGCAAACTATCAAAGAAAGACGTCAGATAGATTTTTTTCTTATTTTTGCATAAGTTCCTAAACTAAACACAACTTCCAACCGTATCTAAACAACGCAGCTCACTGCACTGTAAAAGTGTTACTGAGTTTAAATAAAAAAAAAACTGAATTTGTAAATTTTTCAATAAGTTCAGCTGAAAAAATAAGAACTATTTCCTTTTGAATGATGTTAAGATCATGTCAAGTTCTTGGGATTGGTGCTCGACAGAAACCTGTGTTTTCATGCCCATATTGACACTGTGTGTAGAGGGATTTCTCCAGGAATCTTTCTACTCTGCCAACTTTCTAAGTTGGCAAAATGTGATGTTTTAATTACAGCATATAACGGAGTAATTTTCCACACCTGATATACGCAGTGCCGGTGTGGGGGTGCGAGAGTGGGAAAATGTCTTTCATCCTCTTCCGGCTTCAGAAGAAGGCAGTTAGGATAATCTTTGGTTTGAATAGAAGAACATCTTGCAGACAGTACTTTTCTTCACCACAAATTTTAACATTTCCCTCAATATACATTTTGGAAAAATTGATTCTCATCTAGAAGAACCTTCACCAATATCAAACTTCACATACTCATTCATATTCACCACGTAACAATTCACATCTTAAATTACCATCTCACTCAACGTAATTTTTTAAGAGACACTTCAATTACAACGGCATTAAACTTTTCAATCTACTTCCTCCCTACCTTCAGCTGGAGCCGGACTTGGTCCGCTTCAAAAGGCAAGTAAAAAAATACTCCTGGTCAAGAGTTGCTACAGTGTCCGTGAATGTGTCGTTGATGGGTTTAGTTAAGATTGAGAAGGCTTGTGATTCATTAATCTTGTTAGATTTAAGAACAATGGTTTTATTTAAATTTTTAGACGTAACGATGAATTTTGTTTGACATGACCAATGCAAATCTGTTTTTGTTACTTTGGTTGAATAAAGGGGTTATTGAGTTAATCAAGGGCATTTCATATGGAAAAAGTTGCTACTATACTGTAAAATAGTTGGATTTATAATGAATACGGTATAGTTTATAATTGGATGGTGGCCACGCGGGACGCGACATTTGCTTAAAAGGTGAATTTTCACATCAAAACTGTGAGAATTTTCCTAAGTAGGTTATGTATTTGTCTGCAGCTCTTGAAAAAGTCTATGTAAGCCAGCTGTTATGATGTGTAAACCAGCTGTTCTGAATCTATATCTATAAAAGAGGAACTATGTATGTATGTATGTATGTGTGTGTGTATATACGTTATGGACTCCGAAACCGCTCGACAGATTGTAATGAAACTTTCAGACATTATTAAGAATCTTTCAAGGATGGTTCGAGGGAAGTTTGGTGCAGATCCGTCAAAAGGGCTCTGCCCCAGAGGGTTTTAAATGGGCCAATGTCATAATTTTTTATCTACAATGTTTACAAATAAATATAATTCAAAAGCAGATGTTTACTTTCACCAACTGTTTTGTAGGTTTGAATATTTACAACATTCTGTATTAGCAATAGTCATGATTTGAAATAGTGCCACAGTGTTTCTACAGAGTGCAGCACAGAAAACTATTTTACTTTTGAATAAGTCCAAATGTATTAACCCCAATCGCAGCACACCTGTGCACTTAACAACGTTTAAATTCTCCACTGTTAAATATTAAAACATAAAAACATTTATCAAAGTATTATAAACAAATAGCAATATTAACAAAAGGGATGACTTTAAATTTAAGACAACAGCTAATTTGCAACCAAAAGGTGAGTGAGCGTAGCGAACGAACATCAACCCGGAGGCGAGTTAGCGTAGCAAACGAGCTAACCTGAAAACAAGTGAGCGCAGCGAACGAGCTCCAACCTAAAGGTGAGTGAGCGTAGCGGACGAACTTCAATCAGGACGTGATTGAGCCATGCGAATACTTATGAAGTTAAACGGGGCAAAACCCGCGGGTACAGCTAGTTATATATAGACCCAACTTAATACTTGATCCCCGTGCGGATGACGGGTCTGGGACAGGCCAACAGCTATAGTATTTTGATTAAAATACGCACCTAAATGACGTCCATATATATTTTATAATTAATTGCTTTGTGATTCGTATTTATTTCGAGTTTTTTTCTAACTTCTAACAGGAACTGTAAACTCCGCTGTGTCTCCTAGCAGTAAGCAGGGTGAGTGAAAAAAAAAAAACAACCAGGAAGAGAGAAAATAATATATTCAGTTTACATCAGTAAAACTGGCCTAAGAGTCTTTGGAGCCTAGACGTTCTAACTCGTTAAACAATTAAAAACTACAAAGACAATTTCTAACCTCACAGTATCCAGTACTAGATATTTAATCTACAATCACTCTGGTGTTAGGAAAAAATATTTTGAGAGAGTAAATAACTATTCAGCGGCTGTTGAAATTAACGAAATTAACATTGATCTTGTGGTGAACAAATCCAAGATGGCCGCTAGCTTCCATGGACCCTTATTATTATTATTATCACTTTGGTGAGTGAAAAAATATTTTTAGACAATAAATAACTCTTCAGCAGCTGTTTGAAACCATCCAAGATGGCCGCTAGCCTCCAAGGACTCTTAAGACTTTACTTGATATGAGGTTAACTTAGTAGGGCCTATCTAAAAGTTAAGGACGATTTCAAAGAATTTTGTTTTCAATGTGTAAACTAAAATAAAGTTTTAGTTAACGAACTAACCTAATCTGAGCTTAGAAAGAGAGTTTAGAAAGCCAAAAAAACTGTTATTTGATAAATCTTCATAAGATATAGGATAACATAACGACTAATTTTACATTGATACATTGACTTAAACAATATACAGGGTGTCCCATAAGTAAAGTGCCAAACTCTGGGAATAGGTTCTATGGGTCAAAATAAAGAGAAAATCAAGAATAAAGTTTTTTTCAAAAACGCTTCGTTTACCAGATATCCGCCATTTTGTATTTTTTACTAAATAATTTATATCTTCTGATTTTTTCAACCGATCCTTATAAAACTCGGTAAGTATGTTTAGATAAAAGAGACATACTGTAGAAAAAAAATTCAACTTGGTCCAATTTAAAATTTCAAAATGGCGGCCATTTTGAACATTTAATCTAAAATTACGGGAAAACGGTAAAAAATACAAAAATGTACTAAGAACACTTTTTTTTATAAAATTTTATTTCCAATCTATCAACACCAAAAACATGAAAATCGAACAAAAAATAACCGAGATACATTAAAATGTGTGTTAAGAGGCAGCAAAAAATCCATTTGTTGTAAATAGCCCCAATCACCTTTTGGGGCTATTTACAACTTTTTGAACTTTTTGAAATACCATGTTCAAGCGATATTCTTCTAACACTAGTACTTGGGTCTTCTTCCACGGCCGTCAAAACTCTTTCTTGATTATTTAATGTATCTACAGAAACAGCCCGTCCGGTCTTCTCAGTGAATTTTAGTGTTCCTCGTTCCCTCAAATTCCTGTGAACATTTACAAACACTTTCCTACACGGAATTCGTCGGTTGGGGAACGTTTCTGCGTAAAGGCGGCATGCCTCACGCGAATTCCCATTACCTAAGCCGTAAAAAAAATGAATATCAGCTAGCTCGACATTAGAATAGCTATGGTTCGGCATTTAAATAAACTTAGAAAATATCAACCTAACCTGATCACAATGATGATGTTTAAAGTAAACAGAACAATAATAACAACAATGCAACTCAACAAACACATGTTTTTCAATCAGCTGTTCAGCTGATTGGGGCTATTTACAACAAATGGATTTTTTGCTGCCTCTTAACACACATTTTAATGTATCTCGGTTATTTTTTGTTCGATTTTCATGTTTTTGGTGTTGATAGATTGGAAATAAAATTTTATAAAAAAAAGTGTTCTTAGTACATTTTTGTATTTTTTACCGTTTTCCCGTAATTTTAGATTAAATGTTCAAAATGGCCGCCATTTTGAAATTTTAAATTGGACCAAGTTGAATTTTTTTTCTACAGTAGGTCTCTTTTATCTAAACATACTTACCGAGTTTTATAAGGATCGGTTGAAAAAATCAGAAGATATAAATTATTTAGTAAAAAATACAAAATGGCGGATATCTGGTAAACGAAGCGTTTTTGAAAAAAACTTTATTCTTGATTTTCTCTTTATTTTGACCCATAGAACCTATTCCCAGAGTTTGGCACTTTACTTATGGGACACCCTGTATAAGTTAAGTTTATTTAAGTTTGTTGCTAAACATACTTAAGTTTACTTTAAGCATAAATTGCCTTTGATTGAAAACTGTTTGCACATCATTTCACTTAAACAACTTCAATTTTTACCTAGTGTCAGAGTACTCAGAGTAGTTGTAATGTAGATATTTTATTTAGATAATGTGCACCTGGAAGCAAAAGTCATAAGGGAAAAAATGTTATGGCCCTATCTTACAACAACAAATGTGTATAATATGAAAACATCAATCAGAAGCTGAAATTTGTATAGGAGAAAGAAAGGAATAAGGTTTGTAAGTAACCTATTAACAGTTGCTTTCCGAGGGGAAAGGGAAGATTCATTTATGAGCAGTCGGACCTGGCAATATCCCTAGGGTGAGCTTTATCAGGCTAGGGCAATTAATCTGGACTGCTTTGATGTCGAAAACAAAGTCAGACGACGCTGATCATTTGATCCTTCCCACAACATGGAGACAATTTCAATCAACCTAACACTCGACATAATAAATTGTACTTATGAATACCGGAACGCAATTTTGTTCAATTCATTTGATTGTAAGAATGGAAAAAAATAAAAATACCTCGCTGCAGCAAACCTGCAGGCTAAGCAAATTTAAATTTGCCTGGTTTGATTTACACTGAAATGTCCCTAAAAAATATCACATTCATTCCTTATTTAAATATAATTACTTTTACGAGTTCTAAGGCTGCAACAGGAAGGGTAAGAGTGTTTTTTGTAAAATATTAATAGTTTAGTAAGAAATAGATACATTTTACAAATTTGATAAAAGTATGTTAAAAACAAGCAAACTACAACAGTTTACTTATTCTCGAAAAGAATAACAGTGAATTTTAAATTTACAATTTTTTGGAATTTTCTCCGTAACCATTGGGCGCATAATAACGCTTCAATGTACTAAATAATTTGTTTTTTAAGTTCTAAAAAATGGTTTGAAAAGAAATTGCTAAATTTTATGTTTTTTTGGTCAAAAATGGGAAAAACTAATTTTTACCCCATAAAACCCCCTATAATCCCCCAACCCCATAGTCCGATCATGCTGGATCGCAAACTTGTTCAAATAATTTTAGGTTTACAAGTTTATACCAAATTTAATCAAAATCAGATTATTTTTGCTCGAGTTATCGTGCTAGCGGACACGTATACTGTATATATGAATCTGAACGTATGATGTTTTTGGCCTCTATGGACCTCAAAACGAAAAAGTAAATCGGTCCCGGGTCCAGGTCTCACAATGAGTAATACGGTAATAGCTTATTCCCTATATGGGAAATTCGCTAACAACAGATTGCTTAAACGATGTGAATAATCCCAATGGTAACTTTCAACCATCTTCATACTTTACTATTATTTGTATTGTTAGACAGCACAGGTCTTGAACTTTAAACAAATTTGGTTGAAAACAGAGAAAGACTGTGTTTATATCATTGCAAGACGAGAAAACAAATTGGAAGCTTGAAGTTCATGCAAAACAGAGGAAGACAAATGAAGCCAAATGAAGCCAATGAGGGATAAAAGATTCTCTCGGTTGTTTTGTATGTTAAACCTGAAGCTGTTTACGTGCGCTGTTCTTTTATTCAGGTCTCGGATAGTTTAAATCCAAGTCGAGAATTCAATTTAAGAATTTGCATAATAGTTATACAATGGTTATACCCGCTACAAACACAGGAAATTCTTAAGAAGGCTTCCAAATAAAAAATAAATTTAGAAAATATATTCGTGAAATGGTTTGTCATTGTAATGAATTTCATTTTAGGATTTGTCATATTTTAAGATAGTTTAAATGGAGAAAACCATAGATGTAATCCAATTAGGATTTCTATTTCAAACAAAAGAGTCTTTTCAGAAGGTAGGCAAAAAGCCAGAGACTTTTCAAAGGCTTTGACCAGTAATCAGAGGCTAATTGGTAGGGATTGATTGGCTGCAATCTCCTTTTGAAAGCACAGTTTTAGAAATAATGACCTTTTGGTATTTTCCAAATAATACCGACCACAACTTTCATAAATAGTAAAATGTAAAATACATCCATACGATTATTCTTGGCAGACATATAGGTGACCCTTTGAAGTCAATTAAAACTAAAATAATGCACACTATACCCCCCACCATGAGGTTTTAGTACATTCATAGTTTCACTCATAAGCCAACTCACTAATTTCATTTACTATTCACCTATAGCTTAACAATAGTATTTTCTGTTGCACATTCAAATAACAAAAAATATACTGCTAGGGAACGGAAACTCTGTCATAAAATAACGCTAAGAACTTAATATAGTATAAAAGTACATACAACGTAATAATAATCCAAGGGAGCGAGCAAATCTCTTGCTGTACACTCTGGCTCTTTGTTTACAAAAACTTCCTGAACGGTTCAAACGATCCGCACGAAATTTGGAAAGGTCATAGTAATGTCCTAATTAAAGGAATGTATCAATCTGAAATAGTACAATTCGGACTTCACTTCTTTCTTCTACAACTCAAAGCTACAATATTATTTTAAAAGAAGAACTATTTAATTTGGTTTAGCCTATTTACTGTTGATTACACAGCTATTTATTAAATCAAACTGCAGATTGTTAATATCAGCTGTTTTTAATACAGTAATATTATGTACAAATGTAAATTCCTAAAAAATTGTTTATTAACATAATCAAAAATTTCCCATCTATACATTTTCCTTTGCACTCATAACGAATTTATTAGATTTTCCAACAATAATGATCATGTATTACAGTATGTTATTTTTGTTAAATCATGTCACCATTATTTGTGGATGCTTTCTTCTTCTTCTCCTCGCATGATTTGCAAGTTCATTCATTGTTGTTGGAAAGCTCTAGTTCGTTCTCATTCGTTTGTTACCTTTGAGTCGTGCGTAGTGAAAATATCACAGTGATGCGATGTTTACATTTAAAATTTACGTTACCAGTTCTAACAGTGACGTGAGTGTGTAGTCTGTGTTGTGACGTGTTTTTAGTGTAGTGGTAGTTTTAGCTAAGGACGATGGTGCAATTCTTGATGTACACAGAAGGTAAGGTAAGTCTAGTTTATGTTTATTCTAGGAATGTCGTAACCATATTTTAATTTCGGTTTTGGTTTGTTAGAAATATCGTTTAAATTTGTTTAGCTGACGCTTATAAACTAAATTTAGTTGAACTTACCAGATGTAAACATTCAACATTTCAACATTTGGATAGAGATGACAGTAATGTAGTGTTGATTTGTTTATAATATTTATTTGTACTGCCAAAATCTGGAAATTGTTTAGATGGGGGTGACCAAGCGTTCTATAGTAAGTTATATATCATTGGAAACTAGATTTTTACCTGAAAATAATGGTGCAAAAATTTTTCTGCTGCCACAAAAACTGAATTTACTACGATTTTTTAAAGTTTATTACTGTAATGCATCTTGTCGGCTGGTCTCTGTCGCCATAACTTTACTGTGAATTGACAAAGAGGACAAGGAGGTAGAGGCATTTATAAATTCAACTGAGCGTTGATTATGAACTACTTCAGTTCTTATTTAGACATGTGAGGTGGGTAGGTTGGGTGTTATGCGGATTCGTGACTGTATTAAGTGTTTTGAAGTTAGGTTAGATTAGGAAGGTAAAGTTTAGGTTATAATGAATCGAGTTGTTGATTTATATTATCTCCAGACTGTTTATGCACTTTGTTAAAAGTACTACTAACAGAATAAATAATAATTTCAAAAATGCGCAGCATTTTTGAAATTATTGTTTATTGTGTTTGTAGTACTTTTAACAAAGTGCATACACAGTCTGGAGATAATATAAATCAACAACTCGATTCATTATAACCTAAACTTTAACTTCCCTAATCTAACCTACCTTCAAAGGACTTAATACAGTCACGAGTCCACATAACATCCAACCTACCAACCTCACATGTCTTTTTCAACTTATAAACTAATTTTAAACTGTACGAGAAGTTTGGTTAGGTTAGGTTAGGTTAGAATAGTGTCAATTTGTTGTTTATTCATTTTATTAAAACTGCCACTACACTAAATACTTATGGGACATAACGGTTACATGGTCAAAACTAAATGAATTCCTTCTTCAATGTTCATAATCCATTCCCCAGATCCAGATTAAATATGTCCGAACTAGAGGTGTTTATTAATGTTAATTAATTTTAAATAAATAATACATAAGTTATAGCCTACTTAAATTAACATAATTACCTTTCTAAGTGTGGGTTGTGAGGGTAATATTTACATTAAAATGGCATATAATCAATCAATAAAAATGTGAATTGTGCTATTTACTTCGATTATACAGTGTCAACATTGTAGTGCAGATTCAATGTTCCTAATATAAAACATTAAAATAAACTTCAAAAAAATCGTAGTAAATTCAGTTTTTGTGGCAGCAGAAAACTTTTTGCGCCATTATTTTCAGGTAAAAATCTAGTTTCTAATGATATATAACTTACTATAGAACGCTTGGTCACCCTCATCTAAATAATTACCCAAAATCTATTTAAGCAATGGTAGGCCTACGTCTTTTCGAACTAAGAGGTTGACCGATTACTTATGTAGTGTAAGACTTGCGGTTCTAGCAGGCAAATATAAAATTACAGTTATAGCCCTGTTTTATTTGGTCGACTAAACTATGAATCTTTCATTGCATTAAAACTACTTTCTTCGGCACTGAACCTTCTTTACGTTGTGAAGCACGGGTACAGCAGCTAGCACGAATATCAAAGAAACTACACGGATCTTAAACATAAACAAAGTATATCACTGACCCGAAAGTAAACCATTTTTATTAATATCTAAATGGAACTGTCATACAACGACCAAACCAGCTGTTACGGCTATTGTACATACATTCTAGCCAGTGACGTAATTTTTATGATATAACGATATAGGTTTACGTTTCATGTTCTAATATTTGTGGAAGCTAGCTGAAGTAATAATTAGGCTGTGAATCTTGTGCTAGCTCGAAATGCTATGCAATATCAGAAGCCATACGCAAATCAGCTGATTGTTGAATTATTTTCTTTCTCTCTCTACCTCCGTCTAGATAACATGTGACGACATGCTTTTATTGTTGTGCTGATTATTTGTGATATTCTCTGTTTTGATTTCAATAGTACAATAATTTAGTTGTTTGTATATGTTTGATTTGTAGTAGCTGGCACTGTTTTAATCCATACAAGTTAAAGGTTAGTAAATATTTGAGAAATTATTTAGATTCAACTATTATTTGACTATTTAAATACTTTTGATTATCATTACTGTACTAATAAAAGGCTTATTAAAATCCTGTAATTTTTTGCAGTTTATTTGGTTTAAGTGATGAATCTTGAATGAACAAGCAATAGACATATTTATAAAAAACATCGAAATTTAATATACTCTATATTTTATAATAAAACTAGCTGTTATACCCACAGGCTTTACCCAGTTGACTTCATAAGTGTATAGTCTGTTTATAGTCAATGGTAACAAAACTATTGATTGGTTAACTGATGTTGAACTGTTATTTTTAACATTAGGTATATGGAAAGTTCCCTTTAGAAAGGAATTATGACCTTAAAGGACAATTTATGAAATAATGGATAATTTTGTGCAAGGTTTCTCGTCATGACGAACATTTTAAGTATATGGTTTATGGGGGTATGACTTGTAGTTTTCTCAAAGGTTCATGGGCACTTTGGGATTTATATATGGATAAAATTTAGTGAAATGTGTTCCATGAATGAAAATAAATATTATTATTAATCGTTTAACAAAGCAGTTGTCAATTGTAATTGAAGTTTACAGATTGTTTTAAAAAGGTAATATCGTAAAATTAGTCTATAGTTTGTTAACGTAATTTGAACTTGCTGAAACGGTTTAACTATTGATCAAGGGAGTTTCTTTAATTTAGTGTCGTGAATATTTAGTTAAACTGATACGATATTATCAGTAAGAGATTCTGTAATCATAAATAAACAATGTACAAAGCGAATCAAACGATTTTGCATTGCAACATAGTTTCTTGGTAAACTAATAGTATATTTTGATATGTTAATCGTTCACCAATGTAATGAATGAATGCAATATAACGTTAAGTGGAATTTGATTGAATCCATATTGTCATGCGTTACGGATTGTCAATTGATCGTAATCTATGGAAATACCATTATCAATTGGAAACAGAAGTAGACGTCCCATCTATATGGACCAGCTGTAGCCAAATCTTTTGTTAAAAAAAACTTATATAGTTGTGTGAGCCAGTCACAGAATGCACTAGTGGCTAAAACTCTATTTTCTACCTTATTTTTTGTTGCTGGCCAAGTTGATGGGTCTTAACAGTTGCTATAGCTCACAATCAGTCCATTAGTTTAAATTGGTAAAAAATATTGTGTATTCAACATAAATTAGTAATTTAGATCAGCACAATCTGTCGGTGGCTCACATCAACTACGACGATTTTGGTCAAAAAGCTGGCTACAAATTTAACATGGGGATGGAATGTTTGTAATACTCAAATAACCTGCAGTTGATTGCTATTTAATAGTTGATAGTTAGTTTTAGTAAATTTGACTTGGCTAATACATGTAAACTGTTGATCTAGCCGAATAAATAAGTTATTGAATAAATGAGTTATTTTGAAAACTTATTTGTAAAACCACGTATAAATTAAACAGGTAAATAATAGAAAAGATAATAGTTGATTGCACATGAATATAAATAATCATAAATAACGGATTTTATTTACACAACACACATTTTCACGTTGAAATATGAATGAAACAGTAAACTGCAATGGTTAAATTAGTTAAATCTAATTTAGTTTTGAATGATGAACAAACAATAAAAGAGTTAAAAGCAAATATTATTTTAGAATTAAATGAAACAGTTAATAAACTGTCTATTGAAAATTGAAATATTCAGTGGCCTATGATTAAAATAACCTCTAACATTGTCATCGGTCAGAAATGAAAAGTGAATAGATAATTGAACCCAACAGATCGTTATTTCACGGGTGATTTACATGTTTTTATCGAAACCGATGAAGTGAATTTCATTATTGAAATGAAATGTTGCAATGTTCGATTTAGAGTCGGACTAATTTGGTCATATTGGCGACAGTTTCATAAAGTATTTTAAATTAATTTTTCATTCACAATGATCAATTTAACTAACCTAGGTAAAATTTGAGTATAATAAATCGTTAATTTATTTGACATCCTTAAATATGGCTTCAAAACGTAAAACTTAAAAGTATTATACAGATTTTCTAAAGATAATATAGCATCAAAAATCATTGATATAATTTAAACATCTTTGGTAATCGCAGTTTTGCCCACAACTATAAAAAACAATAATCAAAACATGGTTTAATATAGTTGTAAGCTCTGCCCGAGTAGAGATGGGATAATATTCTACACAAATTTAAAAATCAACTACTGTAGCAAACTAAGCGAAATAAAGTGCTTAGCTTAATATATTTTAGCTTGTCAAGTCATGCCTGAATGGAACTCGTTTGTGGGAAACGTTCAAATTAACAGCAGCGATTGGGAAAATTGTCGATTTCCATTTGAAACGGATGATAGCCCGATACTTAATTACATTTTTAGGTTTGTGGTTTAATAAACAAAAAATAGACAGGTGAATTCATCATTCGGTACAAATTTGTGGATTTTCATCAGACCAGTACCTCGAGTTTTGTCTATTGACGTGTCCATTGAGGCTGAATGAGGCTTCATCAGAAAATACTATTTTTGTTTTAAATAACGGATCTTGGATACACCACTGCATCATTTCTTCACAAAATTGAATTCGACGATCAAAATCATCCTCGTTCAATTCATGAATTAGCTGTACCTTATAAGGATGAAATTTTTCGGCTTTCAGAGCTTTATGAACCGAAGTGTGACTTAAACCTAGATTACTTCCGAGCTGACGAGTAGATGTAATGGGATTTTCTTGAATACTCAAAAGCACATTCAGTGTCATGTCTTCTGTTACAACTGATTTACGTCGACCAGTTTTAGCTTTATTTGCTACATCCCCTGTTTCCAAGAACTTAGTACAGATCTTACTTACCGTAGATCGGTTTATTTGATGATCTGGGTACAGTTCATTAAATAACTCACAAGTTTCTTGATATGTACGTGACCTATCCCCATACCCAACAATGCGGAGAATGTCAATTTTTTGCTGTGTACTTAAAAGAACCATTGTTAAACAAAACTACAGAAGCACTTGAATACACCTCTCTCTACAAAATTAACTAAACCAGAATGAGTAGATGAAACATTATCGAAAGAATATCCTTTAGAAACCCAAACAGCTACTGATAAGAAAGGGTAAATGGGAAATCCCAAGTTAGAAACCGTTTTTAAACTACGTTGTGCATCTGCATTTCGAAGGAGCTGAGATAACCAAAGCTACTTAAATTATTTCTAAAATTTCAATTTACTATTTCATAATTTCCTCTCTTACTTAATTACTATAATAATTTTTATAAAATGTCTTTTTATAATTTTATTACATAATTATAAACATAATTAATTGACATTTGGTTCTTGACCACCATTTATTTTAGGATAAACGGATTTTTTATCATTCTGCACGGGGCTGGGGCAAAATTTTGAATACGATAGAAACATCCATTTTTCAATCTAATAATGGTATCTGGAGTTCGGCTTACCCAATGTAACCCATTTAAAAGGTAAATTATGGGTATCCACACTGGATTTCGTTTGCCCATCTCGAAATTTAAAATGGCCGCCATTCTGGTTAGGGGTAAGATATCGACCTCGGGTTTACGGCATTGTATTTCTTTTGACAAACCCTTCAAAATGAGAGGTCACTCAATAGGGGTTGCTATTTAAAAAAATTAAGTTACCCCCTACCCCTACCCCCCCCTGAGGGGGTGAAAAATTTTTTCTGATGCAAAAAATTCCGGAACCTTGGTTAACAGTCAATGCCACAAACCAAATATTTCTATCTATTTTGGTTTAAAAAATACAGATTTGTTTCCATACTTAATTTACACACTGTATGTACTTTGGATTGAAAATTAAATTGCAGCATTTCGATGTGTTAATAAAATAACCTTGTTTTCATCAATCATAAATGAAAAGGATGAGATAATTGTTATTTTGTGGTTGGTTAACATGTTTTATCAAACCTGATGAGGTGGATTTCAATATGTTTTAATGAAGTATTGCAATGTTTGATTTATAATTGTGTAGCTGTACATGTTTGGAACGACTATAATTAATTAACATGTAGCCTTTTTAAGCCGGTCAGCGTACGTCTGTTGTGTATTTGATAACTTCAAATGTAATTACAGTATTTGGTCACAAACAGTTATTTGTTTTTTTTCAAGGATTATTTAAAACGAGTAAGATTATGGGATTTCTCAATTTTCAATACCTGTTTGCATTTATATTTCCATTGCGATTGCAAGAGTAAAATTAAAGTACTATAAATATTTGAAAAAAATTGCATCCAAGTAACAGTTACTGATATTTGAATAGCCTTAGCATCGTTGGAGGTAATTTTTGACTGCCAAATGTTAAACTTCTAGCTTTTAAAATATATAATCTTTCACATGGTTAAAGTATAGTAAACCGACACTTCTGATGAGTAAAGGTATTTTATAAATAGAAAAAACTACAGGTTTTAACTATTTCCAGTCAACTAATGAAATGAAATACCTTAGTTAAATTTATTTTCACTTGTAGTCTTCGCTGATTGGAACTTGCTTGATTAAACTGTTCAAATTAACAGCAGCGATTTGACAAATTGTCGATTTCCATTTGTAACGGATGACAGCGTGACAGACTTTATTACATGTAATGGGTTACAGTTTAATCAACTGAAAATGCTTGATGTATTGTTCTTAGGAGTTCCTACTATTTAAATTAAAGTACAAGAAACATGATCAATTAAATGATTCAAAACAAAAATAGGGAATGGAAGGAATGAAGAATTTATGTACCAAGAGCATATTTTTGAATACCTTATTAAATGCATTCGTTATGACTTTGGTAAATTTGTGAAAAATTCGGTTTAATATTTTACTTTTTACATAGCAACCTTACAAAGAGAGGTGTCAGAATTGACTATAATGGATCTCGACTAAGAAGTACGAAGTATTGAATGAAATATATAAAATATTAAGGATTGTAGGTTAAATTAGGCTGCATGACAATATTATATGCTAACTTTAGAATATTGTTATAAATTATAAAGTTGTATTCTAAACTGAACTTGTTGGGTTAAGGGTTTATTCTTTTGCTTTGTAGTAATTTCAAAGTAATCCTTAAAATTATTCACTATTACAATAATATTTTTTTTTAATTCTTAAAAATATTAACATTGACACTCGAGTTTTTCTTGAGCCACAAACAGTTTAGACAAGTCGAGCAATCAGTCTAAAGCTGTGGCATAATCTGTCTGTAGGCTGCATTGCATTGTGGGAAGATTGAAGAGGAAATAATTCAGCCAAAAGTTGGAGTACACCATTTTCGAATTGATAATAAATTAGTACTTCCATGCTGCTGTAACAGTCTAAATGGTTTAAACTAGAGAATTAATTAAACACTACATAAGCGAGTATCACAGGCTTCAATAATTAACCAGACGATACGTCTGTGTTCATTTCATTGTGTTATGAACATATTACTTTTATATTTATTGAAACACATTACTTTTTTTCTAGTTAGATGGTGTTTTTGTTTCTGACGTCCGTTTGTTTTGTTTTAGAGTCACCGGATTATTTTTATAAATTGTCAATATACCTCTCTATCTATGATACTATTAAAATCAAATGTGTAAAAATAAATTGGCGTCGTAATAAAATTGGAATATGGGAAATATCTTAAGATTAGTATGTTAAATGTTTTACGGCTTTAACATTATCGTAAAATATTATGAATTGCAGTTTTTTAAAGATTATGTTAAGTCCTTAATAGCTTAAATTAAAAATAACCCTAACTGTGAAAATGAGTGGTTATATGAGTGGTTGTCATCACAATGCTATGAGTCGCCAATTTTCCTAGTATTTGTAGTAAATAAAAAATTTTAGTATTTAAGTAAACGTGACCAAAAAAATGTATTATCTTATGGAAACCGATTTACAGTGGTTTAGTAAATGCTTAGGCTTAGAATGTAAAAGAGTATTGCATTCAATTTGTTTCTGAATTTTAAAATTTTCCAACTTATACTGCTTGAAAGAAAAAAACTTTTCATTGACAAAAATATTCAACACTACAGTATCATGGCTCTCAAGACCACAATTTCTTTGATCCAATGTTGAGCTTGTCTAAAGTAACCACTGTCAGTAGTGTTTGAAACATTATTAAAGAACAAATGAATACGATTTCTCTTTTTAAAGATGAACTTATTTTTTGGTCATGTTATTCAAGAAAGAAAGGTTAAAGGTAATATTTTGGACTTTTTCTCTTCAAAATAATTGGCTTATTGGTTGTTTTTCTAAAAGAGTTATATCGTGTTAATTTGGAAATGCCAAAATCACCGTAATTGGTAGCATTTCATTTAATTGTGAAGGGATTAAGTAACAATCAGCCTCTATAGTAACAGCCTGATCTGTAAGTAATCCCCACCAATTTACCAAAGCTTATCCGGTCTTAATCAAATTGGTGCGAATCATTAAATCAAGGAAAAAACGATTGAAGATATAATTCTCAGAATTTTCCAAATTTTAAAATATAACTTGCTAGTCATTACTGGCTTCATTTCTTTGTGTCAGTCTCTATACAAATTGATAAACTGTTTGATTTTGATAAACAGTTTGTTTTGATTTCGATTGTTAAAACTATTTTTATGTTGTATTGTAATGTAATACTATATAGACTGCAAATAAATACGTCTAATAAAACGTTGAAACAACCATTCGCAGAACGCATACTTGTCATAAAATGGAAAATAAAAATGGTGTACTGTACTGTCCTTATGGTTCTTATACATAATATTAATGCTTAATTGATGAGGCATTTTTTTATAACCAGATAGAGATACATTGTAGTATAATTATCAAGTTTTAGTACGACAGTGTTTACAGTTGGAATGTGGTACATGTTATTGGCTTGCTTTGGTCGGTCGTACTTTCCTTAACAACCCACACTGCAAACCGCAACTTTAGCTGAGTTACTGTACACAGCTCTTTATTGAGATGAAAATATTATTTGGAATAAGAAAACACTAACAAAATATCTTCTTGAGTATATTAAAAACTCATAAGTCCTTGCTTAACGTGTTAATAGTCATTCTATCACCTAACCTTTTTATTAACCATATAAACTTAGCGATCAACTGGTCAAAGCTTATTAGTGCATCAAGAATTAGTTAAAGATACAACATTTTGAATTCGCAATGTTGAAAAATTACTTAATAGTTGTGTCAATATATTCTATGTTTTATTTGCTTTCCAATATAGCTTATTGTACGAAAACTTGACACTTTTCACAAAAGTAAAGAGTCACTAAAGTTTTTTGAGTAACACAAGTTTATTCCTCTGAATATCCAGAAAAAAATCCTACATTTCACTCCAATCAGTTCCAGAAGGCTGACGTGACCTGAAATAAACATGACAGAACCATTCTGAGGTGAATACACTGAAGCAGTTTTTATTTTAAACTTGAAACAGTGACACTAACCATGACAGTTACCACCAGCCATCAAATACTGTTTAAACTTCAGTGCTGGGTTTAAACTTCCTCCTTTAACAGGCAACCGATCCTACCTCGTGACAATACTGATATATTTTATACTTTGGTTAGAAAATAAGTACGACTGCTAAAACTTAACACTTTGAGCACAGGGAAGTAAACAAAATTACAGGATAAACTATAACGGATGAAATAAAAAAACTGTAAATTTAATAAACCATGTTATTCTTCTGGAGAATATTGTAAAATGTTTTAGTTTGCTTGTTTATCCATATATTTTGATCAAACTTGGCAAACTTATTTATTTTATACTAAGCTAATAATGTTTTACTAAAAACCACATTTTATTAGTTTCCTTCGGGAAGCAAATCTAGGTACTCGTTAAACCTAACGTTATTTAATTAGATTTAATTGAAAATCAATAAAGACAAATGGAAATTCGCTTAGTCGGCAGGTTTGCTGCGGTAGGAGTATTTTCTAATGTTGTGTTATCCCAGTTGTAACAATATATCAATTTAAATTTTCCAATTCAGACAAATGGGAATCCACAAAGTCGGCAGTATTGCTGCAGCGGGGGTATTTTCTATTGCTGTGTTATCCCAGTTGTGACAATATATTAATTTAATTTTTTGTCGAAGTGGAAGTCTTGTGCACTTTAAAATTGAAATTACATCAAAACACAGTAACGGAAACATTGATTAATCAATTAAAAACTGTAGAGACCAGGCAGTTATTCTATAAAGTCACGATTACAGTGAAGGGCAGACCAAATTTAAGATATTAACCAAGTGCTTATGGATGTACGTTATAATGTGTGTAAAAACACGATATATCGTACCCAACAAGCATCCTAAGGATAATACAAACCGCAAGAAATAGTTTAAGTTTTAATAGAATAATTCAAAGTATAGTCTCCTTGCGATAATTTATCTTAATGTACATACAAAACTAAGAAGGTACACGTTTACAAATTGTAACATTTCATGGAATTTGATGTATTTTAAGACATTTACCTCCTGTTTTAACAACTTGTTGCTTGTTGCACCTACTATTTACATTGTCTATTGCTGTACACAATCTCAAACATAATTTAACTTGTTAAAAGTCAACGTTTAGTGCGATTAATAAACACGGGTGCTCTGGACTTGACAAAATAAAAGATTGGAAATGAAAGAATAAATTGGCCAAATCACGTCAGTCCGGCAATTAGCAGATTCTTAATCAAGTGAGAGATTCTTTGACGAAATTGCTTTGACATGATGCCAACCCTTTTGAGAAATCTTTTGACGACGTCCAAATGTAATCGAAAGGGTTTTGTTCAAAATATAAAACTGAATAAGTTGAAAAATAATTGATATTCGTATAATTTGGAAGTATTTTTTATTTTTTCAATACTGCAAAGCTTTTTTCCCGGAGAAGAAAAGTGGTTAAAAACTTCTATTGGGTTTATTTTACTTGACTTCCAGGTTTATGCTTTGTATTAATTATTCAACAAAAAATATCTCGATTAATATTTTTGTTAGTGAAAAGTAATTTGTTTAAAATAGCCTATATGGATAAAACAAAAACTGGTCAAAAAATAATGGATTTAAAATTTTAAGTGCCATTTAACATGGTGCAAGGATCTTAATAAGTGAAAAATCTGCGTTCCATGCATAAATAAAATAAGGCTCCTTAACAACATGCTGGATAGTGTTTTTAAGGCATTATAAAACCTTTTTAACACTTCAAAACAGAATCCTTCCTAACAGTATACACATCAATCATATAGCCTTTATAATAATGGAAAAATGTAGACAATTTAATAGTCAGAGGCCCATAATTACCTGCAGAGTTGATTTTGCTCCACATTTCTTCCCATAGCCAAGCACCTTAATTATTTTTTGAGCATAGAATACATGAGCGCCTCTCCTGAAATTCGTTTACTCGTTTACTGAACGAAGCACGTATTCCAAGAACATATTTTTAGTCTTATATCTCTGAGTTAATATTACTCCTCTTTAATATCGTCGAAGTGAAAATATGTAAACAACGTTATTGTGGTGATATTCGTTTGATAAAATTAATAATAAATTTATAATCGGGTCCTTTAGTTATGAACGAGCTAACTGGGCTTTACTTTTTACAGAAATGTTTATTTATATTCAAAACTTTTAAGCTACAAAAAACACAGTTTTTGGGTTTAACAATAATTTTAATTAGTTATTGCTCTTGCTCCTGATGTCACAATACATGTACACTGTCGTTTCTATAAAATTATTTTATTAATAATTTATTTCAAACACTTTTTTATATTTTAAACTATTTTTACTCCATTAAAGCTCAAAGGTATACATTGCTAAATTTTCGTTTGGAATAAATCAATGAATGCCTTTGGTGTTTTCCTAGAATATTATCTTACTTTGAAAGTTTTAAACATTGTAAGGAGTTTATTTCAAGTTTGCCAAACTGATACTGTTAAACAGCGTAAATACTTGGAAGTTAAGCTTGATGAAACATGTTTTGCTACACATGTCAAAATGTCGGATCCACATGCTAAAGTTACTTTACATATCTAATTACTTGAAGAAACTCTTACACTTTAAAAGTTTCTTCTTGTTGAAAATTTAGGAAAATATCAAGAAATCGGATACATAAATTACTGAGGTTCTAACTTAATACTCATAAGAGTTGTTTAAGGAGTCGTTAATATTTGTTGGAAAAGTAAAAACAGTTTTTTAACTTTCGAGTTCTACTGGGTAGTACTGTACTTAGTTTAACTACTTATGAGATTGTAAATAACGCATCAATAGTAAAACTATACATTAAGTACACAGTAATACGTATTAAATAGTTCAATACATCATAACTTTATCTGTAGTTTGTATCTACACCAGTTTGGGAAAATGAAAATACGTCGATAAACAAATAGGAACGAATGTAAATGAGTTATGTAGAATCTAAAATGTATCAAAGATCTGTAACGGTTTTAATATACTGCTGTTTAACGGTGGTTTCATTCGTTTGATATTAGATGTTTGCCTATAGCGTTGGCTGTACATGGCCTTGCATTAAGTATCGGGTGAGTTTTAAAAATGCCTTATAAGAAAAAAAATTTTATAACAGCTTAGAATAAGGACAAAGATATATGTTGAAATATTCTTGAGACGTTAGGACTCCAACCGTATACATCGGAGGAGCTGGTCTAGTGGTAGAGTTCGGGGCTTCGGTCCTGAGGTCACGGGTTCAAATCCCACCAATCACCAATTGATTTTATCTATGTGATAATGCCGCAACCCTCTATGACTAGCCTGAAGTAATGTATAAAACAGTTCCGGAATATATAGCGTCCTACGATGTCGAGGTGGGACATTAAAAATAACCCAACCACATTGTAAACATTTGTTCTAGGCAGTTTAATGATAAGTCTGTTACAAATTGATGTTCCTTAAACTTAATAACTTCTACGTATCACAATAAATCTATATTTTATACAACCTTAGATAAAAAAATGCAATTCACATGTCCTGTATGTCCTTTAAACTTTCAACAAACAATGTTGAACGGGTTCAAACTTTTCTAATAAAACTTAGTTTAGCATCTTGAGTACGTCCCGTCGTCCTGAAGTAGCGAAAAGTTACTCTCTAAGTACATAATAAACAAGAGCCAAGTACAATGAAACAAATTATGTAACATTTCCTTAATTTTAAATTAGATGGTATCTGAGTAATAGATACTTCACATTTTAATATTTGCTTTTGATTGGAGTTGGTTGGTATCCAGTTGGAGATTTACAATACTAAATTGAAGGAAATCTCTATACATAAAATCCAATGTATGTTTGTTTGTAAGTATGTTTGTTTGTATGCATGTTTGTTTGTTTGTCCTTTATGGACTCCGAAACCGCTCGACAGATTGTAATGAAACTTTCAGGCATTATTAAACATTATTCAAGGATAGTTTGTGGGAAGTTTGGTGAAGATCCGTCAAAAGGGCTCCGCCTTATGAGTACTCATATTTAAATGGAATTAAAGAATCTTAACAGCTGGTCCAACTAAAGAATTTCATTCTGTGATGTTAAATACCATTAAAAAGGTTATCCTTTTTAATGGTATTAAACATCACATATTAATATGGGTTTACCAACAGGGTGCAGCACTATATTTTTCTTATTTTATGACAACAGCTAATTTGCAACCAAAAGGTGAGTGAGCGTAGCGAACGAACTTCAACCCGGAGGCGAGATAGCGTAGCGAACGAGCTAACCTGAAGGCAAAGGAGCGCAGCGAAAGAGCTCCAACCTAAAGGTGAGTGAGCGTAGCGAAGGAACTTCAACCAGGACGTGATTGAGCCATGCGAACGAGCTCATCTTGGAAATGAACGAGCATTGACATAAAACCACATTAGGACAGGACGACGTCTGTCTGGCCAGCTAGTATATTATATAATCGTTGAAGAGGGTCAACAAAGAGGAATTTGATTTGCTTACACCCTTACATCACAATTGCCTTTCTTAAGATGAAACAACAAAACAATGAAACATTTTGATAGAACGAAACAATTTTTTTAAGATGAACGTTTTGATTAATCGTTGGACGAATTAAAAGAATTGAATTGAATTCAGTTTTGTATTGTGAAGAAAAATAGTTAATGAACTCAACTATTTATTTGGAGTCACATGAAACATATTATACTGGGTAATTGAAAATTGAAACTTTCAGCTGCGCATGATTAAAATAACCTCCAATAACTGTCATGAATCAGAAATGAAAAGTTGATGAGATAATTTAAAACAACAGATCCCTATTTTATGGATGATTAACATGTTTTTATTGGAAATTATTGAGTGAATTTCACTACATTCCAGCCAATTATTGTGAAATATATGTTCAATTTAATTGTAATAACAGATCTTGAATTTCAAATGTATGTGTAATATAGAGTTTTCTCAGTGCTTAGTACATCTGTGCGTTATTATTACCGGATCTTATATCAGAATATATCTGCCTTTTTATTCTTTAATGTTGTTATTTTTTCATGAATTCTGTTAAATGTTTCTAATTTTACAAAGTCACCAAACATTTGTGTCAGAAAGGTTTCCAAGTTGAATCATTTCAGAGTTACGCCAATATTCAAAATAAGTCAAGTTTAGGATGTAAACGTCCTTAAAAAACGATCAAAGTGAATTAACTGTTTGCTAATATGAAATCAGCTGATAAGTCTGATTTCATGTGTAAGCTTGTACGCAAATCAGCTGATTGTTGAATTATTTTCTTTCTCTCTCTACCTCCGTGTAGATAACATGTGGTGACATGTTTTTAGCGAATTTCCCATATAGGGAATAAGCTATTACCGTAGTACTCATGGTAAGACCTGGACGCGGGACCGATTTTTTTTTCGTTTTGAGGTCCCTAGAGGCCAAAAACACCATCCGTTCAAATTCATATATATATACATATATATATATATATATATATATATATATATATATATATATATATATATGTGTCCGTCAGCACGATAACTCGAGCAAAAATGATCCGATTTTGATGAAATTTGGTACAAACGTGTAAACGTACGTTTATTCGAACGAGTTCGCGATCCAGCATGATCGGACCATGGGAACGGGGGTTTACGGGGGGTTTTATGGGGTAAAAATAGGTTTTTCCCATTTTTGACCCAAAAAACATAAAATTTAGCAATTTCTTTCCAAACTATTTTGTAGAGCTTAAAAAAACAAATAACTTAGTATATTGAAGCGTTATTATGCGCCTGATTGTTACGGAGAAAATTCCAAAAAATTGTTAATTTAAAATTCCCATGTTATTCTTATGGAGAATAAGTAAACTGTTGTAGTTTGCTTGTTTGTGAACATATTTTGATCAAATTTGGAAAATGTTTTTATTTCTTACGAAACTATTCACATTAAAAAAAAAACAGTTTTACCCTCCCTGATGCAGCAAACCTAAGTACTTGTTAAACTAATTCTATTTAAATCAAGAATAAATGTTATATTTTTATGTAGACATTTCAGTGTAAATCCAATCAGTCCAATGGAAATTCGCTTAGTCTGCAGGTTTGCTGCGGCGGGGGTATTTTATTGTTGTGCTGAATTATTGAGTTGATTACAATGGTACAGTTTAGTTGTTTGTATATTATTGTTTGATTTGTGGTAGCTGGTGCTGTTTTCATCCATGCTAGTTAGGTTAGTGGATATTTGAGAAATTATTTAGGTTCAACTATTATTTGACTATTTAAATACTTTCGATTAGTATTACTAATTAATTATGCCGCTTTATTCTCTAGTAATTAAATTAGCATAAGTTACTAATCCTATAAATATTAATAAATACTTTGAATCAAATCCAAACAAACAATATAATTAAATTCTCGCTTGATTAAGTTGATTTAAATTTAATAGAGGTAAAAAAGTGGGGAAAATATAATTGGAAACTTTGCATGCTGCTAAAACAGTTAAAAGGATTAAAGCTGGAGATTTAATTAACCGTAATATTAATCGATGTATCACAGATTGAAATAATTTAATAATCAGTTATTTGGTTCGTTTGTGTTTATTGTATCGAGTTATGAACATGTTACTTTTATATTCACGTAAATTAATTAATTTTCTTTCTGGTTGGATAACGTTTTTGTTCTCAGTGATGGATTTTATTAATTATTTATTTTGTGTACTCTATATATACACAATAAATACACGCATTCGTGTTATATTTACGTGGTGATGTTTAAGAAGTTTAAAAGCTATCCTGTTTCTGTATATAAAAAAAATGCAAACTTAAAAATACTAATCAAACTACGAACGTAATAGTAAGGTATACATTTTGTTTCACATTCAAATAACTATAGCCAACGTAGGATAAGACCACTAGCATACGGTACCGGAAGACATTTTAAAGACTTTAAAATCTTAAATATAATTGAGCCTATCTTTTGACGAAAACATGTGAATCTAATTTTGAACGCCTTATTTTGTATTGGATTTGTTAATTTTTTGATGGCCTTGTAGTTCAAATCTATCCTAGAGGATACACATTTTTAAAGAAAATTTATTGAAATATTTATAAATCTGCAAAAAAGTACGAATTCAGGTTGAAGGAAGAAATTAATTTAATCTTGATGTTCTAATGGTGAAAATCTCAACTGCTAAAACACCTTACTAAATAATATTACTTAAATATTTGTAGTATTAAAAAGAAAAAAAAAAAAAAAAAAAAAACTATTCAATATGGGTAATTATCATAATTTATTAGAGGAAATTTCAACTTTACCATAGAAAATTTCGTTTTTTACTGACAGTAATTTTTCTGTTGAAATTATGTTAAAGAACAAAACTAATCCCAAAGATTATTAAGCAACCCTTTTTACAGAAAAAAATATTTCACACCGTGTAATTAAAAAAGTAAAAGTCTGAGGGGAAAATGTTGTCTCATACTAAACAAAATGTGTTTATTAGGTATCTTTTTGCATGTATGGTCCTCGATATGATTTTGTAAAAAAATGTGTTTTTCTATTATAATACTAAAGGAGCAGTAATTGGGAGAAGTATTAATTCAAAGTAATTGTCAAGGGATTAAGTAACAATCAGCCTCTATAGTAACAGCCTGATCTGGAGGTAATCCCCACCAATTTACAGAAGTTTACCTAGGATTAATTAAATTTGTCTCAAATCATTGATTCAGGGAAATATGAAAACTTGTTGGTATTGCTTGTTTTGCAGTTTTTCAGTATACAAACTATTAATGATTGTTTTGTGCATTTTAAGAACCATAAATTACATAGTAAGTTCATATATTACTTATTCATATTATTACTTATTCATATATTACTGGTAGCAAAACATATTCTTTAACATAAAAAGTAATTCAGTGACGATCATCGTATTAATCTGATAGAAAAACATAATATTGCTTTTTTATAACTAAAAAAAATATTTTGTCCCTTAAAATATGTCTGAAATTAAGTTTACAAATTTTTTAAGTAGACTAAGATTTTCTAAATATAATGGCAAACCTGGCCCCTAGAGTAACCCCTTTCTGTTAAGATATAAGGTGTAATAATTTTCTGAAAGTGTTTGGATGGAATTGGTAAGCGAAAATGTTAAATTTGTCTATAGAATATATCACTAACATGAGTATCCGGAGGGGAGTTTACCCCGACGCCTACAAAATCGCTAAGGTTGTTCCTCTATTCAAGTCAGGAGACTGCTCTAAGACTTCGAACTTTAGGCCGATCTCATTGCTGAGTGTATTTACCAAGGTTTTGGAAAAAATAATTAAAGACCAGTTAACTAATTACCTTAATCATTATAACATTTTAACTTCACGTCAATTTGGATTTAGGAAATCGAAGAATATCTCTGACGCCTTGTTTGAAGTTAACAAAGATATCAATTTAGCTGTCAATAAAGGAAACAAGGTCGTGCTGGTATTTTTTGATTTAGCTAAAGCCTTCGACTCTGTCGACAGATCAATACTATTAAAGAAAATGGAGTTAATTGGAATAAAAAACATTTCATTAGCATGGTTTAAATCATATTTTTTAGATAGAAAACAATTTGTAGTCATAAATGGAGTTCAGAGCAATTTAGCTGAAGTAGACTATGGTGTAGTTCAAGGAAGTACCCTTGGTCCTTTATTATTTCTAATATATATAAATAATCTAGTTAAAATCGACATTGAAGGGAAGTTTTATCTCTTCGCAGATGACACTCTAGTATTATTTGAAGGTAAAGACTGGGAAACAGTTTTCAACCTCGCAGAAAGAGGTATTTCAAAAATTAAAAAATGGTTTGATCAAAATGTTTTGACACTCAATGTAGATAAAACTAAATTCATGCCAATCGCTTTTAGTCATCGTGGTGATACACTCATCAATGAGTTGAAAATTCATTCTTGTGCTAATTTTGATTCGGATTGTGACTGTCCAGTGATAGATAGAGTGAAAAAATATAAATACCTTGGCATAATGATTGATTCTAAACTTTCATGGGCAGACCACGTATCATATCTAAATAATAAACTAAGAAAATATATCTATGCTTTTAACCAGTTACAGCAGATTTTGGAGTTTGAAGAAATCAGAATTGCATATTTTGCTTACGTGCAGTCCCTACTTGACGGAGGAATAATAGCCTGGGGCTGTGCATATGGTTATATTTTAAAGCCATTAATTATCACCCAAAAAGCGATAATAAAAGCAGCCTTAGACAGGAGTCGGCGCTACCCTTCGGATGCTCTCTTCAATGAAATGAACGTTCTTGACATCAGACAATTATTTATTCGAACCATGACTATTTACATATTAAAACACTCGAATGACATTTTTGAAAGAGTAACACACGAATACAGAACCAGACATGCACTAGGTGGAGGAATTTATTTACCGAGACTAAATAGAACCTACTCTACAACAAATTGCTACTATGTTGCTCACACTATCTACAACAATCTGCCCTACAACTTACGCGAAAACTATTTTGGACCACTGGTCAAATACAAAAAACAAATTACCCTATGGCTACAAAGCATTGGGAGATCAACTGCTCAAAATTTACTGATCTCAACCTACAGACAATGAACAACCTACAGGCAACAAATTTACACTCACATCAGCTGATAGAGTGAAAGAACGATTGTATGCAAGCACGTATGTGAGCGGTTCCCGATTCTGCGCCACAGGGACAGAGCATTGACGGCCCTACTAGTAGGGCTACCAGCCGCCTGTTGGTGTCGGAGTGAGTGCAGCAGTGTGAGTGTGCGTGTGCGTGTGTGTGTGTGTGTGTGTGTGTGTGTGTGTGTGTGTGTGTGTGTGTGTGCGCGTGTTGGGTGTGCTTGGGAAGTACAGTAGCAGGTTATCTTTTGGGGGTAGGGTAGGGGGGAGGTGGGGGGCACCATTCGCTCAGTCCTCCAGCGCAACTTTCAACTTTTAACTTGTTCAAATTTCCTTTTTTTTATAATTTAAAAAAATCTTTAATAATATAACGACTCTCTCCCACTCACAGGATTAAATTATCCTTTGTGGGGGACAATTTCGCTTGATTTTAAAAAGCTTTTATAGAAAATTAAATATAACCTAGAAAAATAAATAATATTGTAAATATTTTTGTACAGGGATCATAATATTATGTTATGTCTGTTTTTTGCGAAATAAACGATATTTTGATTTGATTTGATTTGATTTGATATGGGAAAAACAAAAAATACGATGTAAATTGTGGTATATATTAAATGTTATGTTTAGGGAACAGTTATAGAATGTTATTGGGCTGTTGTGGTCAGTCGCACTTTCCACTACAAAACCACAGCTTAAGCTGAGTTAGCTTTTAAACCACTCTAGTGGCTAGCATCAGTATTTACAGTAAAGTACGAAAATTGAAAAATTCCGTAAATTAAAGTGAAATTAAAATAAGCATATAAGTTTTTAAAACGTTTTAAAATATTGGCGTAATGTGGGTTAAAAATCTGGATTTATCTCATAGATGAGGGAGTGAGCTGCTCTTATGGTACATAGTAGAACTTCGCTCCTGGAGGTCCCGGGTTCAAATCCCACCAATCACCAATGGGTTTTATTCAAGTGATAATGATGCGACCCCCTCTAGACCTGACCCGAAGTCATGGAAACTTAAAAATATTATTCTCATCGATTCATAAAACCAGGTTCAAACTCATAACTTGTGATTTTTATTGATCACATTCTTATCTGTTGTTCAAATTCTTAGATTGTGAACTTGTATGTTAACGTCTCAAACACAACATTTAGTCCAAGAAATAAATATGAATAATTAATTATTTCATCAATTAGTTTTGATACATAACATGTAACTATTTTATTTCACTTATGAGTTTTGAGTACAATAAAACTCAAGTTCCAAGTTGGAAAACAATTTTTATTTTACTTTATCTTTCAATATAGTAATGTGATGAAAATTTTGAAACCTCCACACGGTTTTAAAACCAAAGTTTTATTCTCTAAATTTTCAGAAAAGCTAAATGTCGCTCTACATTTCACTCCAATCAGTTCCAGAAGGCAGACGTGACCTGAAATAAACATGACAGAACCATTCTGAGGTTAAACACTGGAGCTTTTATTTCACACTTGAAACAGTGACACTAACCATCAACCATTGTTAGCATTGTTAGAGATCACCATCATCATAAAATTATTTTAGTTTTTTTTCTACATTTATGTATTATAAATTTTGTTTTAAATTTCTTATACACTAGACTTTGAAGCAATGTAAAGTTTATAATAAATAAGTTTGATTGCATTACAGAAATTAATTCCTCTTTGATTAAAATATATCATCGCATGTGTTGGACATTTCCCGTAATAGTATCTCTCTTTAACACTTAGAGCTTTGCAGGGATTTTGATTGTTTATGAAACTGATACTATTAATCTGAACAGCGTAAGTTATGCTTGATGAAACTTCAAAGGAACGCACGTCAAAATGTCGGATGTATCTGATAGCTAATGTTACCTCGCTTAAGCTATCTACTTACTTTAGAAACTTTTACTCTAAAAAGTTTAGGCAAAAAGGCTCTTTGGAACGGAGTCAGTAAATTCCGAGTTTTAAATTTCGGAAACCGGTGGGAAACAGGAAACAGTTAATCTTGGAGACTACGAAGTTAAGACTAGCTTAAGAGTAATTAATATCTTTTCTAAAGTAAAAGTAACTTTTAATACTTCCGAGCTCTTCTGGAAAGTCCTAAACTTTTCGACTCTAAATAAATAGTGAAGATTTGCACTATGGAATGAAAGAATCAAATAAACCAGTACAGCGTAATGAAATTTATTACTATTCTAAAATAAAACAACAGCACACGACCTTAGGCAAATACTAGTTGAAATAACGATACAACTTTTCGGAAACAAAATATTCTAATAGGACGAAAACATAGGTGAAAGCTACCAACGCAAACAAGAAGATATAAAATATAGAGAGGACTTAAAATGGAGAGTGAAAACCTACAAGATCAAGGAAATAATTTAGTATTTATATTTCTCAGAAAAGAAGAAAAGGGTTTCCGATGAAAATGTGGACTTAAGGCAAACTTATTACCGAGGCAATTCATCTTGGCCGCTTTGATGTAAATTACAGATTTTTGCCGCTCTTATTGACACGGTATTCTTAATTTTTGTATCAAACAAAGATTGGCACCTTAAAGATTCTTGATTGGTTTTTTACAGTGTTAAATAAAAAGCTGGTGATTTTATCGCAGCAACTTCTAGACGATCTAATTTAAGATTTCACGCAAGGGTGGTTTGTTTTCTCTGTAGAGCCACGTTGATTACCTGTTTATTTTTTTATTCTTGAGAAATAAGATATATAAGCATCTTAACAGTTAAATCTAACAAATAATAATTTTAAATATCAGGTGTTGTCTCACAATTTTGTAAAGCCATTTTACTACTAAATTTAACACTGAAACAGCTGTTTTAATACTTCAAATTTTACACACCCTTCAAAGGTAACCTGATAATTTTGTCGTCATCCTTTTATTATCTCCCTTAAACTCAAAAATGTCTTAGTATAAGAATAATTCCTTACTAGTGTACCTGTTGCTCGAATTCGAGCAATTGCGAAGCATTACATGCGACTTACGAAGATTATGGAAATACTCACGATCTACACAACAGTTAGATACAATCAAAATCTTTTGTAAATATCTTATCTTTTCTCAAAAAGCTGATCTTGTTTTTTAGTGGTTCTACAAATTTTTCCCTCTCATAGCCGCATTATGTTGTCTATAATAACGATTATAAATGAAAAAAAAAAACATTATTTCTTTTCTTCTACTTGGTTGTGTTCTATGACTTTTTCTATGTTTCCATTGTTTGCAAATTGGTTATTTCAATGATTGCTCAAGAAATGTAGAATATTGTTAATTCAGTTTTATTTTTAGCCTATATCAGCTTATAGGTCCAGGATTTCTCGCTTTTTTCCATTGTAATAATTTCACCAACCCAAGTTTCGTCTACAGATGCAATACGCCAAAGAATATCACCTACGTACAATCTCCAAGAACTGGCAAAAAAAAGGCAGAAACCAAGCCATACAATAGATATAAGTTAACTCCTTAAGAAATAATTTTAAGAGTTACTGTGATATTAGGATTTCCCACTGATTTGATAATAGAACATTATATTGCAAAACATGACACGATGCAGAATAAAATCTATTTTAAAATCAGAAAAACCCATTGCAAATACCGTACTTCATTTTGAAAAATTCAATAAATCACAAAATATTAACAGCTGTTTCATTAAAAAGTAGTGTAGAATTATGCATATGGTAAACCAATTTGAAGAGGCAACTTTAAAGGCTTCTAGGACAGAGCCCCAAGTGAATTTACCTAGTTCCTATTTTGATGGCTCATTTATAGACCAAGACCTTTCTTTAGAGACCCCTACCAAGTTTCTATGCCCAGCCGTTCTCTCAAATTAGCTGGGACAAAAACCCAGTTTTTCTCCATAAGAATAACATGGGATGGGCCACTGGGGCAGAGCCCCAAGGGAATTTACCACGTTTCTCTTTTGATGGCTCATCGACAGACCAAGACCTTTCTTTTGACACCTCTACCGAGTTTCTACGCCCAGCTGTTCTCTCAATTTAGCTATGACAAAGAAAAACAGTTTCAAATTAATATATAGATTTTGGACCACATTAGATTTACCAAAGTACAACAAAGGCCAACTACCCAGTGTGTCGTTCAACTTTCAACAGTGTTTTGAAGGAGTTCCAACTTTTCTAATAAAACTTAGTTTAGCATCTTCAGTAGATACGACTTGCAATTTTTGTCAAAAGTTACCTTTGCTAGTAAAAAATATCAATTCAATGTACGAATTGAATACAATTAGCTTTTAATCTAAATGACTTGATATCTAAGTAGGATTCGAAGTTTTTATTTGAAAAGGAATAAATAGTATTTTCTTCCTATTGAATTAATTAATAAAAGTTTTTTACTAAGTCTTAAAAGATCCTTTTTTTCATATTCCGTTCACAAATTAGTATTTTTGATGGCAGATAATAAACAAATAATTGTTTCTCAAGCTAAATTCCTTCGAACCGTAAGATTAAATAAGACTTTTGAAAAGGCAATAATAAAAATATATATGTATAATACAGCCTTTACCCACCATATTTTATTTAGTAAAATGTCAGATATTTCTCTTGTGGGACCAAGATCATGATCAATAGCATACGGGTTTGTAGCAGTTTGATCAAATTTTGACAAAATATTCATTCGGAAGTAGCAGGAAATGCGGAGAATCCTCCTAAGCTAGTGAAAACGTATGTAGCAAAAATGTCCCACGGTCATAAACAATTAATTTTACTTCCACGAACTACTTTCACAAAATTAAAACATATATTTAAAAAAATTCAATTTTTTAATTAATGATTTTTTTGAAGTTTTGAATTATAACCAGGTTTGAGTAGTGAACAACAAAAAAGAATATTTTGGAACGAAAAGAACGGTTAATATGTACAATACTGTTGATTAAAAATAAAACATAATCACTTCAGTGGCGTGTGATTACAATAACCTCCGACATCGTCATCAATCAGAAATAAAAATGGGACGAGAGAATTGAAACCAACAAATCGTTATATCATGGTTTATTAACATGTTTTTTTATCGGAAGTGATGAAGTGAATTTCATTATTTTATAATGAAAGTGTGATGTTTCATTTTGAATTTATAAAACAACTGTGCATGTTTTTTTTATCCTAGGACACTAGGCACGGGTTCTAAATAGTTTTTCACATTACTCCAGGCTAGAAATAGGGGTTGCGGCATTATCACTTAGATAAAATTCATAGGTGATTTGGTGGAATTTGAACCCAGGACTTCAGAGACTGAAGTCTTGTGCTCTAACCACTAAACCAGCTCGACCCCCTCTTCAGTTAGCAACAATCAAGGTATTATTTTTTAATCAGTTGGTACCTCATATGTAGGCATGAAAAAGTTTTCCCAATATTCAATGCCTATGTATGAAAATTTTACATTGGAATACACATTTAAAATGAATCCTTAGAGAATATATTTTCAACCACTATTAATACAATCGGGACAAATTTCTCCAATATTTTGCAGCTTTTAAAATAACTCAGAATCTCTAATATGATTAAAGGATGAATTGCAAAACCCACCAGAGCAGAGGTAGAATACTATTTTAGGATAACGATTAACTATCTAACAATATTTCCAGCCAACTAAGCGAAATGAAATCTGAAGTTAAATATATTTTAATTGTCAAGTTCTAACCGATTAGTACCAGCTTGATTAAAATGTTCAAATCAACAGCAGCGATTGGAAAAATCGCCGTGCGTCATAAAACCGATGATAGCCTGACAGAGTCTTTATTAAGTTTTAACGCTTGTGGTTTAATTAACTTGACATTTTGAGTAGTTAACGTGGTTTAAGTCATACTATATAATCGCATAGTAAAATTATTTAAGTTATGAACAAGATGAGATACAAACATCACTTACAGTTCTACCAAATATATGACAAAATAATGGGCGAAGGAAAGATTACAAATAGTTTGCATCCTTTTTAAAAACCTTTAGTTTAAATATTTAATTACTGAATTTAATTTACAACACAATTGTTGTAAAATGGCTTTTTTCTCTTTAATAAACCACAAACGCAATAGTTTTGGAAGTCAACAAAACTAAGTTTTTTTTTTAATTTTACCCTGTTCAAAATTAAATTATATACATGTAAGGGGTAAATAAGACTTAATTCACCAGAGGACCACATTTAAGTGTACATTACTCTAATAGTTTTGACGTTTAAAATGGTTGTAAAGAATTAGTTGTAATGTTTTCCTTTTTTACCTTACTTTGGCGTAAGAATTGACTATATTGCACTAAAACCTTACTGTGTAGATATGTTGGAGATAAGTGTATTCCCCAAGACACAAAAAAGTAAAACAAATATCAACACCACAGCTTAAATATTTAGTACACGTTTTATTCTGGACTAAATTGATTAAGATCATGAAGCGTTCCAGGATTTATGTGATTCTTAAATTATCCTAATTAAAATCTAATGGTAAAAAGTATAAACTTTCAAGAATATAAACTTTAAACTCAAATTTATCTTATTTTAGACAAGTCGAGCTCGAGCAATCAGTCTAAAGCTGTGGTATAATCTGCCTGTAGGCTGCATTGCATTGTGGGAAGATTGAAGAGGAAAAGATACACCCAAAAGTTAGATTACTTGACGCTAATTATACAACAATAATATTTTAAACATTACTATTATGTTTACGCTAAAGGTGTTTTGTATACTTTTTCCTAAATATCGTGCAGAAAATTGATCCAGCCGACTAGAAATAATACATATTTTTGGGAATTATAAAGTTAAATTAATTCCAATGATTCCGCGCAAAATTTTTGAATATACCGTTGATAGAATGAACTATTTTGAATATGTTTAACTCATCAGTTCAACAAGATTTTGTTTTTCACAAAGAAACGAAATAGCTGAAACACAAAAATTTTAAGAGACTTGTTTTTCATTCATTTGTCTGTTTCCATTATACATGAGCACTTAACCTCAAATTTGTTTTTCTCATTGCATTGAGCATTGCTTACGTTGCATGGAAATGGTCTTACATTTCTCTTTCTGAGTTTTCTTCCTCTACCTTAGTATAGTTGCAAAAATACATGTGTTAAATGTTTTTTTGACATAACTTTTATTTGATAAAAAAATACACACGGCATATTTGCATCATTCTTTATTTTTGTTCACACATACAGGGTGTCCTGGAACTCTCTCCCAATATTTTAGGACATTGTTCCTGAGTAAGAAACAAATCTAAATATTATATTTAAATTTTTCGGAAGTCCTTAGTTACTCACACAGTAACAATTTTTTCCACTTTTTTCATTTTTTCTCTAAACTTTGCAAAAAAATGTATGACAACTATACAAAACTACAAAAAATATGAACATTTTTCAAGTTCATAAAACAAAATGGCGGTCATTTAAAACTTTAGTAAAATCAACGGTTTTTGATTTATATACTAAGAAACAAAATTTTTAAATAGCTGCCATTTTGTTTTAGTAATTTGAAAAATTGTCATAATTATTTTGTAGTTTTGACTCGTTGTCATAAATGTGTGTGCAAAGTTTTAATTTCGTATCTTTAACTATTTGTTATTAAAAAATATGAATAAGTGAAAAATGGCAGCTTTGTGAGTAACTCAGGACTTCCGGGCAATTTAAATATGATATTTAGATATGTTTCTTACTCAGAAACAATGCCATCAAATATTGGTAAATATTCCGGGAAACTCTGTATCAAACACAGATATTGGCAATACAAAAAATCTAATAAACCATAGGAAGTACTGTACTGTATAATGTAATCAGTGAAATGTAAATTATTTACTTAACAACGGCTCGATTCATTCTTTAGAGCTGCGGTCAAAACTCCTTACAAGTTAAGGCCGAATTTTCGTTTAAAACACTTTAATGCATGTCGACGATATTTTCCATTAATATAAACTCTTGAACATATTTTGTAGGGGTTTCTTTTCCAAATCCCACAAACTGTTAAGATGAAAATCTAAAATGTTTTCGAAAGTTAAGCTTCATAAATCTTGTTTTGGAATACATGCCAAAACTTCGGATGCACGAGTTATCTCGAAAATCTTCTTACTTGAAGAAACTCTTACACATGAAAAAGTTACTCATTGAGACAAATCCGAGTTTAAATTTTGAAAGCAGAATTTATAAATTGAAGATGGTGTTAACTTCTAAAACGAGTTGTTTAAGAGTCATATGATTGTTTTCAAAGTAAAAGCCACATTAAACACTTCGGTTTTTTTTTTTACTGAAAAGGAATCACACTTTACTCATGCGATTCTAAATTAGTATCGGAGGTATTATTATCGTAGCATAAAATATTAAATAATTCAGTACATGTTATTCTCATATCTAGTAATCAATAAGGAAATACTTATGTTCCTATAAATAAATAATGGTAGCAATAGAAATTTTCCTTTTTTAGAAACAATATTTATGGTAAATAATTTGGGATTAAAAATATGTGGAAGCTTTGAAAGCAAACAATTTCTTTACTAAAAAAAAACGGAGGACTTTATTTGAATTACAAGAAAACTACAAAGTTGATCGAAGATTTTACCAGACATACCGTAGTTTTACATACTTAAAATCTATGCAATAAACATTGGAAATTGGTACTAAGAGCAAACAAATACTGATGTTATGTGCTTCCTCTCATTTTATGAAACCCCTGTAAACCCATTAGGTATAACTAATGGCATAAATCCATTGAAAACCGTAGTTTTATTACTTTTAGAGTTAACATAATGGGTTTGTTATCTGTAAGCTAATTAGGTATGATGTGAATGAGTAAATAACAGACCAATTTCAATGATAAATTGAGTGTTAAACATACCGTATTCATTATGATAATTTGTTTTATGAAAATTCGTGCTAAATTTATCTTTAAAGTTCTAAAAATTAAAGTAAAATTATTGATGGAACAGCAAAAGATTAATTTGTGTGTCCTTCAAACTAAATTACACAGATTCTTTATTTCGACCTCCATAGATTTACTGAAGGAATTTAAGGGCCTCATGCTCTGTATGTTGTTCAACTTTCAACAAACAATGGTTTTGAAAGTCAAACTTTTCTAATAAAAACTAGTTCAACATCTTGAGTACGTCCCGTCGTTTCGTCTTTATTGTCAAAATTTACTTTGTAAGTAACAGACCAGATGTTGGACAAATTGGCTTGGATTTGGCTTGGATTTGGATTGGAGTTGGATTTGGATATCCAAATGGAGTTCATTGTTCCTAAATAACAAAAAATAAATTAAATAAGTTTTAGGAACAACGAGGAGTTTTAATATACAGAGAATTCGTTATTAAGTCCTCAAAGTTTCTTACGCCAAAGTTTTTCATTAGCTTACTTAAATAAACTCTCACACTTTTCCAAAAGAATGATATTACACTATTTGATGAACAAAATTTAGCAATGGAACAATAGGATAACTTCCTTACTTGTGTTACTGGCTTTTGATAATTTAATTCATAATCTTTTGCTGTGGAGTTTTTCTCTTTTATTTAAAAATATTTAATTAACATATTTGAGTAAATATGGGTAGGAAATTGTTATACTGTACAACTACCAAAATATCTCCATTATATTCCTACATGGGTACTGGGTAGCGAGCTGGTCTTGTGGAAGAGCACGGGACTTCGATCTGTGAGCTCTCGGGTTCAAATCCCACCAATCACCAGTGGATTAGATCTAAGACTTCTAGGTCTAGCCTCAAGTAATGTGATAAACGATTTCGGGCTCGTGCCTAGCGTATTAGGAAAAAAATTAGATTATATTACATTAGGCCCACTGTTCAGATGTGTGTTCAGTGCATCAGTGTGCACTGCAGTTCAGTGTTCAGATCTTACATCAATATACATTGTTAGTTTGGGTTGTTCAAGGCATGGAAGCGTGAGGTTGAGTTCATATGTTTCAAAGTTAGTCTGAAGTTCACAATTTGTGGTCAGTTAAACAACAGTTCAGTGTGTGCGCTGTTGTGGTAACCACAGCTAGGCGTAGCACATTGTATGTTTATCTGAAATTGTTCACCATGGAATTGTTCACCTTGGAATTGTTCATTCATAGCATTTTTTTGGCTACACACTTTGTATTATTGTTATTGCATTTACCCTAACAAACAGTTGTATTTTTTAATCGACCAGAGGACATGGCTCACTAAAGCTGCAAAAATCTTTCTTCGTGAAACAAAGTAATCTAAATTTTTAAAACTGCAATAAAAAAACATTGTCATACTAGACAAGTTTTTGTGGCCTTTTTTAATAACATTTTATAATTAAAATTGTGAATATGATACTAAGTTTCATTAACAACTTATCAAAGACTATAACACCAGACAGTGGTTAGAGTTTCTAAGACTATTCAAAACATTGGTTTTCGGTTTACTATTTCTTTCTTATTAGAAAGAAATAGAGATAATATTATATCTCTTAACCTAGGAGAAAAACCGTAAAACTTAAACTTTGTAAGCTACTCTACGCATTTATGATGAGACTAGAATTTTAAACAATTTATTGTACCCGAGTAGACTGATAATTATAATAACTATCCAATTTAAAAAGGAAAATGTGAGAAAAGATTAAGCAAAATTCCTTTAAAGAGCTGGTAGCGGTATGCGTCTAAGTCATAAATAAAGATTCTGTTGAACAAGTCATGCATACAATAGTTATAAATACTTCAAATTAGTAACCTAAAAATTAAGCCAGTACGTTCTGATGGTATTAGTTGGATTACTTAGTGGTCTTTGATATACAATGTAAAAAGTCCAAGTGATAAGCTTGTTTACGTAATGTAGGATATATCTCAAAAGAGAGCTCATCTGTTAAAAGGAACTGAAATATTTACCGTCCTTCGAGTAGGCTTTAGAGACCAACTCTTCTGAATGAATCTAATCCTAGTCTTTTAGGATTATTGTTGCATAAGCTAACACACTTTACGAATTAATTTAAGGTTGCAAATCCTTATATATAATACGTGAAGGCGATTTCTACGAAACACTACTCCTCCGTTAATAATGGACGGATTTTTACAAACGAGGTGTCATAATTAAGTATTTGTTGTGGAGACCCCCCCCCTTTCAACAATTCCTGCAATAAAAGTCCTCGGGCTTTTCCCCACAGCTATCAAAATCCCAATGTATTTCTTGTGAGGGAAAGATTTTGTTTACTTAAACAGACGAATAATTTGTATTAGTTGCAGCTGTTCATAATACACACAATCGTTTGTATATCGTTTTCAGAGTGAGTTAGTTTTTAGTTTCAATAACTGGAGTGGATTGAGCATTTGTTTTCAGAGTGAGTTCTTTAAGTCATCGGAAATTATTACTGTTATTCGATTTTTAATTAACACCTATAATACTTATCAATTGCTCGAATTCGAGCAACAGGTGCACTAGAATCATATAAATTATGTAAACTGAATCATATGATGGGTCGATATTTTAAGGAGGCTTAACCTTAACGTACTAAGACTATCTAAAAGTTTTGAAGGTTGATTTTAAAACTTACGAGGTAAAAAATTATTCCCCATTATGTATATTATATAATTTAAGTTAATGTTTAGTTTGAATAAAACCTACTTCCGTTATACTTTTTAAATTAACACGACGATGCTGTCATCTATCATAAATGACAAATGAACGACAGAAATGAATCTGACAGATCGCTATTCCATGGTTGATTATCAGCTATGATTGAGATTGATGAAGTGTCAATGTATTCCACTAGAATATTTAGGTGTTCATAAATTGATTGACATAGCACAGAATACTGACTATTTTAAGGTGGGTGGTAATAGCTCATAAAAATTAAGAGCTAAAAATATGAACATAAAAATATCCTTTTCCATAAAATGTAAAACATAGCGTACAAGTAATGATTGGGATATTTCCCAGGATATTTTTAAAAATATCAACAATTAGGACACAGGGTATAATATTTTAGTTGTGTTATTTTTAATAAAAATATTTTTTTTTTAACTCTATGGTGTTTCTTAGGCTTGTTAAAATAATTAATTTAACCTTTACAAATAAAAACTATTTTAAATTATTTTAAAAACCCAATCAGCTGAAACATTTCCAGATCACTGAGTGAAATCGCAAATATATTTTTTGCTTGTTAAATCGTAATAGATTGGATCTCGTTTGGAATATATTTTGAAATTAAGAGCAGAGATTGGAGAAGAAGAAGAAACTGAAAAGTAAGAAAAGGAAGAAACTGCGAATCTCTTATGGTATTCCAAAATAGAATTTTCCGATGATTGCTTTTGAAAAATGATGAACCTATTGAGGTTTTCTTATGATTCCAATTACTGTACTGGTTTAGACTGGATTATTGACTTAAACACTGGCGTGCATTGAAATGCTTAATGCATAAATGCATAAATTAATGCTTAAATGCATTTAAAGACATGTTCTACACAGTATTACAATTATGAGTTTAAAAGTAGAAGGATACTTCAAATGTATATTACATCCTAAAATTAAATTGACTTTATAAAATATTGTATCAGCTCAAACTGCACAAAAGTGCTATATTGCAATTGAAATAAACAGTAAATTATTATTTTGATTGTTGCGTGTGTAAATCTTTTCATTCCACAAAAAAAATATTCAGTGACATATTATTTGCAATGGAAAGTATATCCATACTTATAAATATACTATTATAAAATAATATTAGATCAGTAAACGTTACATTATATATGATTCGTTTAACATTTGACACATTGAAATTTAATCAGCTAAACACAACAAAATCAAATAAAGATTAATATATCCTCAGATGTTTACTTAATCCATTAAGTTTATTTAACTATAAACGTTATCTTTTTAAAATGCTTTTTTAAATCTTTTAAAAGTTGTAAATGTATTCATAATTCGTCAGGAAATGTATAAAATGGAGGGGTTTCAAACCTTACGTTCGTACAATTTGTGGTTTAGAAAAGTCAAGTAATCAGTCTAAAGCGGTGGTATGACTTGCCTTTGGCTGCATTGCATTGTGGGAAGATTGAAGACAAAGATTCACAACAGGTTTGTTATGTTATTGCGAAATTGTATTTTTAATGGAAAACACTTAATATACCTTTACGGTCACAGGAACATACAAGAGGGAAAATATCTAAATTTTTAATACCTACTGCATGTAATATAATAACCCTATTAGTGAATTTCCCTTTGAGGAAGTAGCTATTACCGTACGGTGGCACGGTAAGAACTGGAGCCGGAAATTTTGTCCGATTTCTATGAAATTTGTTTTGAATATGTAGGGCAAGATAAACTTAAATGAGTTCGCGAACCAGTATGATCGGACCATGGGAACGGGGTTTTGTGGGGGGCTTTATGAGGCAAAAGTTGGATTTTCTTATTTTTTACCCCCAAAAAATATAATTTCTCTCCAAACCATTTTAAAAAGCTTAAAGAAACGTACAATATAGTATATTGAAGTGTGATTTTACGGCTATTGGCTACGTAGAAAATTGAAAAAAGTAGTTTTATAATTTTCATGTTTCTTTATGGAGAACAAGTTAACTTCTGTAGTTTGCTTGTAGATCGATATATTTTGGTCAATCTTGGCAGATTTATTTATTTTATACTAATCTATTAATATTTTACAAAAAAAGACATACCTTATGACTCTCCTTGATGTAGCAGCAAACCTATGTACTCTTTAAACCGATTGTTATTTAACAAAATTTAATTGAAATTCCAATCAGGCAAATGGGAATTCGCTTTGTCTGCAGGTTTGCTGTGGCGGGGATATATTTAATCTAGTTCTTGTAGCCTATATGAACATTGTAGCATATAATAAATAAACACTTATATATTTAACACGTCTTGCTGCTTGGCTCTTACTTAGTCATGGTGAAAAGTATAAACTAAGAACCAACTCCAAACTCGAGTCGAGGGGAAAGTTTTCGCTTAAGGTTATCTATGAAACCTTAACTGAGGCGAGTGTTTCAAACTTTTTAATGTGCTGCAAATGCTTCAGGTAATATATTAAAACTTGGAGTGTTGAGCAACACTAATCTAACCTTAATGCATTCTATAAAAAAAATCTTTTTCCGATAAAAGTTATCAATGCAACTTTTGTTCTCTTTGGTTAGTTATCAATTTCTTAAAATTCTTAAAATTTTAAAGTTTTCACTATTCTTAAAATAAGTAAAGTTTAGATGTAAACGTCCTTTAAAAAATTATCAAAGTGAATTAACTGTTTGCTAATATGAAATCAGCTGATAAGTCCAACTTAATGTGTAAGCTTATACGCAAATCAGCTGATTGTTGAATTATTTTCTTTCTCCCTCTACCTCCGTGTAGATAACATGTGGTGACATGTTTTATTGTTGTTTTGATTTAATTGAGTTGATTTCAATAGTACAGGTTAGTTGCTCGTAGATTATTGTTTGATTTGTGGTAGCTTGCACTGTTTTCATCAATGAAAGTTAAAGGTTAGTAAATATTTGGGAAGTTATTTAGGTTCAACTATTATTTGACTATTTAAATACTTTTGATTAGTATTACTAATTAATTATGCCGCTTTATTCTCTAGTAATTAAATTAGCATAAGTTACTAATCCTATAAATATTAATAAATACTTTAAATCAAATCCAAACAAACAATATAATTAAATAATCGCTTGATTAAGTTGATTTAAATTTAATATAGGTAAAACAGTGGGGAAAATATAATTGGAAAATTTTCACACTGCTATAACAGTTAAAAGGATTAAAACTGGAGATTTAATTAACCGTAATATTAATCGATGTATCACAGATTGAAATAATTTAATAATCAGTTATTTGGTTCGTTTGTGTTTATTCTATCGAGTTATGAACATGTTACTTTTATATTCACGTAAATTAATTAATATTCTTTCTGGTTGGATAACGTTTTTGTTCTCAGTGACGGATTTTATTAATTATTTATTTTGGGTACTCTATATATACACAATAAATACACGCATTTTCGTGTTATGTTGACATAGTGATATTTAAAGAGGTTTTAAAGCTAAATGTTTATGTGTATTTTTTAATACAAACTTAAAAATACTAATCAAATTACCTAAGTGATAGTAAGGTATACATTTGGTTCTACATCCAAATACCGTAGCGATAGCATACGATACCGGAAGATCTTTTAAAGAATTTAAAATCTTAAATATAATTGAGCCTATCTTTTGACGAAAACATGTAAATCTAATTTTGAATGCCTTATTTTGTATTGGATTTTTTCATTTTTAGACGGCTGTGTAGTTCATATTCATTCTAGAGGATACACATTTTTTTAAGAACATTTATTGTAATATTTATAAAATCTTCAAAAAAGTACGAATTCAGGTTGAAGGAAGAAATTAATTTAATCTTGATGTTGCAATGGTGAAAATCTCAACTGCTAAAACACCTTACTAAAATAATATTACTTAAATATTTGTTGTATTTAAAAAAAAAAAAAAAAAAAACTATTCAATAAGGGTCATTATCATAATTTATTAGAGAAAATTTTTACTTTACCATAGAAAATTTCATTTTTTACTGACAGTAATTTTTCTGTTGAAATTATGTTTAAGAACAAAAAACCCCAAAAATCATACAGCAGCCCTTTTCACAGAAAACAAATTCACCCTGTGTAATTAAAAAAGTAGAAGTCTGCGGGAAAAATGTTGACTCTAAAGAAAATCTGTTTATTATAGTTCGGCCGCTTAGAAAGTGACCTGCGCGTTAATGCTAAACCAATGCTAGAGGAGGTCGCTTTCTAAGCGGCCGAACTATAGGCATATTTTTCCATGTATGATCCTCCATATGACTTTGTTAAAAAAATATGTTTTTCTATTATAATACTAAAGGAGTAGTAATTGGGAGAAGTATTAATCCAAAGTAATTGTGAAGGGATTAAGTAACAATCAGCCTCTATAGTAACAGCCTGATCTGGAGGTAATCCCCACCAATTTACCGAAGTTTACCTAGGATTAATTAAATTGGTCCCAATTTACTGATTCAGGCGTACATCTTTGGAATAATAATTTTTAGTGCCCTTTTTTTATAAAATAAAAATGAAAACGTGCTGGTATTGTTTGTTTGCAGTTTTCGTTAATCTACTTATTGATAATTACTCAAGGTCTTGATACAAACTATTAATGATCGTTTTGTGCATTTTAAGAACCATAAATTACATAGTCAGTTCATATATTACCTTGTGGTAACAAAACATATTCTTTAACATAAAAAGTAATTCAGTGACGATCATCGTATTAATCTGATAGAAAAACATAATATTGCTTTTTATAACTAAAAAAATGTTATAATGTCTTTTAAAATAATGTCTGAAATTAACTTGACTAAGATTTTAAGTAAGACTATGATTTTCTAAATATATTGGCCAACCTGACCCCTAGAGTAACTCTATTGCTGTTAGATATAAGGTGTAACGATTTTCTGCAAGTGTTTGGATGGAATTGGTAAGCGATAATATTAAATTTTGCTATAGAATATATGGGAAAAACAAAAAATACGATGTATATTGTGGTGTATATTAAATGTTAAGGTTAGGGAACAGCTATAGAATGTTATTGGTCTTCTGTGGTCAGTCGCACTTTACACAACAAAACCACAATATAAGCTAAGTTATAAGCTTTTAAACCCCTCTAGTGTTTAGCATTGGTATTCACAGTAGGGTACGAAAAAAATTGAAAAGATTCCGTAAATTAAATTGAAATTAAAATAAGCGTATACGTTTTTAAAATGTTTTAAAATGCGACAATGGTGTAATGTGGGTTACAAATATGGGTTGAGCTGGTCTTATGGTACAGAGCAGAACTTCGTTCCTGGAGCTCTCGGGTTCAAATCCCACCAATCACCAACGGGGTTTTATTCAAGTGATAATGCTGCGACCTAGAACTGGCCTGAAGTCACGTGAAAAAAAAAATAATCTCATCGATTCATACAACCAGGTTCAAGCTCCTAACTTGTAATTTTTATTGATCACCTTATATGATGTTCAAATTCTTAGATTGTGAACTTGTTTGACAATGTCTCAAACACAAAAGTCCAAGAAATAAATGGGAATAATGAATTATTCCATCAGTTGGTATAATACATAACATGTAACTATTTTATTTCACTTATGAGTTTTGAGTACAATAATACTCAAGTCCCTGGTATGAAAACGTATATGTAGTTTATGGTTAATGACGTATATTCATATTTAATTTTACTTTATCTTTCAATATAGTAATGTGACAAACATTTGAAAACCTCCACACAGTTTTAAAACAAACATTCCATCCTTTAAATTATCAGACAAACAAATGTCGCTCTACATTTCACTCCAATCAGTTTCAGAAGGCTGACGTGACATGAAATAAACATGACAGAACCATTCTGAGGTGAATACACTGGAGTAGTTTTTATTTCACACTTGAAACCGTGACACTAACCATCAACCATTGTTAAGCATTGTTAGAGATCACCATCATCATAAAATACTTTTAGTTTTTTTCTACATTTATGTATTATAAATTTTGTTTTAAATTTCTTATACACCAGACTTTGAAGCAATACAAAGTTTATAATAAATAAGTTTGATTGCATTACAGAAATTAATTCCTCTTTGATTAAAATATATCATCGCATGTGTTGGACATCTCTCTTTAACACTTAGAGCTTTGCAGGGATTTTGATTGTTTATGCAACTGATACTATTAATCTGAACAGCGTAAGGTATGCTTGATGAAACTTCAAAGGAACGCACGTCAAAATGTCGGATGTATCTGATTGCTGTTACCTCGCTTAGGCTATCTACTTACATTAGAAACTTTTACTCTAAAAAGTTTAGGTAAAAAGGCTCTTTGACATGGAGTCAGTAAATTCCGAGTTTAAATTTGGAAAACCGGTGGGAAACAGGAAACAGTTAATCTTGGAGACTATGAAGTTAAGAGTTTAAGAGTAATTAATATCTTTTCTAAAGTAAAAGTAACTTTTAATACTTCCGAGCTCTTCTGGAAAGTCCTAAACTTTTCGACTCTAAATAAATAGTGAAGATTTGCAATATGGAATGAAAGCATTAAATAAACCAGTACAGAGTAATACATGTTATTACTATTCTAAATTAAAACAACTGCACATGACCTTAGGCAAATACTAGTTGAAATAACGATGCCGCTTTTCGTAAACAAAATATTATATTATAAAATATATTACATATATTATAAATATAAAACATATTATATTATTATAAATATATTATATTATATATAAATACAGATTAAACATTAATAAACTTAGTACCCAAGTAAAATTATTTATTAAAATATTTACTGACTATAGTTTCGGCTCTAAGGCCATTTTCAAAGTCTATAATTTAGTCTATATATTTTAGTAAATATTTTAATAAATAATTTTACTTGGGTACTAAGTTTATTAATGTTTAATCTTTATTTATATATAGTAGCCCTATTTTTCTATTTTTCATATTTATATTATATATATATATATATATATATAAATAATATATTACATTATAAAATATTATAGGGTGAAAGCTATCAACGAAAATAAGGAATACACTATACAATAGACCTAAAATGAAGAGCGAAAAACTACAAGATCAAGGGAATAATTTAGTATTTAATGTTTTTTCAGAAAAGAAGAAAGGGGTTCCGATGAAAATGTGGCCTGAAGGCAAACTTAGTGCCGAGGCAATTCATTTGGCCGCTTTGATGTAAATTACAGATTTTTGCCGCTCTTATTGACACGGTAATCTTAATTTTTGTATCAAACAAAGATTGGCACCTTAAAGATTCTTGATTGGTTTTTTACAGTGTTAAATAAAAAAGCTGGTGATTTTATCGCAGCAACTTCTAGACGATCTAATTTAAGATTTCACGCAAGGGTGGTTTGTTTTCTCTGTAGGGCCACGTTGATTACCTGTTTATTTTTTTATTCTTGAGAAATAAGATATAAGAGCATCTTAACAGTTAAATCTAACAAATAATAATTTTACATATCAGGCGTTGTCTCACAATCTTTTAAATTAATACTTCAAATTTTACACAATCTTTAAAGGTCACCTGATAATTTCATCGGCACCCTTTTATTATGTCCCTTTAAAATCAATAATGTTTTAGTATGAGAATAATTCCTTATTTTGGACCACATTAGACTTACCGATGTACAACAAAGGCCAACTACCCAGTATGTCGTTCAACTTTCAACAGTGTTTTGAAGGAGTTCCAACTTTTCTAATAAAACTTAGTTTAGTATCTTGAGTAGATACGACTTGTAATTTTTTACCAAAAGCTACCTTTGCTAGTAAAACAATATCAACTCATTGTACGAATCGAAAACAATTAATTAGCTTATAATCTAGAGTTAATATCCAAGTAGAATTTGAGGTTTTTATTTGAAAATAAATAAATAGTAATTTTTGTACCTACTGAATTAATTAATACAAGTTTTTTGCTAACTCTTAAAAGTTCCTTATATACATTATTTTCTCATAATCCGTTCATAAAGTAGTATTTATGATGGCAGCTTATACTTATAAAAAGTTGTTGTGTCCTAAGCCAAGTTCCTTCGAACCGTAAGATTAAATAAGACTTTTGCAACTGCAATAACAAATTATAAAAGAATATATATAGAAAAATGCTTTCACTCACCATATTTTATTTAGTAAAATGTAAGATATTTATTTCTCTTGTGGGACCAAGATCATGATCAATAGCTGACGGGTTTGTAGCAGTTTGATCAGATTTTGACAAAATAATTATTCTGAAGTTGCAGGAAATGCTGAGACTCTACTAACTTATCACTAAGCATGTACATTATATGTTAAATGTTATATGCATGTATGTTACATGTTAATTATATGTTATGTAAATTAGCATGTGTGTATATGTCCCGCGGTCATAAACAATTAATTTTAATTTCACGAACTAGGTTTACAAAATTGAAACATCAATTCTAATTAAGTGCAATTTTGAATTAAATTATCACCAGTTTTTGAGTAGTTAAAGAAGTTATTATTTTGGAATGAAAAGAACAATTAATATTATGTACAATACTGTTGATTAAAAATCAAACATAATCACTTCAGTGGCGTATGATTAAAATAACCTTCGATATCGTCATCAATCAGAAATAAAAATGGATGAGAGAATTGAAAACAACAGATCGTCATTTCATGGTCGATTAACATGTTTTTATCGGAAGTGATGAAGTGAATTTCATTATTTTATAATGAAAGTGTGATGTTTCATTTTGAATTTATAAAACTACTGTGTAGGCCTATGTTTTTTTCCCTAGGACACTTGGCACGGGTCCGGAATAGTTTTTCACATTACTTCAGGCTAGAATTTGGGGTGGCAGTGGCATTATCATTAAAAGTTTGTGATTTGGTAGGATTTAAACCCGGGACCTCAGTGCCGAAGTCCCGTGCTCTAACCAGTAGACCAGCTCGACCCCCTCTTCAGTTGGCAACAATTAAGAAATTATTTTAATCTGTTTGTACTTGTATAAAAATGTACAAGTGATAACATACATATGAAAACGTTTTGAGTACAGCATTTAAATGTCACAAATGGTGATCTTTTGTAAGAGTAAAATTAAAAAGTTTTCCCAATATTTAATGCATAATAATTTTCATTGGAATAAAAATCTCAAAATGAATCTTTAGAGAATATACTGTCAACTACTATTGATACAATCGGGACAAATTTCTCCAATATTTTGCAGCTTTCAAAATAATTCAGAATAATATGATTAAAGGATAAATTACAAAACCCACCAAAGCAGAGATCGGATACTATTTTAGGATAACGATTAACTATCTAAAAATATTTCCAGCCAACTAAGCGAAATGAAATTTGAAGTTAAATATATTTTACTTGTCAAGTTCTAACCGATTGGTACCAGCTTGATTAAAATGTTCAAATTGACAGCAGCGATTGGAAAAATAGTCCTGCTTCATAAAACCGATGATAGCCTGACATAGACTTTATTAAGTTTTAAAGCTTTGCGGTTTAATTAACTTGACATTTTGAGTAGTTAACGTGGTTTAAGTCATACTTTATCATCGCATGGTAAAATGATTTAAGTTATAAACAAGAGGAGATATAAAAATCACTTACAGTTCTACCAAATATATGTCAATATGAAGGGTGAAGGAAAGATTACAAATAGTTTGCATTCTTTTTAAAAACCTTTAGTTAAAATATTTAATAACCGAATTTAATTGACAACACAAATGTTGTAAAATGGGAGTTTTCTCTTTAATAAACCCCAAATTGTGACGCAACAGTTTTGGAAGTCAACAAAACTAAGTTTTTTTTTCATTTTACCCTGTTAAAAATTAAATTATATAGATCTAAATAAGACTAAATTCACCAGAGGACTGCATTTAAGTGTACATTAACTCTAAAAGTGTTGACGTTTTTAAATGGTTGTAAAGAAGTCGTTTTAATGTTTTACTTTTTACAAAAGCTACCTTACTAACTTTGGCGTCAGAATTTAATATATTACACTGGAACCTTAATGCGTAGTACGATATAAAGAAATCATTTTATAAAACAGTTAGGAGATAAGTGTATTCCCCAAGACACGAAAATATAAAAAAATATCAACACCACAGCTTAAATATTAGTACACGTTTTATTCTGAACTAAATTTATTAAGATTATGAAGGGTTCCAGATTATGATCCTTAAATAATTATATTTAAAATCTAATGGTAGAAAAGTATAAACTTTCAAGAATATAAACTTTAAACTTAAATTTATCTTGAGGCGCCATTTTAGACAAGCCGAGCAATCAGTCTAAAGCTGTGGCATAATCTGCCTGTAGGCTGCATTGCATTGTGGGAAGATTGAAGAGGAAAAGATACACTCAAAAGTTAGATTACTTGACGTTAATTATTTATATTCTTAACAAAAATAAGATTTGAAGCATTTATTATTATGCTAATGTTGTTTTGTATACTTTTTTTCCAAATATCCTGCAGACCGATTGATCCAACCGACTAGAAATAATATAGACTTTTTGGAAATTTGATAGATATATTATAGGTATTTAGGTCGTTGCTGTATTCAAAACCTTTGAGTACAATTTATGCAAATTTCAACGTTACCTAATTAGCATAGTTTGGGAAAAAATCTTTCAATCATTCCGTGCAAAATTTCTAACTTTACCGTTTATAGATTGAACTACGGTATTTCGAATACGTTTAACTCATTTTCAAGTTCAACAAGACTTTGTTTTTCACAAAAAATCGAACTAGTTGAAACACAAAAATTTTAAGAGACTTGTTTTTCATTCATTTGTCTGTCTCCATTATACATGAGCACCTAACCTCTAATTTGTTTTTCTCGTTGCCTTGAGCGTTGCTTACATTACATGGAGATGGTCTTACATTTTACTTTCTAAGTTTTCTTCCTCTACCGTAGTATCGTTGCAAAAATACATGTGCTAAATGTTTTTTTTGACATAACTTTTATTTGATAAAAAAATACACACGACATATTTGCATCATTCTTTATGTTTGTTCAGACATACAGGGTATCCCGGAACTCTCTACCAATATTTTAGGACATTGTTCCTGAGTAAGGAACAAATCTAAATATCATATTTAAATTGTCCGGAAGTCCTTAGTTACTCACACAGTCACAATTTTTTTACTTATTATTTTTCTCAAAAAAGTGGTTAAAGGTACGAAATTGAAACTTTGCAAAAACATTTAAACTATACTAAACTACAAAAATATGACAGTTTTTCTAATTCATAAAAGAAAATGGTGGTCATTTAAAACTTTAGTAAAATCAATGGTTTTTGAGTTGTTTAAGAAACAAAATTTAAAATTATTTAATTTTAAAAAGCTACCATTTTGTTTTCTGAATTTGAAAAATTTTCATAACTTTTTTGTAGTTTTGCCTAGTTGTCATAAATGTTGTGCAAAGTTTCAATTTCGTATCATTAACTACTTTTTAGAAAAATATCAATCCCAGAAACAATGCCATAATATCTTGGTAAATATTCCGGGAAACCCTGTTTTGAACACATCTGTTGGCAATACAAAAACATCTAATAAACCATAGGAAATACTGTACTGTATAATATAATCAGTGAAATGTAAATTATTTACTTAACAATGGATTGCTTCGTTCTTTAGAGTTGCGGTCAAAACTCCTTATGTGTTTAGGCTGAATTTTCGTTTAAAACACATTAATGCATGTCTAGGATATTTTCCATAAATAATCTTGAACATCTTGTGTAGGAGGTTTCTTTTCCAAATCCCACAAACTGTTGAGATGGAAATCTAAAATGTTTTCGAAAGTTAAGCTTCATAAATCTTGTTTTGGAATACATGTCAAAACTTGGGATGCACGAGTTATCTCGAAAATCTTCTTACTTGAAGAAACTCTTACACTTGAAAATGTTACTCATTGAGACAAATCCGAGTTTAAATTTTGAAAGCAGAATTTATAAATTTAAGATGGTGTTAACTTCTAAAACGAGTTGTTTTAGAGTCATATGATTGTATGCAAAGTAAAAGAGAATTTAAACACTTCTGAGTTTCACTGAGAATGAATCACTCTTTACTCGTGCGACTCTAAACTAGTATTGGAGATATTATTATTGTAGCATAAAATATTAAACAATTTAATATGTGTTATTCTCATCTCTAGTCCTAAATAAGGAAATACTTAATGATCATATAAATTGAATTAAAACAAAAATCATATAACTGGTTGCAATGAGAATTTTATTTTTTTTGGAAACAATATAAATTTATCTTAAAAGTTGTAAAAGATCAAGTAAAATTATTGATGAAATAGTAAAAGCTTAATTTTCGTGTTCTTCAAACTAAATAACACAGATTCTTTATTTCGACCTCCATAGATTTACTGAAGGAATTTAAGGGCCACATGCTCTGTATGTTGTTAAACTATCAACAAACAATGGTTTTGAAAGTCAAACTTTTCTAATAAAACCTAGTTCACCATCTTGAGTACGTCCCGTCGTTTCGTCTTTATTGTCAAAATTTACTTTGTAAGTAACACACGAGAGGTTGGAAATATTGGCTTTGGATTTGGATCAGTTGATACTCAAATGCAGACCCTTAGTATAACAAATAAATTAAATAAGTTTTAGGGACAACGAGGAGTTTTAATATACAGAGAATTTGTTATTAAGTCCTCAAAGTTTCTTACGCCAAAGTTTTTCATTAACTTACTTAAATAAACTCTCACACTTTTCCAAAATAATGATATTACATTCTTTGATGGATAAAATGAGCAACGGAACTATAGCCTACGATAACTTCCTTACTTGTGTTACTGGCTTTTTAATGATGTAATTTGAAATCTTTTGCTGTGGTGTTTTTCTCTTTTATTTAAAAATATTTAATTAACATATTCGAGTAAATATGGGTAGGAAATTGTTCTACTGTACAACTACCAAAATATCTTCATTATATCGTGCATGGGTACTGGGTAGCGAGCTGGTCTAGTGGAAGAGCGCGGGACTTTGGTCCATGAGGTCCCGGGTTCAAATCCCGCCAATCACCAAGGGATTTGATCTAAGTGATAATGCCCCAACTTCTAGGTCTAATAATGGTTCTAGGTCAAGTAATGTAATAAACGATTCCGGGCTCGTGCCTAGCGTATTAGAAAAAAAAATTAGATTACATCACATCAGGCCCACTGTTCAAATGTGTGTTCAGTTCATCAGTGTGCACTGCAGTTCAGTGTACAGTGTTCAGCGCAGTTCTGTGTTCAGATCTTACATCAATATACATTGTTAGTTTGGGTTGTTCAAGGCATGGAAGCGTGAGGTTGAGTTCATATGTTTCAAAGTTAGTCTGAAATTCACAATTTGTGGTCAGTGAAACAACAGTTCAGTGTGTGCGCTGTTGTGGTAACCGCAGCTAGGCTTAGCACATTGTATGTTTATGTGAAATTGTTCACAATGTAATTGTTCACCTTGGAATTGTTAACTCATAGTATTTTTTTTGGGCTACATACTTTGGATTATTGTGATTGCTAACCAGCAGTTGGTATTATTTAATCGACCAGGGGACATGGCTCACTTAAGCCGCAATAAAAATACTAGAGAAGTTTCGTAGTCTTTTCAATAGCACTTTAAAATTAAAATTGTGAATATGATACTAAGTTTCATTAACAACTTATCTTGCTAAGACTAATCAAAACATTGGTTTTCGGTTTCTTATTTCTTTCTATTACTATCCCTTAACCTAGGAGTAAAACTGTTAAGCTTAAACTTAGTAAGCTACTCTACCCAAAACTCAAAGAGCTAACCAATTTAAGAAAAAAATGTAGAAGAAAATGTACTTTAATTCTTTAATGATGATATTCCTTTAAAGAGCTGGTAGAGCCATGCTTATAATTCTTTAAAAAGTTTCTTATGAACAAGTTACGTATGAAATAGTTGTACTGTGAATACATTAAACTAGTAATCAAAGATTAAACCAGCATGTGCAGGTAGTAGTTTACTAGTTGGATCAATGCCTGTGATATACAATGTAAAAAGCCCGAATGATAAGCTTGTTTACGTAACGTAGGATATATCTCAAATGAGAGCTCATCTGTTAAAAGGAACTGAAATATTTACCGTCCTTGGAGTAGGCTTTAGAGACCAACTCTTCCGAATGAATCTAATCCCAGTCTTTTAGGATTATTGTTGCATAAGCTAACACAATTAAGTGAAAGCTGCAAATACGAAATAAGTTATGCAAACTGAAACAGAAATTGTTTATGGTTCGTTATTTTCAACAGTCATAAAGGCATTTGTATCTAAAAGTTTTGATTAGGCTACCGTATAGTAAAAAAACACAAAAAAAAACGAAAGAGTTAAAAATGATGACACCTCAGGCATGTTGGTACTTTTTTATAGTACTGACACGGGTTAATTCTGACATCTCAATCATTGAAGGTTAGTCTAGGTCAGGTTATTTGCACATTAAAAATACATATAATTTAATTTAAAATATTTGGTCACGGTAACCTAACCTGGCGTTGTCGGTAGGCTATGACATAAAAGTACCATATTTTTCTATCCTTACTGCAAAAGACTAAGTCAAGTACTTCACGTAAATCATGGAAATCCAGTTAAACTAGTATACGCGTACTTTCTAAATTCTTGAAACAAAAGAAAGCAAATAAAAATTAACAATCATCCAACGCAATTGCAGTATATTCTGTAAACAATTTTCACGCACGGATGTTAATAACAGTTACGGTATGGATCAAAAATATAAACTAATTACGTCACTGGCCTTTATGTAATAACTATAACAACCTGATTGTTAGTTTTCCGACAGTTCAATTTAAATATTAATAAACCATGTTTACTTTCGGACCAGTGACGTTTGTTTAGGTCTATGATCCATACTGGTTCATTGTAATATTTTTGCTTTCCTCGTACTCTCTACAATAATTTATGCCATAATAATTTATTCTGATAATAAACATTGGATTGTATTCGTAAAAGTAATATTCAGTTGTTAGCTAGATTAGGAATTTGGTTGATTAAAAGCAGTGCATACATCAAAGTAAGCCATCTTTAAGTTATTTTCTTACTTACTGCCGTGGCTCTTGGTACCCAAGGAGGTACTTTGCCTCGCCAACACACTGCCTCCAGACTGCACGATCCACTGCTTCATCCTCCCTTCTTCCCATTCTTCTCAGGTCTCTTCTCACTTGATCTCTCCACCTCAACTTGGGCCTTCTAGGAGGTCTTCTACCCTCGGGATTGTTGTTTAGGGTGTTTCTCACTAAGGATCCCTCTTCCTTTCTTAACACATGGCCTGCCCATCTCAATCTCCTACTTCTCACCTCAGCCACAATATCTGGGTCCCTGTACAACTCTCTCAACTCCCTGTTGTGCTTAACTCTCCATTCTCCGTTTTCAAAGGTTGGTCCAAAGATTTTCCTTAAAATCTTGTTTTCGAACACTATAAGTCGTTTCTCAGTTCTCTTGCTTATCACCCAATTCTCTGAGCCATATAGTAATACTGGTCTTATTATAGTTTTGTATATACGGATTTTAGTTTTCTGTGAGAGTAGGCGAGAACTCAACAATTTGTGGCATGCCGATAAACTTTTATGAGCTGCATTTAATCTTTGCTGAATTTCAGAGTCTTCCTCATTATTACTCGTCAGCATTACTCCTAGGTAAGAGAAATTGTTTACTTTATAAAATTTGTGTCCTTCTATTTCTACATGATTTTTATTATTTAATTGGGTAGCTCTTCCACATTCCATTATCTTGGTTTTGTCTACATTGATATTTAAGCCAACTTTTTTAGCGTGGTTTATGAGTTTTGAGACCATAACTTTTAGTTCTTCTTCGTTTTTGGCCACAAGTTATTTTCTTACGAAAGGAAATAATATAAAATATGTTCTTGGGGGGAATTTAAAGAACATTACTTGATTTTCTGGAATATTTTCTTCCTTTAAAGTATTTTACTTTTGATTCGTGTCAAATTTGACACGTCTTTGAATCGTGTATTATTTACGGTTTAAGTCGTAGTTTAACAAAAATATATACACAATTCAAGTTATAAATGATTAAGTAGTTACGCTTTATAGTTATATTTAGTTAGTTTCGTTTGTCATTGACATGAAAACTACTTAGAAATGAAACCACACGTAGTCAGTACTTAGGAGTTTAAATAAACCCGAATATTCAGTTTTATCAAGATTGAAATTAAAAAAAAAAACTTCCATTATACTTTTTAAATCAACACGACGATGCTGTCATCCTACTAATATTATAAATGAGAAAGTTTGGATGTATGGATGGATGTATGGATGTATGGATGTATGTTTGTGACAAGTGAACGCGAAAAATACTGGTCGGATTGGGCTGAAATTTGGCATGATGATAGCCCACATTCCCGATTAACACATAGGCATATACTTATTTCAAAAATCCTTTCGGGCTCCGCCCCAGTGGCTCTGGAGTTTCCCATGTTAACCTTATGAGAAATGGAATTATTGAATCTTAACAGCTGTTTCAATTAAGGGGAGATGCCCACTTTTTAGATTCAATGCATTTTATATGGGTAAACATCGTGTTGCTTAGGTACCATTTTAGAAAGAACCCTTTTAGCTATGCATATCAAATTTTAACTACTTATTTTTATTGATATTTAAAACAAACTGTACTAATTTAAATATGTTCTACCAAAAAAATCATATTTTATTAAGATTTTAAAAATATATAATTTTTTTCACTATTTTATAAATATTAATTAATTTTATTGTTCATGTTTTTTTAAACATAGAAGCAAAATTTTAGTACACTTTGTGGGCCATGATGTCCATAGTAACAGAAAAAAATTTGAAGTCAGTGGTATTTATAGTAGTCTGGAAAATGGTACCTAAACATTAAAAAACACAGTTTCGGAAAAACTCATTTTAAGTCAAGCCTAGGCTGGCCTAGGCCTACCCTATGCCACATTATTCCTCATCACAAACAGCACTATTATTATACACATTTGTTATGAAGAAAGAAAAACAAACAGAAACACATTTTTGCTGACAATTTAACCTAGCAACAACATTAATTCAGTGCTGCCATTCAACAAAATGTAATTTCTAACTTAAATTTTATTGGTGCTAATTCAGCCTTTTGTGACTAAAACCGAGTGTGTAGTACTATTTATATTATTTTTTATGATTGTTATACTGTAGAAAATATATTAAAATTATATATTTTCTGAATCAGGAAGAGATGAAGAATTTTTCAATGCAATAAACAAAAAATTAATTTTCTGATCGAAAAACTGGGCATCTCCCCTTAAACAAGTTGGTTCTGTTCTATGATGTTCAATAGATTTAAAGTTACAAGGATTATCAACAGGGTGCAGCACTATTATTTCTTTTACATTTATGATAACAGCTAATTTGCAACCAAAAGGTGAGTGAGCGTAGCGAACGAACTTTAACCTGGAGGCGAGTTAGCGTAGCAAACGAGCTAACCTGAAGACAAGTGAGCGCAGCGAACGAGCTCCAACCTAAAGGTGAGTGAGCGTAGCGAACGAGCTCCAACCTAAAGGTGAGTGAGCGTAGCGAACAAACTTCAACCAGGACGTGATTGAGCCATGCGAACGAGATCATCTTGAAAATTAAGAAGTTAAACGGGGCAAAGCCCGCGGGATTATAAATAGTCAACGTCTGCCGGGTTCAGCTAGTCTATCATAAATGACAAATGAACGACATAAATGAAATTGACAGATCGTTATTTCATGGCTGATTATCATGCTATGATTGAGATTGATGAAGTGTCATTGTATTCCACTAGAATATTTAGGTGTTCATAAATTGATTTGACATAGCACAGAATACTGACTATTTTAAGGTACGCAGTAATAGCTCATACAAATTAAGAGCTAAAATATGAACATAAAAATATTGTACCTTTTTCAAATAGTCTAAAATATAGTGTTTAATTATAGTTTCGGATATTTCCTAGAATGTTTTTACGAATATAAACAATTAGGACCCAGGGTAGAATATTTTAGTTGTGTTGTTTTAAATAAAAATATTTATTTTTACTCTATGGTGTTTCTCAGGCGTGTTAAAATAATTAATTATACACATAGAAATAAAAACTATTTTAAATTATTTTAAAAACCCAATCAGCTGAAACATTTCCAGATCACTGAGTGAAATCGGAAATATATTTTTTGCTTGTTAAATCGTAATATATTGGACCTCGTTTGGAATATATTTTGAAATTAAGAGCAGAGATTGGAAAAAACTGCGAATCTCTTATTATAAGGTATGGTATTCCAAAGTAGAATTTTCCAATGATTGCTCTTTGAAAAATGATAAACATATTGAGGTTTTCTTATGATTCCAATTACTGTACTGGTTTAGACTGGATTATTGACGTAGACTATACTCTGTCTGAATTTAATGTGCGGTTGAAGAACAAATTTGTTTTCCCCTGTTTTCTCCCTGGCCCCTGCCACCACAACATATTAGCCTACAGCTGATTCATACTGTTTATAATTTTACAACAGTTGTCACTTTGTTTACATTTTAGTAGTAAACCACATTGTGATTATACTGATGGTATTTTTTTGCAGTTTAATATTATTCAGTCTGTGTTTAATTGATTAGTGTTAATTAGAAATGGCCAAAAGGTGCCAAGACATTACAATTAAAACTAAAAACACAATTTTTAGAGTGTACAATTATTTAAAAAAAACATTTATTATACATCTGCAGGATGACACTGACTCTGATGGCTTAAGCGAAGATGATGGTGAACATCTACTTTCCAGTTATGAGAGTGAATGATGTAATGGAACGTCTCCACTACTTTTTTAACGTCCACATTACAACTAACATTTGTTAAATTTACATCATTGTGTTCATTTTTTGGTTTAATATATGTTTTAAAAATCAAATTAAATTTATATGTTTTTACGAGATTTGTTTTCTATTTGGTGCGTACTAAGGCATATTGGCCTTTTATTATTAAGGATTTGAAATATGTATACAATTAGTAAACGATGAAACATGCAAAAGCTTTTATATAGCTGTTACATACAAATGGTTTAATTTGTGTGTATCTCCGAACATAACTCGTTCATTCAAATAGTATGATCAATTTGTTATGATAGTTTATTCTCAGTAAAAGAAAATTGAATGCTCCTACTTGTCATTTAACTAGCGAGTCTAATGTTGTACACTGATTATTCAGGCATAAACAGGATAACCCAATGATTTTCATCCTGATCTGACCTTAGGGCTTCGCTAGAGACATTGACAAAACTCCTATTACCGACGGTATTAAAATAATAACTAAATAAAGAAGTGAAGAATCGCTTTAGAATTTTGAAACCAGATCACCACGATATTAACTAATTTAATAATGTATAGTTACATTACCAGAACTGAAATTGTATCTAATCTGTAAACATACAACAACTGTTTGATGGATAACAATCCATCAAAAGCAAAAATGTTAGTCCAGGATTATGTATATTACATTATAACAAAACTTCTAGTGAAATTAAAATTGATACGTAGATTATTTATTGTAAAAATAAATCTTATTGTTTTATTATGTGTGTAGTTCAATCATAATAAACAAATGCTTCCTAACAAACCTGTCTGCAATATAAAACAGATGATTGTTACGGGGGATTTCAGTGTAGAAAAGGGTAAATGAGTGGGAGATTTACCATGATAGGGAAATCATATGTTTAATTCTAACCGCACAATTATTTTAGACAGACTATAACACTGGCGTGCATTGAAATGCTTAATTGATTGTTGAAGAAATGTTTGACACAGCAAAATTATGAGTTGGATACTTAAAGTAGAAGGATACTTCAAATGTACATTCAAACCTAACAGTTAATTGACTTTCTAAAATGTTGTACCAGCTAAAACTGCACAAAAGTGCTATATTGCAATCTATATATTAATTTGAAACTGTTTGTCTTTGTGACAGCTAATTTGAGAGAACGGCTGGGCGTAGAAACTCGGTAGGGGTCTCTAAAGAAAGGTCTTGGTCTGTAGATGAGCCATCAAAAGATAAACGTGGTAAATTCCCTAGGGGATCTGCCCCAGTGGCCTTTAAATTCCCATCCCATGTTATTCTTATGGAGGAAAAACTGGTTTTTGTCACAGCTAATATCAGAGAACGGCTGGGCGTAGAAACTTGGTAGGGGTCTCTAAAGAAAGGTCTTAGTCTGTAGATGAGCCATCAAAAGAGAAACGAGGTAAATTTCCTTAGGGCTCTGCCCCAGAAGCCTTTAAAGTTCCCTCAGCAGTCATGTTTACATTACGATCATATGGATAGTTTTACACTACTTTTAATGAACCAGCTGTTAATATTAAAATTGTATTCAAAGGTAAAGTGTTATGAAAATGTTTAGATTATTATTTATGATTTTAAAATGATTCTTCACTGCATGGCAAGTTTTTCATAGTTTGAACAAAATGATGAATTTATGATGCGTTTTAAATTTTTTGTTGAAAAATCTATGCTTTATTGCTCTTAGACAGTTTTATAATGAACAAAACTCATGAACAAGAAACAGTTTTAAGACTTCTCAAAACCTTTCGGGCGACCTGTCTCCGATGGAAGGACAGGAAATATTGTATTCAGCGAATTAATCAACTACGTTTAGTAAGATACTTAATCGTCATAATTATGTTTACCCTCCCTTTATTTAAATGATATTTTAATAACTTCACTCTATCTATCGCAGTTAGTTAATCTTTGTGTAAAACCTCAAGAGTAACCATCGATTTCGACGGGATTCACCTAGTTGAAATAAACAGTAAATTATTGTTTTGATTGTTGCGTGTGTAAATCTTCTCCTATCACAAAAAATAAAATAAAAAATATTACGTAAAATGTTATTTTTAATGAAAAGTATGTCTATACCTATACATATATTAGTATATACTAATATCAGATAACTAAACGTTACATTATACATGGTTCGTTTAGCACTTGACACATTACAATTTAATCAGCTAAACACAACCAAATCAAAAAAAGATTAATATATCCTCAGATGTTTACTTAAACCATTAAGTTTATTGAACTATAAAACATTATCTTTTTTTAAAATATACATATTTATTTTAACTAATTAATATTGTTCTAAAAATTGTAAATGTATTCATAATTTGTCAGGAAATGTATAAAATGGAGAGATTTTTAAACCTTACGTTCGTACAATTTGTGGTTTAGAAAAGTCAAGTAATCAGTCTAAAGCGGTGGTATGACTTGCCTGTAGGCTGCATTGCATTGTGGGAAGATTGAAGACGAAGATTCACAAAAGTTCTGTTATTTTATTGCGAATGGTATTTTAAATAGAAAAACACTAAACATACATTTACGATCACAGGAACTATGTAATATATGAGGGAATATATCTGCATGTTTTAATACTTAACTCTATTAGCAAATTTCTCCATAGGAAAGTAGCTATTACCTTAGGGGGCACGGTAAGACCTGGAGCCGGAACCGATATACTTTTTTAGTTTGATTTCCTTAGAGACCAAAAACACTATTCATTCAAATTTTATATGTATGTACGCCCGAGAACATGATAACTTGAGTATTTACCGTCCAATTTTGATGAAATTTGGCTTGAAGTTGAAGGGTGGGATAAACCTGGATGAGTTCGCGAACCAGCATGATTGGACCAAGGGAACGGGGTTTTGAGGGGGGCTTATGGAATAAAAATTGGGTTCTCTCATTTTTTACCCCTAAATTATTGGTTTAAAATTTTTATTTTTATTTTTTTATTTTTATTGGTTTAAATTATTGGCACCCCTATTATCGGTTATTGGTTACGTAGAAAATTGAAAAAAGTTAATTTAAAATGTTCACGTTATTTTTATGGATACATTTTGATCAATCTTGGCAAATTTTTTCTCTATGATATAGCAGCACACTGATGCACTCTTTAAACCGAATGTTATTTATAAAAAAAATAATTGAAAATCAAATCAGGCAAATGGAAATTTGCTTAGTATGCAGGTTTGATGCGGCGGGGATATATTTCATCTAGTTCTTTTAGCCTATATGAACATAGTAGCATATAATAAATGAACAATTATATATTTTACACGTCTTGCTGCTTGGCTCTTACTTAGTCATGGTGAAAAGTATAAACTAAGAACCAACTCCGAACTCGAGTCGAGGAGAAAAGTTTTCGCTTAAGGTTTTCTATGAAACCTTAACTGAGGTGTGTGTTTCAAACTTTTTAATGCGCTGCAAATGCTACAGGTAATATATTAAAAGTTGGAGTGTTGAGCAACTAATCAGTTAAAAAATCTTTTTCCGATAAAAGTTATAAATGAAACTTTTGTTCTCTTTTGTTAGTTTCGTGAGTAGGGAGATTTCAAAGACAGAGAAAATTATCTCAGCAATAAATACATGGTTTTACTAACAAGACTCTCATGGTGATCATTAAAAAAGACTTGTTATCAAGGTTGACTTCTTATCGAGGTTTGCAATAACATGTGATTAGGTCTAAAATAAAATTCAAGGGGGTTAGAAAATGACACTTGCTAAAAAGGGTGACTTTTTATCGAGGTTCCACTTTCTTAATAGACGAATACCTTGAATGAGGGCTTTGGGACCACTGGCTCAGGTCAAGTATAGTAAATACAGCCTGATTTAACAATTTCCAAGAAACGTAACATTTTATTTACCTAAAAAAGCTATGAAAACATTTTATATTCATTCGTATATTGTTTACTTCAATATGACAAATGTTTTTAACTAATCAGATTTGTATTGAAAACTGACCGGATACAAATAAATATTGTTTAGATCAATTTCAAATGCAAACTCAATAAAACAAAAGATACCGCTTAAGGGTTTCCTGGCATTGGTCAAAGAGAATTTATGTTTCCCGGCAAAAGAACTGATATCAGTTTATTAACTTGGGGCTTATTGGCAATTTATTTCCTTGTTTGTTTTGGACACTCTTGGTAGGCTTTTCGACAGAAAGAAAAACACGGACCAGATTTAAAGCCATCTTTGCTGTTAGCGATTTACCTATAGTACTTTTAATATATCTTTCAATGTTAAATTTTTGTTTAACTTATAAAACCAACGATTGGAGGAAAAAAACTTCTGAAAGTGTAACATCTATATGATTATATTGTGATAGGCTACATCTAACCCAATATTGGTGATTTTTTATAGATTTTCTAGAGAGTCTAGATAGTTAAAAAACACAACCTTTTTTAATATAATTAGCCTATAACTTAAATATAACTTTACCAACAGGACACATAACAATTTGACTGGATGAGAAGCAGAAAAATAAGCATTTATCGTATGCGATTGTTAGTATAAGGTCATTTTTTTTCCATCACAGAAAATAAATGGCTGTTCTCCTCGTATGGTGTGATAGAAAATTGTATTTTTGAAAAATATCTTGAAAAGAGAGAGCAAAATTGGGTAGGTGTTTATCGATAACAATTGCTCACGGGGTGAAAATGTCTTAGGAACAAAGAAAAGATTAATTAACATAGAGGCGTACTATAAGAAGGTCCGGGGGAACACTTTGCCAGTCTTTTCTTCTAAATCAATTGATGATTAGCTGGGTTTGAACTTGTGACATGAGCTGGTTTAGTGAAACCAGCTTACTCCTTAATGATTGTTCTGAACATATGCAACATGAAAAACATTTTAACTGGGACGAAACAATCATAAAAAAAACAACGAAACGTGCAAGAAAATAAATAGTTATAAAAATGAACATAATTACTAAATCTACTCGTATATTTAATTACTTTCGAAAGCTATGTTTTAAAAATTAATAGATGATCTTGAGATTATTGCATGAATTAACAGATTGATAATATAGAATCATCCAAAAATAAGTTCACATAAACATTTAATTAGACAAATGCTTAAACAGTGGTTAATTACTTTGGTAAGTCACTTTAGTAAGTAGCTTTACGCTAAACTGTTAAATGAAAACACGGCATTGCATTAAAACCATTTCAACGAATTGGCGTTCAGTTTAGCTACAAACCAATTAAAAGTTAATTTGTATTCACTCATTACATCATTACATATAGAACCGTTGGGGAAAAGTAACTACTGTATTGCCATCAAAATGCTTTTGGTTTTAATGTTTATGTAAAACTAATAATGTTACTCGATCAACAAAATTTTTGATATAACTAAAATTTACTTTCCGTCAAAAGATATTGGAACAAAACATTATAAATAATGTAAAAAAAACTTGAAAGGTATAACTTAAACGGTACACCCTAATGTTAGTGTCCCTTTGATGGGGAGCGAGCTGGTCTAGTAGAGCGTGGGACTTCGGTTCCAGAGGTCCCGGGTTCAAACCCACCAAATCACCAATGGATTTTATCTAAGTGATATTGCTGCAATCCCTAGGTCTAGCCTGGAGTAATGTGAAAAACAATTCCGGGCTCGTGCCTAGCGTCGTACGACGAAAAATGTTAGTGTCACTGTTTCAAGTGTGAAATAAAACCTACTCCAGTGTATTCACCTCAGAATGGTTCTGTCATGTTTATTTCAGGTCATGTCATCCTTCTGGAACTGATTGGAGTGAAATGTAGGACTACATTTGTTTGTCTGATAATTCAGAGGATGAAAAGTTTGTTTTAAAACTGTGTAGAGGTTTCCAAATGTTCATTAAGTAACATAAACATGATCTAATATTGGATTGTTTTATTGTACACAAAACTTAGAAGTTGAATAAAATTTTGTTTTGAGTAAATGTATATTTACACGTTTTTTAAATAATTTATACAAATTCGAACGGATTTGAACGGATGATAATTGTGGCCTCTGGTGAGATCGAAACGGAAGTGTAAATCGGTCCCGGGTTTAGGTTTACCATGAGACCTACGATAATAGCTTATTCCATATATGGTATAGGTCCCGGGTCTAGCTTTACCATGAGACGATAGTAGCTTATTCCCCATGTGCGAAATTTGCTTATGCAGTCAAAGATGTTTAGTAATGATAGCTTGTATAGGGTGTGTTGCTAGCCTAGTGGTTAGCGTTTCAGATTTCGGTGCGGGAGGGACGGGTTCAATTCCCGACACAACCTAAAACATTTATGGGTTTGGACCGCTTTCAGTTAAAAGCGTTAAATTAACATGAAATATTAAATTTCCACTGACTTAGAAAACACTACTATTATAAGATAACTATATTTCTGTAAACAAAATAAACTCAAACGAACAGTATTCATATTTGCATATCCTTGGAATATACAATGTCCTGGGTAATAAAGAGTTGACTTTAATGACTGCGTATTTCAGTGGGAATAACAGTGTCGTTTAAATGACATCTGGACACTCTCGAGTTATTTATCCTGGAAAGGAAATAATAAACTCACTGCAGACCCGGGAATATTACTCTTCCTGGTTATTCAAGAATATCTAAGTCTCTTTTGCGTTCTTTATTTTCAACTAAAACTGTTTAAGGATGGCATTACTCGGTAATTGTTTCATTTAACAATTTTTAGTTGGACAAGCTATAAAATATTTAGCAAAAATACAAAACTCTTTAGCCTTCAATGTAGAACAATTTCCCGGCACCTGAGACTTATTAAAATTTGTTTAATGTCCTAACCTTAAAGTCAAGTTTATTTCTACCTCCTAGATTGCTCTCATGTGCATGTCACATTCTTAATAGTTGTAAACTATTTTGATAATTTAATACGTTAAATACTAGGAGATCGAACAACTTCTTTAGGTAATTCATGGAATTACACCTGTTTTACTACGAAATATGTTTCAGATTCAGTAAATATAATGATTAGAAATGGTATATACCCAAATCTATACTCACTGAAACGTGTTTCAAGAAAGGCCCAATATTTGGTGACTTTAATATAAATTCTTCAACCCTCTTGAAATTTAACTCTCAGCTCTATCTTTAACTATTTTAACTCAATAACTAAATAAATTCTATAAAGAATCAGGTTATATGATTGAAAACTAACAAAATATGATGAAATAATATACACATAAAAAACTGTAGGTATTTACTAAGCTTGGATACATATAAAAATACCTCTTATATACGCATAAACCTAAATAATACCCCCGCCGCAGCAAACCTGCAGACTAAGTGAATTTCCATTTGCCTGATTGGATTTACACTAAAATGTCTCCTTAAAAATATCACATTTATTCCCTATTTAAATAGAATCAGTTTAACACATACTTAGGTTTGCTGCAACAGGGAGGGTAAAAGTGTTTTTTATGTAAAATGTTAATAGTTGGTAAGAAATAAAAACATTTTCTAAATTTGGGCAAAAAATGTTAATAAACAAGCAAACTACAACCGTGTACTTATTCTCCATAAGAATAACATGGGAATTTTAAATTTACAATTTTTTTAAATTTTCTCCGTAACCATTAGGTGCGTTATAACGCTTTATATACTAAATTATTTGTTTTTTTAAGCTCTACAAAATAGTTTGGAAAGAAATTGCAAAATTTTATGTTTTTTGAGTCAAAAGTGGGAAAAACCCATTTTTACCCCATAAAACCCCCCATAAACCCCCGTTCCCATGGTCCGATCATGCTGGTTCGCGAACTCGTTCGAATAAACGTAGGTTTACACGTTTGTACCAAATTTCATCAAAATCGGATCGTTTTTGCTCGAGTTATCGTGCTAACGGACACATTTATAAATATATATATATATATATATATATATATATATATATATATATAAATATATATATATATATGAATTTGAACGGATGGTGTTTTTGGCCTCTAGGGACCTCAAAACGAAAAAAAAAATCGGTCCCAGGTCCAGGTCTTACCATGAGTACTACGGTAATAGCTTATTCCCTATATAGGAAATTCGCTAAAACAATATAAACAGCATACAAAATTAATCAAACCTTAAACATCCTACTAATTTTATGCATTTAAAATTTTTTTTTTATAATCTTTTAATATATTTAACCATTTTACTGTATAATGTATCTCTGAAATCCACAAAACCATTTTTAATGATGTTCTACATTTCTTTAAAGAACAGGCTACGTTCCAGAAAGTAAATAATAACTAGAAGCCAGTAAAATTAAAGTAATATGGACTCTCTGATATGACATTCTGGTATATTACATAATCTTCATTTCATTTTCTTCGTATATTATGTTTTTTCATGGCTGAGATATTTCTGTTATGTGGTATAGCATGTTCTTCTAAGCAATAAATTTACACGACAAACGACATGCATGAAAAACTCTGTCACAAACAATGTTAAAATGAAGAGTTTGCGGTTGCATGTAGTCCATCGAGGGAATTTGGCTTATATTACATTTCCTTCATTGCATCACTCATGTTTATTATTTTTTAAACAAACTACGAATAACCTAGAGGTTCCCAAATTTTTTACTGTCAAGATATATTAAATGTGCCACCGTAACACCTACTTCCACAATTTGTTGCTTAATGTATTGTAATATAACTTCACAATTCGTGATCGAATACTAGTTTTGTGCTAAGTTAACATCAAAAACGTGATGAAATTAAATTAACAAAATACACAACCATATGGAGTAAATAATCCTAAATCGCAGCGTAGTTTTTAAACGACCACGTTCCTTGCATATAGTTTTAGTTATCCAGTAAAGTGTGAATGTATTAATACGAATAAGGTTGCGTAATATAACACCACCAGAGAGTTCTTAGTTCTTAAATATGTTTACTCATTCATTTTAGTGACTTTCCCTGATAGAAATCATTAAACAAAAAAATACACTTTATAACCCTTCCTGTGGCAGCAAACCTAAGTACTCGACAAACCTAATATTATTTAAATATACAGGGTGTCCCGGAACTCTCTACCAATATTTTAGGGCATTGCTCCTGGGTAAGAAACATACCTAAATATCATATTCATATTGTCCGGAAGTACTTAGTTACTCACATAGCCGCCATTTTGTTTTTTTCAGTTATAAATTTTTTTCTAAAGATTGGTTTAACATACGAAATGGAAACTTTGCACAAACATTAATGACAACTAGAAAAAGCTACAAAAAAATTATGACGATTTTTCAAATTCATAAAACAAAATGGCGGCCATTTAAAATTTTGTTTCTTAATTTACTCAAAAACCTTTGATTTTATAAACATTTTAAATTGCCGCCATTTTGTTTTGTGAATTTGAAAAAACGTCATAATTTTTTTGTAGCTTTGTCTAGTTGTCATAAATGTTTGTGCAAAGTTTCCATTTCGTATGTTTAACCATTCTTTAGAAAAAAATTAATAACGGAAAAAAACAAAATGGCGGCTGTGTTAGTAACTAAGGACTTCCGGACAATTTAAATATGATATTTAGATATGTTTCTTACCTAGGAGCAATGCCCTAAAATATTGGTAGAGAGTTCCGGGACACCCTGTAGAATAGATGTGACAGGTTTAAGGAGATATTTAAGTAAAAGTACAATAAGTCTGTATTTTTGCTGTGGCAGGGGTATTTGTTTTTTTAGGTCTTGGACCTTTTTTGTATTTATCAGAGTTGAATATAGTAAAACGAACGTTTAAAGCCCTTAGTTGTCAAAGGAAATTTTTCTTGAAGTGCTTTGGTCATTCCCCGAAACCCCATCTTTTATTCGATCTTATCTTCTTACCGGATCGCGTTTTCAATATTTTATAAAATAAAAATGTTGTTTTCGTGAATTTTTCATACAAGGTATAAGCTATAACCAAAGATCGTGGTAAGATATAGACCCGGGACCAATTTACTTTCTCTTTAAATAATTATCTTAAAAAGCTTTAGTCAATTACATTTAGTAAAAATATGCATGATTTCCAGATTTACGTATGTCTTAGTGGTAAAACAATGCAATTACTTGTCTAGTATACAAGTTTTACGAACAAAAAAGCTTAACCAATGAACAGTAGGACCTTAAGAAGGCCCTAGGGAAAACTTTGCCAATCTGACGCAATTAATCTAGGCTTATTTGATGTAATCAAAGTTTATTGCTTTCCTGATTTATTTGTTCATTGTAAACATGGTGGGGCAGCGGGAAGGTGTCTTGTATTGAAGAAATAAACGGTAAGAGCAAACTGACACATACTTCCATTGGCTTGTCAACGACCCTTATAAACACTAAGGGGTGGGAGTAACTATTATATTTTTGGGAGAAAGATTGCAATAACTTTTGAAGGGTTTTAATTCCATTGGGAGTTGACTATTGTGATTAAAAGGGTCAACATACGTAATTTTGATCAGTCTTTTGAGCCATTGTTTTCGAAAATCAGATTTTCAGGTATATAATTGGAAAAACACAAAATCATACATTGTTCGAAAACCACCTTTTTGGAAAGAAAAACCTTTGGGGAACCCCAATCCCAAAAAGTGGGTTTCGAAGTAATGTATATATTTTTGAAACTTTCTTTATATAATTATCAATATGGGGTGGGATATTAAAAGTTAAAGAAAGTCACTCATTATAAATTATTTACCTGAATGAAAAAAAAAAAAACTATGTATATATATGGCTGGCGGGTTTTTAAAATCTTTGTTATTCCACTACAAACATTTCTTTTTTTATGATTAAATATATGTTGGATATTCCGTCTTAGATTTGCTGCATATATGCTTTATGCTTAGGCTAATGGCCGAAAAAATATTATAAATCTTAATAGTCAATGAAACTTGCAAGTAAAAACATATTTAGAATAACAAAAATTAGTTTCAACTAAAAATTATATTGAATTACTTTTGGAAATTATGTTTGGAGTTTTAAAAGTTGATGACAACTTTGTAGCATAAATGAACAGATTTATCTTACTGAACTGATTGACTAGGTTCAGATAAATATTTTTTATAACTATGTGAAACTAGCACAATGAACAAACAATGGTTAATTAGTATAGTAAGTAGGTTTAAGTCAAAACTGTTAAATGAAAACATGGAATACATCAATTCCCTTTTAGTTGGCGTTCCATTTAGTTAGAAAACCGATTAAAAGTCAATTTGCAATCAAATATTTTTTAATAATTTCCCGATGTTAAAGTTAACATCTATTAATCATATAAGTTAACTCATTTATTTAAGTTAACATATATAATCTTGGATTATATATGTTTAATGTTCAGGAACATTATTAATTTAATTTGTTAAAGAAAAATGAACGCGCGTGTAAGGCCAAGTTTCCAAGTATCTACGTTGATCTGAAAATCGCATTTGTGGATAGTTAATCCACGTTTGCGGATAGTTAATCCACATTTGCAGATAGTTAAACCACTGTGGGGGAGTTGTGGTTACTACAGCTCTGGTGAATCCATTCACCGCCTATCTGAAACAGTCTTCCATTTGCACACTTCTCAGTTTGTTTGTGTTGTTTGAAAACACATTTTTGCGGTGTCTTCATATTGACCGAACTGAAAATTAATTCGAAATATATTTTAGGGCAGTATGTGTTATGATTAACTGATTGTTGGAATTTTAACTATATTTTATGTAATTATGTTATTTTTTTCAGATTTAAAGCTAAAACCAAATGCTTGTAAAATGTTATAACACTATATTGCATTTTACCTGTACAATTTTGGAAAATAATATGGCCTTAATTGGAAGGAGGAATTAGTGGCTATGATAAAATAATTAAAGTACTAGTAAGAATTATTTGAGGAAACTTTGACTGGATAACACAATATTACTTTTTAGTTAATCCAACTTTGGGGAGAAAAGTAGCTGTTACTCTTTTTATAAATTACCACGCTCTATAAAAAATCACACAGTAGCTACCAAACTATTGTGTTTTTTGGTCAGGTTCTAAACGTATCTGAAAAACAGAAAAGGAACAATATGGTCTATCGTAGTGATGGCTCAAAAAGCATACCCCTCCTCCCAATTCTGGCTCCTGAATGGTTTTGGGGTTTATCAATGCCTTCTCTATCTCCTTGAAGACCACACATCCCCTTTAGTTGACCGAATGGTTGCCAACCTAATAAAAGTAGTGTCTTGCAGTGTCGGATGCTTTTTCAGACAAATCCGAAATCTTAAGTTGCAACTGGACGTTGCTATCTGAACTGTACTGACGAAAACGTAAACTTTCAGATCCAACTATACGGGTGTTCCAATGGTTTGAACGAAAAATAAGAGCAGGTCTCAATCGAGAAGCCTTTTTTTTGTCTCAAGAAAAAATCTTGTTCTAAAATGTTTTCAATAATTGAATTATTGGTCCTGCATATCAGCACAATAATTGATTTTGCTTCTTAAATATAAACGAAATGCAAAACATCCATAGAAACACTAACTTAAATTGGATGCACAAAGGTTGTAAGGATTTATAGTTTATACCCTTCAGAGCACTAAACTTTTCACAGTTATTCCGGCAGAGTCTGCTATATTGCTCTTTTGGGTAAAATTACAAACAAGATGCTGCAGAAAATCTGAGCTTTAAAAGTTTTGACTGTAACACTAAAATGCGGGTTTGCGCATAGAACACGTAGTGGTTAGAGTTAAATTGCAGTTTCAAAAGTATTTATCCGGATTGTTATACATCATACGGTATATGTAGGAGCTCTAGGCTAAAGGAAACAATATTTGTGTTGTCTGTACTAAGTGACCATACCGTTATGGTAATTAATATAACGAATTAAGAACGAAAATTAATACGTGAAGTGGGAATAGTGATAAGAAGGTTATTTATTTAACTTGTAGCTTGAAATGAAAATTAAGGAAATTAATACTATTCACCAATTTATGATTGTGCAAAAAAAACTGTATTTGAAATGTTTTTACGTAGATCGTTAGGCTAAAAATTGAACTGGAACGAATTTAATTGCAGTAATAGCCATCCTGACCTTAATTATCTTAATTAAGAAATATATTTGCTGAAGTCATTGGTGAATTCATTCGTAGTTCTTTGAATTTACACGATTATTAAATTTTTAAACTCTACTTGACTAAGTACTTTCTCATTTGCTAATAATAAAAAAAAAAACTATTGATTTTTCTAATTAGTTTACTTGCGAATTGGCTACTTCTTTTGTTTCCAGGATTCAATAGTAATATAATTCCGTTGATAGTTCCTATTATGTTTTTTTTAATATTAGAAAATAACTTTAGTTCCATATTAAAGGCTTGTTTTAGTTAATCAAGTCTTCGTTTTTAGAAAATAAACATACTGCATTATGAAGTAAGTCTGATATTTTAAACTAAATCAAATAAATACAGTATCATGAAAGTGTACATATCAGGAAAAAGGTATTAATACTGATAAATATACAGTAGAGCCTCTTTAATCCGAACCCCTGTAATCCGAACGTCCACTAATCCGAACCCCTCATTGCTGTACTCTATACACAGTACAGGAGTTCTTTATTGTATAATGTATTTAATTTACAGTAATGATTAATCACCATGTTAACTACTGTATTAAATAAACACTGTATTTTACTTTATAAAACTTTTTTCACTATTCCCAAAATAATGTTGATCAATTTTAGCCATGTTTTAGCTATTGTTATTTTAAATTAACAATATGTTCTGTAATCTGAACTATTCAATAGTCCGAACTACCCCTGGTCCCAATAAGTTCGGATTAAAGAGGTTCTACATAGCACTTTTTACATACTGTGAAAAAACGAATAAAAACCTCGTCGGTATCCATTATTCTACACCTATTTGTTATTTTACTTAGATAATCTGTATTTGAACGAGCTCAAAGCATTAGCACTCTTAAATATTAATTGACAACTAAATAATATATGAGGTAGTCACAAATCTGAAACAAAGGAGATCACATAACTGTTTCTTAGAGGAAAAATACAAGTTCTACAAGCCTAGTGGTGAGACATAGACCTGTAGCCAGTAAGATAAAGTATATTTATTGTTGCATTTGCTCACTTGTAGCCGAAGCACGATCCTCTATACGGGCAGCTATTGTGGTTATCGCTATAATCGCAGTTTAACCCAACACCACATAACTTGACGATTTGATAATCGCATTGACACCTTAAACTTTAACAGTAAAGAATTTTAAGTTATTATAAGTTTCATTCAGTGTTTTATAGCAATTACTATGTAAATATAAAATGAAAAACAATATAGCGTTCTACTGATAAACTGTGACTTTTTCAACTAAAAAGAAGGAATTACTGACTGCCGCCATAGTACATAAAAATCCAAATGACGTTTAATATGAAATATTGATTAGCCTACTTTAATCAAAGAGATTGTTTACTTTTTAGCCACATTTTAGTTACTTTTACAACAAACAAAAGGTGATAATAGATTTTAAAACACTTTTTCCTTATCGTTAACCCTTTTTATATAATCGTAACCATATACGAATTGAATATTTAAATTAATAAACTTGAATTGCTGAAACTTGTCTTGTCAATCAGTATTGTAATGAGTAACGAGAGATTGCCAATAATGTTGACTTTCGTCAAATAAACGTGAATTATGGATCTCCAACGAGAAGTTTTTCTGTCAGTTTTATTAAGATCGTTTAATAATTTCTTTCCTCTTATTGCTTTGGAAATTGATAAAAAATCTTAAAGCATGATTTTAAATTTTTCTTCTAAATCCCTTGAGTTTTCAAAACTGATCTGACTTGTTACTTAAGAATGTATAAGCAACAACAGAGGCAAATAATTACTTACTATTTTTATTGCAACAAATGACTTACAATTTAAAATAGTACAAGATACTTGTCTTATGCCTGTACAATTATCATAACTAGAGGTCGTCCAGTTGTCAAAAACTCGACGAAAAATATGCAAGGTACAGAATTCTCAATTTTCTCAGCTGATTATGCCACAACACAAGTCATTGAAAAAAAAAAAACTCAAAGTTTAGGTGGTTTGCACAATACCTTTTACTACCACTTTTTTATGATTACTGACATTTTAAATTTTTTTGCTGTAACTGTATAAAACTGATTTAAATTTGCTATTTTATGAAACGACTAGCTGTACCCGCGGGCTTTGCCCCGTTTAAATTCTTAATTTTCAAGATGAGCTCGTTCGCATGGCCCAATCACGTCCTGGTTAAAGTTCGTTCGCTACGCTCACTCACCTTTGGTTGGAACTCGTTTGCTGTGCTCACTTGCCTTCAGGTTAGCTGGTTCGCTACGCTAACTCGCCTCCAGGTTGAAGTTCGTTTGCTACGCTCACTCACCTTTTGGTTGCAAATTAGCTGTTGTCATAAATAAAAAAAATAATAGTGCTGCACCCTTTTGGTAATCCTTATAACTTTAATGCTATTGAACATCATAGAACAGAACGAACTTGTTTAATTGAAACAGCTGATAAGATTAATTAATTCCTTTTAAATATGAAAAATCATAAGGTTAACATGCGAAATTCCAGAGCCACTGGGGCGGAGCCCGAGAGTCCGATCGGAATAAAAATAACTTAGTTTTCCTATTTAATGCCTGAAGAATCGGTGTACCAAAATTCAGCCTCCTAGGTAAATGGGAAGTGGGAGAATTAGTGATGAGTGAGTGAGTCAGTGAGTGTGTCAGTGAGGGCTTTGCCTTTTATAGGTATAGATTCCTATGTTTTAAGTTGCTTGGTTATTTATGTATTTAATCTTAAAATGTGTACAATAATTTATGACCCTGTATATCAAAATATGTCGGCCAACGTACGTCATAGGGTCGAGAAAACTGCCACTAGTTTTCAGTTTCAAGTTGCCAACTGCAGTATCATATGATATATTTTTTTTGCGACCGAGAAGATAAATTGGTGAAGTTTTCGTATGATTTTAAATCAAATAATCCACGGGCTTTTATGACTTAGAATGGTAAACATTTATTATTTTGTCTGGCACTAGTAATGGATAGTAGTAATGGGTAGTAGTAGTATCTGGAGTGTTTGAGTGGTTTTAACACCTATTGTCAAGGTAAACATTACTTCGAATGTATTTAAAATCGAAAATGTTCATGAGAAATAGTTAAGTTACATTTAACACTGATTTGTATTATTTTAATACAATAATCCGTATAATTCAATCAGTTATAGATAATCAGTTCAGGGGGTTTTACAGAGTTATGTTGTTTTTAGTAGGGAAGTGGTAACAAATCATCTAAGTCCTCATCTTTTAGGTGGATTGAGCAAGTTGGTGGGTAAAGTTGTGTCAGAAAGGCACTTTATTCGGCTATAAGAATCACAGACATATTTAATTTGCATAATTCATCTAGTCTCTAATCCATTATAAATAATATAAATAATTATAAAGTAACGATAATACGAAAAATTATCAAAATACTTATTATTATTGTTTTAAAACAAGCTGGACCAATTGATGATGGTTTACTATGTAGCAAGTCTTTTATACAGTACTTCTGTAAAAGTGACTAGCAGAAGTTTTTTACACATTTTTTAAAAGCCTATCGTATAACATATCACATTCATCACTGCATGACATGAATACTTAATGGCTTACCTCGTTTTACAAAGGAGTAAACGAGTCTTTTATATGCAAATATAAAATATCTGCTATCAGACTTTGAATATGCTCTGATTCATACACATGCAAATTCATCTGAATTTTGAAAGGATGGCATTAAAAATGCATTGGTGGTTAGGATAAGTTAAATTTCTTTTAAAACAAGTTACAGCAGTGGGAGCGAACTGTGCTAGTGGTAGAGTACGGGACTTTCGTTCCCGAAGTTCCGGGTTCAAATCCCGCCAATCACCAATGGATTTTATCCAAGAGATGATCCCCAACCCTTAAAGTAATTTGAAAAGATCCTGGGCTAGAGTCCATTGTTCAAATTAATTGGGTACATTATGTTAGTGCTAATCTAAGGGAAGGTTCGACGGGAGCGTGATTTGGTTAAGTGGTAGAGCATGGGACTTTGTTTCAGAGGTTCCGGGTTCAAATCCCGCCAATCGCCAATGGATTTTATCTAAGTCACATTGTCGCAACCCCCTTTGAGAACTAGCCAGAAGTAATTTGGAAAACGATTTCGGGCTAGAACTTCTAAGGAGTAGAAGGAAAGGTTCGAAACTGGACCTAATTTTAGGAAATTATGATAATTAGTTCATTAAATAAATCTCATAAGCTTGAAACCAGAGATACTTTTATGGCATGAAGTAAATCAGTAGGTAATTCATTACTAAATTTGTCATATAAATTACAGCTGGAAATTTATTTTAGTTTACGTTCTCCCATAAAACATTTTTGAGTGCAGCAGCTATCCTTAAAAGATGCTTTAAGCGTAAGTTTTGTTATTTGATACTGAAGCTACTGTGACGGACCTTCCCGGAACTAATCATTGTCTAAAACGTAGGGATAAATTACGGGAACAGTAAACCTCAATTTAGATCAAAGCAGCCAGGATTAATTGCCTTGGACTGATTAAGCTTTCCCTAGGGCCATCTTGAGGTCCGACTGTTCATTGATTTATCTTTTTTGTTCCTGAGACTTGTTTACTTGGAAAGCAATCTCTTATCTTGAAGATTCGTTTCCTATCTCTTCTAAATCTTGTCTTATTATAACTGAAGTTTAGTTTTGGCCAATTTCCCATATAGGGAATACGCTGTTAGTAGGTCTCGTGGTAAAATAAAAGAGAAACACGAAATTTGGTTGAAACTTGTAAACCTATGTTTATTCGAAGGAGTTTGTGAACAGAATTACTGGACTATGCGAACGTCGGTTTTGGGGGTTTTCTGGAGTAAAATTGGGGATTCAACTTTTGGCACTAGAAACATGACATTTCGAAATAACTTTACAATGAAACCACTAATTCTTTTGTATATTGAAGTGTTATGCGCTCAATGGTTAGGGGATAATAAAAACTAAAAACTTTAAATTTAAAATTTCCACATTATTCATGAACATATATTGATCAAATTTTTAAAACTTATTTATTTTATAATAAACCAAAAATGTTTCACAAAAATATTGTTTATTACCCCCCAGTGGCAGCAAACCAAATAACTTGTCAAATGTTATTTAAATGTTATTTCAATTGGGATGAAATAAAACTTGTTTAAGGAGATATTTTAAAGAAAATCCAATCAGGCAAATAGATACTTGCCTTGTTTGATGGTTTGTTACGGTGTTGGTGTTTATTCATTTTCTTATTTAATACTCTTAAGAAATTACCCACTATTCTCTTTTCTTAGGAATTCTTAACCTAATAATATTATTGATTTATTTTCTTCTTAGCTTGCATAGGTCCTATGTAAATTTATTCATACGACCTTACTGAAGATTTAAAACAATGTCTTCATTTGTTCGACAAATTCCCTGTCCCAAAGATGTTCCAATGAACTGCAGACTCTTTGCACCTAATAGTGCAAATATAATAATGCTATTTAATTTTATAATCTTTCTATCATTGTTTCACTTTGACATCCCTTATTCACTTAATATACTTAGCTTACAACTGATTTCTAACAAAAAGATTGGATATAAATTGTTATTCTTAAAGTTGTATTTGTAATAAATCAAAAATACAATATACAAATTTAAATCCGTAAAAGAATGAACTTTGCCCTTTATTTAAATCCGAGTACAAATTGGAGCCTAGGAGCTTTAGCGAAATCCAACGAACGAAGTCAATGATGGATAAAGAATTCACCGCTGGTTTCTATGTTAAACAAAGAAATCCTTCACCTCCCCTGTAATATTAAACTCCCAGTCTTCAGAGGAAACTTTTTTGAACACCACCACAACCGATGTTCTGTAATACTTGATAATAGAACGCTATGGATTGTAAACTTGTTACAAGATTGTAAAAGAAATCGGAGATAAAATACTACAGTGAAATTTATTGGTTGATGATTTAACCATAGCTTAATTTTTACATTCTCCCCCTGTACAATAGCATATGGAGAAAGTATTGTTTTCGTCAAAATTTTCGAGTTTAGGTTTTGAGTGGATGTATCCGTTTTGGGTCCCCCAGGACCCAAAAGGTGGTTTTCGAAGTGATGTCTGTCTGTATGCGTCTGTAGGTGTGGATGTGTTCTGTAGGACATATGTAGTACCATGTACTTATGTACAGGACATATGTACTTACATACCATTTTGATGAAATTTGGTATGTAAGTACTTATCCATGGTACATCCAGGTCTTTTTTCAGTATTTTTTTTAAATTTTGATTTTTAATGGTGATTTCCCCTAAAAATCCATAAAATAATGGAAAAATCTAATTTTCTTAAAAATGGCCCGAACGGTTACGATAAAATTTAGTATGTTGTAGCCCCTTAAATTCTGAACGAACTGGTATAACTCTCATTCCTGTAAAAATTACGTTTCAAAAGTTATTGTAAATTAGGTTATTTTCCCATAAAAATCCCGTAAAATAACAAAAAATCAGATATTAGGGAAAAAGCCGATTTTGATTAAGAATAATATGTTATAGGCCTTATAATTGTAACCAAAATAGTGCAAACCTCTATTGCTGTAACAATTACGGCTTATAAGTTATTGCAACTTTTGTGATTTTTATCTATAAAATATCATAGTTACTCCCATAGTTTACCCACGATAAAGGTTGTTGACAAGCTAATAGGAGAAAGTATGTAGCAGATTGCTACTACAGTTTATTAATAATAAAAAAATAACCGACATAATAATGATTTAATGTATATCTTCGGACCTGAAAATGTGCTCCATTTTTTACAGCCCAAAACAGCTTTAGTCGTTCTTTGCTGCCATGGATGGTTTTAATTAATTAATTTATTGATAATTTAAACCTCCATTAGCTTGACATATATCTTATAATAGGAACATTTTGCTTTGGCCTTAATGGCAATAACAACCGATTTAAGTTTCATGCCACAGCTTGCCTGAAGACTACGCAAATTAAAATAATTTATTCAATTCTATTGGTCAATTGGTTACTATTTAGAACCAATCGTTGTGGTGCAAATTAATAATTAGGGCAAATAATTTAATATAGATACGTTTACTAATCGTAAAATAATAGTAAATGAAATTTGTTACATAAATAATCATCTCTATGTAACTGAACCATGAAAATATGTTTTACATTTATTATTTGTCGCCGTGAAACCAACATATGCATAAAACAGTTAATTACTATGTTAAGTAGGCAAGCTAAACTTTTAAGTGCAGTCAAATTAGTTTAATCACCTAATTAACAAATGGGCTTTAAATTTAGTGACAAAACTGACTAGCAGTAGATTTGCATATAATCGTAGTACAACATCCTCATTAAACATTTATATTAATGTATTGGAAAAGTAATTACTGTATTGCCATCAAAGTGCTGGTTAATTATGTGTTTAAATATTTTGATTACACAAATCAAGACAGAGGATTATTGCAAAAGTGATCTAAAAGCGTCCAATAAAATGTATGTGGCTATATTGTATATTTTAAAGCAATTTTCATTAATTTAATGCAGATTGAATCTTATGTTTTATTATGTGTTTATTATGTTTTTATTATGTTTTATTAACTACTATGAGTTTTAGAATTGTAACACCAATGATTGAGAATTTAATTTTATGATAATTGCTAGAATATTTTAATAAATGTCGTTATATAATTTATCCAGCTAAGACCCTTGAAATGTTGACTCTCGGACGACATCTCATCCTGTAATCCAGCTACTAGGAGGTTACGAATTGTGGATATTTATATGCATGCACTGTGGATGCGATACTCTCTGGTGTGGATGAACATCCGCACTAGTGAGTACTACGAATTAGACCAATTCGTATATACCAAGTCAAAAAAGATGGTTCGGATTCCACTATAAACTGTAGGTCCCATAATTGCCATTGACTGTATGGGCTATTAATTAACAGCTGTGTCTAAGGAATATGTCGGCCTTAGTTACTAACAAGACTACAAGATCGCGCCACTCATCCTACACTCATCCTTCACTCATATTTGGGTTAAAATACGCACATAGTGGCGTCCCGATCTTAAATTATTGATATAATTGAATAGATTGATTAACTGATTAATAATTGGGGAGGATTGTGAAATATTGTCGTGTCTACAATTTAGAAAGTAAAGACAATTAGTTTAAGTGGATGTTACTTTCTAACTCAAAAGTTAACTAGAGCGTAGAACGGTGGCTAATAAATTGTTTGGTGTCAAAACAATGTAAACTTCAAAACATCGATATACGATAGGAATTCCAATCTGTGTACATATTGAAGCGAGAAAAGTTATCGAAACATTTCACAGTTTAATTAAAATCTGGAACAAAGAATGTAATTTGCTCTAAATTGATTTTGATCCATTTTTACCGCCTAATGTACCCTACACACGAATCCGTATGTTAACAAAATCAACCTCAGATCTAAAAATTTTGCATAGTTCATTGCAACATTTTTTACCACTTTTTACATTCTAGGATGCTAGGTTGTATCCAGAAGTGTTTACATTACTTTAGGCTCGTGTTAGAGGATCGTGGCATTATCACATGGATAAAATCCATTGGTGATTGGTGGGATTTGAACCCGGAAACCTTAGGATCCGAAGCCCCGCACTCTACCACTAGACCAGCTCACTTCCCACTACAGTTATAGAATATAATTTGTTTCTCACAACTACTTCTCAATTTGGCTCATGCAACATTACTGATAAAGTTTTAACTTATGTTTTCCTTTGCAAAGAAAAATACAGATTATTAAAACTATTTTAAATGGTCTCCTTAGTTTTAATTTTGCAATAATGTCTTAAAGGCTTTTAGGGAATTCATGTGCAATAAAAATATGTCTAGTGATGATAAAAATCGTAAAGGGATGGCGAGAAACGTACAATCATGATAAATCAATAACATAATGATTAATGGCCCAGGATCACTTATTGGTTTAAATGGTTTATATTACCTGTCCGTCAGTATCTATTGTCGTCTGAGGACTGTCAATTTGAGTGAAATGACCTTTTTAACCGCCTAATGATGGGATTTTAATCCCAAAACCGGCCGCATAAGACGACAATAGGATTACTGATGGACAGGCAATATAAACCATTTAAATCAATAACCTACACAGATATATATTTTGAGCAATATATTAAAAATAAGAATGTTTTCAGTTCACAACGAAGTGATATTTTATGAGAATACGAAGGAAATAATATTTTAGCCACGAACGACGCAAAGCACATCACCACAACCGTTCTTTGGTGTGGTAAAAATATGTAAGATACAAAGAAAGGTGAGTTTGTGTTTCTTTTAAAATCAAACTTTTCCAGGAAAATTTCTGATGAAACGGTTGCTCCCGGGATCTAATAAAGCAATATACTGTAGAAAACCTGGGCATCATACATGTTTAGAAACGTTTAATTTTTATTTAGTATGGCAATACACAAAGAAATGGACTTAAAATGAAGCGCACAAGATGAAGTGAATTACATAATGTAATAAACCTAAGTAGCTCGTATCAAGGCATCCCGTCGTTATGGCATGCTTTAGACGGATGTAATTTATCATACGGTTGTATTAAAGATTCACATTTTCTTCGTTTTGAAAATCACAAACGTTAATTTGAATATTGTTTTTCTTTTTGTTAGATTTGTTTTATACCGTTTAAAATGTTGTCTTTCTATTTCATATAAGTTATTAATAATTGTATATTTTTTTGTTGTGACACGAGGAATGTGCTTTGAATTCAACTAAATTTTTTACACGAAATAATTTTGATTAAATTTTTACACAATAAAAAACGTGTTTCTCAATACAGTTTTTGTCCTAGGACGCTAGGCACGATCCTGGGATTATTTTTCACACTACTTCAGGCTAGACTTAGGGGTTGCGGCATTACCACTTATATAAAATCTTTTGGTGACTTGGCGGGGATTGAACCCGGGACCTCAGGGACTGAAGTCCCGCGCTCTAACCACTACGCCAGCTCGCTCCCTTTCTCAATACAGTGACGTTATCAGATTTTAATAAACATTTAAGTTTCCCGTTTTTTGTTACTTATTTTCAATCCCGTAGTCAAACATAACCATACAACATGTAAATTTGTAGCGCTGGCTCGATCCTGAGAAATGTCAGTAGCTTTAGGTTCGAAAATGGACTCAGCTGTCCCTAATCGTTGGGCTTTGAATGAATTGTATTTTATTTATTATTATAATATATATTTATATTATATATATATATATATTATATATAATTATATAATAATAACATAAATTGGCCTCTGACGGATGAAACAGCTGATCTTAGTAACAAAGCTACACAGATCATGACACACCATTCTACACTCATATTTGAGTTTAATTACGCACTCAGGTGATGTCCCCATCTCATAATGATAATGACGATAATTATGATATTTTTTTAGAATTATCAACTGTTATCAATAGTGTATCAATTTTTTTCAATTTTATATTATTATGATTTTATACATTTTACTTAATACTGATAATTTTCTTACAACTAGTGAAGTTACATGAATAAAACTACTTTGTAATGCAACATGTTAGTTACGTAAATTGTGGCGCAATTGTTTATGAAAATATTTTTCTAGGAAGACGTTATTGTAACTTAAAACCCCCAATCTTCATTTGGAAGAAGCAAGGGAAACCGTAATACCCCTAAGCCTATTAAAGTAAGTCTGTTATCTCAGTGGCTTAATGTAGGCTGGTACAAGTACACTGGATCAAGTCTGCCTAAAGTATAATTAATTAGTCGACTACATTCTCAGAAAATTACTAACATTTATACATTTATGAATTGAATAATTATAGACGTTATAGAAAAACACTCTTGAAAAACAATTTTTGGGAAAGAATTACATTTAGATATAGCGAGTATGACTGGAACTGTCTATTGGCCCTTCGTCTACGGATGGTGAAGATACAGGTTCCACTATACAGACTATAATAATTGACCTCGAACGATGAAATGAACTAAATATGTCATCAGTTACTTGTTGTTGTTGTTATCAGTTATATGTCATATTGTTACTTTTTGTTGGGAATCATCCACGAACTTAAACTCAAATGGCTATACGTTTGGTAAGCAAAAATAAAACTTAGCGAGATACCACGACTCTGATTATCCTCTGTTCAGCTCCAAACATTGTACATTAGTGTCCATTACATACTTTAGAGTTTGATTGTTGTATTATAATCCTATTAAAACTGTAGGTTTTAATTGTTTATTTTATTTTTTTATTTGATTAATTTTTTTATTTTAATTTTTAATTTTGAATTTAATTTTTCCTATTAAAACTGCAGGTTTCTCCTCGTAGCTGAAACGTAAACGAATCCTTATTTTACACTTATTCCAGACAGCAGCTTTTACATATATTGGCACATATATACAGATATTGGCTTTTATGTATATTTATAAGTTAAAATTGATACTACCTAAACATGTACACAATTGACCGTATACATGATTTATTGGAAAATTATATTTCCAATAATCGACCTGTTTGCCAATAATATATTTCCAATAATCGATTTGTTTCCATTCGCCTATTGGGTCTGATGATGAATGGATTGTCCAATCGAAATCGATCACCACTTACCAACTTTTATATGTATTTACCGTTTTGTAAGTCAACAGTATAAGTGCAAATGTTTTTGCAAGTGTTATTAGACGTATATACTTTTGTATTTTTCAGGTAATTTAATAACACGTACGATGCTGATCAAGAAGTTATTATTGGAAAACTAAAACAAACATGATTACTAGTCAAATATGTTTAGGACAGAACTTAACACTGTGTTAGGCTGGATCGCATGTATCAAATCTTGTCGGAAATTCGCATTCACAGTCGGTTACACCACAGTTATGGAGTTGGTTTCGGTTACTGTTTCCACCACAACTTGGCCCAATACTATGTAAAATAACTTTCTATTTACATACTTAACCGTTTCAATGTTTGATTTCAATTGATTGTGACACTTTCTTCGTTATAAATTGTTCATTGCGAGTTGACTTAGGTACAAGTTATTACTGTTATGTATTTGATATTGCATAACGCTGTGGTTCCCAGCGGAGGTACCGGGTTCAAACCCCACAAAATCACAAATGGATTTTGTCTAAGGGAATATACCTCAATCCTGATGCCTAGCCTAATGTATAAGTGAAAAATTCTCCTGGGCTCAAGCCTAGTGTCCTTTGGCAAACAAAACATGTTAAAATATTTGTATGTAGAATATAAGGTATCTAGTGGGAAAATGTTAATTGGTAGGAGAACTAATATAAACAACAATAGTTTTATACTGGCTGTAAAAAGTATTAAAATTGTATATAAAAAATGATTTGAATACAGTTATGACCATCTCAATTTAATTTAATTGCTTTCTAATTATCCCTCCGTTCAAAATTCCTTGTTTCAAAACATAAAATAAATTTCTAATATAAAGAAGCCACAACAAATTTAATTTAATTTACCATAACTCTACAAGGGTTAACATATGAATTGAAATAACATCGTAAAAACAATTTAAAATTCTGAGAATTCTGATAGACCGGAATTTAATAGTTAAAAAAGAATCAAATGATTTCATTCAGATCTGGAAAGAAAAGACTATGATTTTTTTAAATCCAATTACGTTTTGGATAAAGAAATAACGTGGTTGATCGTGTTATAAAACAACTAAGTATTTCATGTGGTGTAAAAATACATCTGTTTACACATAATTTTCTTACTTTCGAGTCATTTGTCTGTTAAATCATTACTATAGGTTCTGACTAATAATATAAGAGTGCTTGGAGCCTAGGTGAGCTAGCTCATAAAACACCAACAAAACTACAAATTTCTTATCTCACAGTGCCCTAAAACTTCGTAGTTATTTAAGTTAAAATCACGTTGGTATTGGAAAAACATTTGAAATAATAAACAACTCTTCAGTGGCTGTTTGAAATTAACACTGCTCCTATGGTGGGCAAATTCAAGATGGCCGTTAGCCTTTAAGGACTCCCTTAAAAATAATTCCAAATTCACAAAGAACATTTATGGTCCCACAGTGTGCCCTATATATGTAAATTACAATTACTTTGGCATTTAAAAAAAGTATTTTTGAATGATAAATAATTTTTCAGCATTTTTTTATTAATAAAGATTGCAGCTAGTCTCCAAAGACTCTTAATAACCAATCATGTAATTTGAATTTATATCATAATGTACTAGCTAGTATGTATTATTACTTAAGCAAATTAATATTAGAAAACATGCTAAACTGTATAATACAAAAGCTGTTTGATAAATGACATCCGTCTAGCTACGGTATTATGACGCCTTGATGGTAGCTACTTACATTTATTACAATGCCTTCATTCACTTCGTCATGTAGTATTTCCTTTTAATTTAACGTGTTGTCTGGTAAGAGTAAGGATTAAAGTTGACATAAAATGCTTTAAACCACGTTATAATACATTTTAATGTTTTACAGGTGAATTTTTTAAAACCCAAACAAAATTACAAGTAGAGTAATATACCTTTTTACGACAAAACCATCTCATATGTTGGTATCCTCGTTTTATTTACTTCATTGCTAATCAGCTTATATGCATTGCGTCATTAGTTATCTAAAAACTTTAGTGTTATTGGGAATTTTCGTGAATAAAACTCAACATGGTGTTCGCAAGATGTATTAATTGTATGTTGAAATTAAATCATTGGTTTTATGTAAAGAAAACGCTGGCGTAGGAAAAGTCTATAAACTGATATAAGAAAAAAGATTATGTAGTCAAGTTTATAAGATAAGGTGACTCATCAGGGAATCACATTATACCTTAGGTAAACATAAGCACCATTTACTTAAGCGGAAAAGTCTGTATTGTACACAGAATATGGGTGTTCAAGTCCTAGAAGAAACATTTACAAACTTTTTATGATGGCCAGGTTTTCCGCAGTATCTTCCTAGCGTTATTAGACCCAGCAGAGCAATAGCGTTTCATCAGACATAAACCTGGAAAAGTTTGACTTTACAACAAACATCTATCCTTCGTTCCTCGTGTCTAATCATATTTTAGTCATGAAAATGTTTGTAATGGTACCTTAATTTTCATCCAATAAAACCCTTGTATATACGTACTTTTCAACTCAGAGAAATTCAATTCTTTGTGTATAAAAAATGAATGATAGTTTAAAAAAGTGATTGACATGTTATGCTTGTTTTTAAATTACATGTACTCAAACCAATAGCACAAGTCAAAAAAATTTTTTAAATTAGCCACCACTTAGCTTTAAAATGCGATGGCACTAAAGACCCTAAAGAAGAAGTGTACATGAATAAGAATCGAATACTACATTGGAGGTAAAGGATTTCTTTGTTTAACATAGAAGCCAGCGGTGAATTCGTTTTCCCTCATTGACTTCATTCGTTCTCTGGATTTTGCAAATGCTCCTAGGGTCGAAATTGTTTTTAGAGGTTTAAACGAAAAGAAAAACATTCTTTTACAAGCTTCACATTTTTCTAAGTATTTTCTTTTTGAGAATTGCCAGTACTTTCCTGTTAAAGGGAACATTAATTCTAATCGATGATTATTTTCTCGATGTATCGATGTTAACAAATTAAAACATATCCCCATATCAGCAGACAATTACGATAAATATTGTTCAGTATCAACAAACAATAACGAAATGAAACTGTTCTAAAAAAATAACCTAACATAACTAACCAAACTTGCTGTGTAACATTTAAAAATTCCATGTTCAACTTGACTTTTCTGTTATCAAACGGGATTTTTCAATGGTACAGCAAGTTTGGTTGATTATGTTAGGTTAGCTTAAAACAGTTTCATTTCTTAATCCATATAATAGGTTATTTTAGCCTAAACAAGATCAGTTGTCAATTTGTAATGGATCGGAAAACAAAAATATCGATATGTTGAAAAAATCATCGATTATGATGAATACTAGTTATGGATGATGAATTCGGTACTTTCCTTTAGGAAAGTACCGAATTGCCTCTACTGAATGCATTACAAAGATTATAAAGATTAAAAAATGAAAAAAAAACACCTGTTTAAAGTGTTTTTCAGATTCTTTCTTTGGGAAACTATTTTAAAACAGCTAAACCGACTTAATAATCATATATATTTAAGCATTCATTTTTTAGTTTTTAAAAATTAAGGTTATTTACGGTTGTAAAAGATATTTGTATGCCAAACTAATGCATTGCGTTTTAATAAGTTTTAAAATACTTATCAAAATCTAATTGTTGTATTATAATTGTAGGTAATTCCCATAGATTTGAACCCATAATTAAATTAAACATGCAAAAAAGAGGATGCAAATGTAAAAATTATTGTGAAAATATTAAAAAGTAAACTTTGCAGGATGTATGCGTGTTGGGGCCTGTGTATTGCATACATGGAGTCTTATATTACCAAACATTCTTGAATTTAACCTAAATTGGTGCTGTATGATAAGTTAAATAAATGGGAAATATGTTTTAATACATTAGTAAAGTAATAATATAAAATGAACCTGTACATATTGACACATTTTGTATGAAGTTAAAGATACTCATTTCGCAGAGTGCTAACATATAAAAATAATTGACTAAAATGGAAAGAAACGTATTATTAAAATTATAATATGGACGATATTTAAACTATAGGATTTTGAGAAAATGTCGAAAATTTGAAATAAGAAATCAATTTCCAAGCAAAACGAAAAAACAAAAAACAGAAAAACCAATAAATAGTCGGACCTCAAGATGGGTGATGGGAAATTTGTGGCAGTCTGGACCACTTTGATCTAAATTGAGGTTTACTGTCCTCGTAATTTGTACGTTCATCTCAGGACATAGATTGGTTTTAGGAAGATCTGTCATTGTAGTAGCTTTGGTATTCTGACAAAATGTTTTTGTCAAATCATCTGGATAAATTTGCATAACAAATATGTTTGAAGGGTTTTTAAATAGCGACGTAAAAAGTTATTTCAGCCGATTCTTTTTTAAGAAAGTGTGTTTTGTGGTTTTAAAATGGTAGCTACACTGATAACTTACTGATTTACTCCAAGCCCTTAGCTATTATCTTGTGCTTATTTATAGGTCGAATCTATACCAGACTTGGGATTTAATGTATTAAGATATTTTTACTAAGACACTCTCAATAGTCTTCAGTTGAAACATAAAAATGAATTATTATTCTACCCTTCATAAATATCTTGACATCAGCTAGAACTTCTATATTTTAAATCCTTTTTTAAATAGTCATTCATCAAATAGGTTTGAATGGCAGATTCGGCTATAAATGTATTTTGTAAAAAAAATCTTAATCTAGTTCAATCCAAAATTGGCTTATCAAATAAGATTTGGAAAAAAACATTTCCTATTTTAACAACAAGAAGGTTTTGACTTTCATTATCTTTTTTACAGCCATCTCTCGGCTGTTTTAGGATTCCTCAGTAATACCATTGACTATTGGAAACTGAATTATAATTCCCATATATAAGGACCTGCTGTAGCCATTTTTTTAACTAAAAAAGAACATAGTTGTGTGAGCCAGTGAGAGAATGCGTTAGGGTCTAAAATTCTATTTCATACCTTATTTTTTTGTTGCTGACCAGGTTGATGGGACATAACAGTTGCTATAACTCATCATAAGTCATTCCCTAATTTTGATTTGGTAAAAAAGTTTGTTTATTTGACAGAATTCAGTCATTTAGATCAGCACAATCTGTAGGTGGCTCACATCAACCAAGACAATTTTTTTTAAAAATCTAGCTACAAACTTAACATGGAGATGGATTGTCTAGGTAATAGTTTAAATTTTCTCTACGATATTCATTATACTATGTTCTCCTTTTGATGTGTAAATTGTTTTAAAAACACATTTTAACAAAGTAAAAAGTAATAATAAAATACACTGCATGAGGTGTATGCAGATAATGTAATACTCGAGAGGTGTAATGTGTAATGTTCAAGACGTCCTAAAGACACATACTTTCACGTTTATCATTTGTCAAATTGGTTCTCATATAGCTTTAACTATATTTAAATATTTTACTTAGCGTAATCGTAAGAGATTTGCAAGTTTGAACTATAATGTTCAAGTCCTAAGTGGGTTAAATATTTTACAAAGACTCCATTAATAATGTGAACAGAGGCCAGTTTTTAAATCAAGAGTTGGACGTCTTATGAAAAACCTATGCATATACTGGTGATATTTGGAGGGTATATAAAAAATACTGAAATCAGCCAGAAAGACTAGTTCGTAGGGTAGGTCTATTTCTGGGTGAACTTATTTATCTTACCTTGTAGTCTACTTATCATTTGAAGTAGTAAAATCTTTTAGTTGCATTAAAAATTTTTTTTACAACAACTATATTTGTGTTTAAAAGTAATATAAACCACAATTATTTCCTTTGCCGTGAAAATATATACCATAGTGGAGAGTTCTATAGGAAAAGGCAAGAAAATCGATTACGTAATATAGGACAATACCATCCAAGCTTACAGCAGAATAGAAAATACATACGAAGCATAGAGTAACTAAAAAAATGAGTCCATATTGTTAAAAATAATACAGGAAACAATCAAGTAAGGAACTGTGTCACGTGTCGTCCTGTAATAAAACGATATAACGACATCGTTGTCGTAACAATCTTGGAAACGAGCGTTGCGATGCCGCAGTAACATCTGTAACGATGAATCATTGAAGAACGGATGTGTCTAAGTGTGTGAATCTTCTATATTCTATTTTATGAAGTATAATATAGAAGATTCACTCACATAGAAACATCCGTTTGCTACATTTTATTCGGACCTCTTCCCAATCCACATAACTGAACCTACATGACATAATATAACATATCTTACCTCGTTAACAAGATTTGTATAGGGCAAATTAAAAAGGTGGAGACCCTTTTCTTGGAAAACACTTCGATGAAACCAAAAGGTTTGAAACAAATAACTATTCAGTTTTCTGATGTAAATATATAAATATTTATTAGTTTTGTTTAAAACAGTTTTAGGAAGGACACAGCTACATTTTGTTCTTAGCCAAAGGCTCCTTTTACGATTGAACTAAAAATATACGTTAATATTATTTTTATTTATATGGCAACTAGGGTACTTTCAATAATAAATACTTTTGAAATAACGTGCAGTGAAGTCTAATTTTTGACTTCAGCATTCAAGACATGTTGGCAATGTTTAAAATTTCTCTATTGTCTACGGTGTCTATATTAAATAATATATTTTATGTTTAAATTTGTGTGAATCAAAAGCTTAAATCTAATAGATGTTTATAGCATATTATCTTGCTTGTATACACTTTAATATCATATAAAATATCAAAAGTATCAAAATATCATATAAAATCTGTTATATTCTTTAAAGTTTTAAAGTTCCCCCCAAAGAACAAGAGGAATAAAGTGGATGAAGTTATAATCCAAGTTAAATAAGCAAAGAAATTGTGACAGAAGAAATTTAACTTAAATATCATAAATGCCAGATGCAGGCTGCAAGAGTCGTAAGTTTTCTTATTTAGAAAAATCTACGTCTAGACTTTTATTAGTCTTGACGGTTTTACAAACCTTTTTATTGTAATTTTCATCTGTACATAATTTATTTAGAAAATTCTAATATTGCTTATGTTCATATTTTGCTCGCCTATAGCTTAAAATACTCCAGATGTATGGAAGACTAGATAGCCCTTCTTAATCTTACATACTGTTTTCATCTAGAAACTTTCAATTTCTCATTCTAAACTTATATCTAACAAATTTGTTTGGAAATATAAATTACCACAGATTTTTCCACAGTAATATTTTGTTTATCTCCAACATGGTTACACCATCTATCAAAAATATTTGAACCATGAGTCAACATACATTTTAGTAAAAACATTACCCAAAGTTTGTTTAGCATAATAATTTACAACCACCGACTAAAAAAAAGACACAGAAAAAATCCTGACAATTAACAAGAGTTTGGGTTTTGAATCACCTTTTTAAAACTCCTACCATGTGAAATGTTTAAGTTTCCAAGCTCTATGCTATGTAATATAGATTGGTATAAACACAATTTTCTACTCCTTAGTGATTTTTAGTAATCAATGTTCATAATAAGGCATATTTGTAACATTGTACCCTTATATGATAACAATGGTAAATGATGTACTGAAGTTTTTTCCTCTCAACAAATCATCAAAAAAATAAGATTGTTTCTTGACTTCTCCACCATTCCTAAGTATGCGATACGTCAGATAACAGTAGGGAGTCGGGAATCGTGGAGCCAGTCTTATAGATCAGATTTGATCTACATTGCGGTATAAAACCAACACCGAGATCAACAACCACCTATATACAGGGTGATTCAAAAAGGACTTTACAACTTTGAAAATTCATATAAATCTTATTAAACAAGGTACAGATGCTGGTTTTGGTGTTGTTTTAAAGGAAAACACTTAAAGATTTTACCTTAAACTAAAGATGTTCTATGTAACTTCCGTTGGATTTGGGGAAAATAATTATTTAGGTATGAAAAAATAGTGAAAACCGTTAAAAATGTGAGAGAAATTTACACATTTTTGAAAGTAGGGCGTTTTTTGACGGTGAAGGAGTGCGATACACCCACTTCTAGATGTGCTAGGGAGTTGAAATTTCGCACACTTGTACTTCTTGGTCCCAAACCACCCACAAAATTCCAAAAAGTCGCATTTTCAAATTTTAACTTCCCCAAACATCCAAAATGGCGTACCTCTGAAAACGACAAAACAGGTTTTTTTTTCAAACGGCTATAGCTTGAAAACGGTAAGAGCTATAAAAGATTTGAGGAAAAAACTTAGGTTCGGAATTAAATTTCTTACAAGACACTAAATTATGCGTTTTTCGAAAATCACCCTACTTTCAAAGTTTTGTAAATTTCTCTCAAATTTTTAACGGTTTTCACTATTTTTTCATACTTAAATAATTATTTTCCCCAAATCCAACGGAAGTCACATAGAACATCTTTAGTTTAAGGTAAAACAAACTTGAAGTGTTTTCCTTTAAAACAACACCAAAACCAGCTCTTTACCTTGTTTAATAAGATTTATATGAATTTTAAATGTTGTAAAGTCCTTTTTGAATCACCCTGTATAATTGAAATGTGGGATGACAGAAATTTTAGCAGCCTACGTACTCGTCAAATCTAATGGGAAATAAATATGTCTTGTTTATGGAGATATTTAAGTAAAAACCCAGTCAGCCAAATTGAAATTTGCTTAGTCTGTTGGTGAGTGTGGTGGGGTATAATAAGTATTTGTTAAATACCACAGACTTTATACGGTTTTAAACATAGTGTAAGCCAAAATTAAATTGTACGTATTTAGTTCTATATTACAGGTTGTTACTATAAAATTGTACTTAGTTTCTTTAAGTAAATTGAAGGAGACATATGTTAAAAACTTAGGATTAAAATAAGAAAACATGAATATTGATTTATTATTTTTAGTTTAATAATCCCAATACATTATCACATCACCAACAGGAGTGGTAACCATTTTGGTTACCCATATAGAGGATCGTGCAAAAAATATTTTATAAAGTTTTCGTCTCCTTTTATTGTTGCTTATACAATCTTTAGTAGGCTAATGAGTTAGTTTGGTTTTGAATTCTGAAAAGGACTAAACTGTTATGATTAAGTGTTTTTTCATTATTTTGCATTGGCTCTCTTACACATTGGTTTCCACAACTCATAACGTGAATTCTAAGTTAAATAAATATGAAATATTGCAGAATACAAATTTGAAAATAAGAAAATCAATCTTGATAAAACTGACAGAAAAACTTCTCATTGAAGATCCATAATCCAAGATGAATTGACGCAAGTTGACATTATTGGCAATATTCCGTTACTCATTATAATGTGCATTGACGGAAAGAAGTTTTATAAATTCAAGTTTATTGATTAAATTATTCAAGTATAATTAATGTGGTTTAGTTTGCATATTAAAGATTATTTATTAAGATAATATGTACAGTTTAAAAACCTTTTTTTTGTTTTTGTATTAAAGCAATGCTTTGTATTAAAACGTCTCTGAATTTTAAATATACTTGGGGGCAGTCAATAGTTTTTTAAGCGTTTTCACTTCATATTTTTACAAAAATAAAAATTTCCAAAACTGGACTTTTTTCATTTATACCCATGGGACAATAAAATGCCCAATCTAAATTACAGATGTCTTGTAGAGCTAAAAAACTAATAATTCTGTCTTTTGAAGGTTGAGTATAATTAAAGGTTACGGAGAAAATTGCCACAAATAATTATAATTATGATTGCCATTTCATTCATATGGAGAAAAACAATACTGTTGTAGTTTGTTTATTTTGAACTAACTTTAAAATCTATTGGTTTCATCCCATATTATTACATTTAATCAAAATCACTATTTACCTACCCCGTAGCAGCAAACCTAAGTACATGTTAGGTAATGTGATCTAAGTACGGAATGTATGACTTGTTTATAGAACAATTTTGTTAGAAATTCAATCAAATTAAAATTTTGTGAGCCTGGTGGTTTTGTAAGGCAAGAATATTATTTATATAATAATAGCCATAAAGCAATGAATAAAACTGGGACTATAATAAAAGAAATATATACTGTTAAAGCTTAAGAGTACTAGGAGATTATCAAATTGTCAATTCTGTGGTGTTGGGTGGAACTGCGATTATAGCCAAAGCGATAACCACAATAGTTGCCCGTATAGAGAGGATCGTGCTTCGGCTACAAGTGAGCAAATGACAATATATACTTTATCTTACTGAGTTCAGGTCTATGTCTTACTTAACTCTTACTTAACTACTTAACTTACTTAACTCTTACTGACTCTCCTACTTAACTCGTAAAACTTGTTACTAAATTAAGTTTTCTTTGGTTATTGATAGGTTTGTCCTTAAAACTTTGGTTCTATATTTTATTTTTATATTTTGTATTTTATTTATGTTCTTGCACCATTGTCACTTTGGTTTTTGTAATGATACGTTTTGTACGAGTATATTGTAAGTAAATCCAGAAACGATGTTATATTTTTAAATAAGATTAATCAGACTTCTGATCGTAATAAAATGGGAAAATTTTAAGAAATAACTAAAACTCTCATTGGTATTACAATTGTAAAAGAAACCTTCTTAAGTCTACAACAAATATGCGGTATTAACCTAAAATTTAAATATTTTATTTATCCGGATTAAGTCTCAAGAAACAATAATTAAACTTGAACTACTACCATTGCTACTTATGCTCTTCGCCAAACTTGTGATAAGGGTTCCAAACCTAAACTATACAGTTAACACTTGTTATGATGCTCAGTTTTCTGTAGTTTATTGTTTGCATTGGACCCAAAAGTCTGCAGACACTGCAGACATAACATTGAATAGTTTACTGCTCTGAAGCGTATAAATAATAAATCCTCACAGTCTTTGTGCATTCAATAAAGTTAGTGGTTTTAAATAATATGATTTACAATCCCTTTACTTTTGAGAAGTAAAAAATTCACAAAAAATATGAATCAGGCCCTACAAAAAGATGGGTGTAGTAGAACAACCGATGTATAACTAATTAAATATTATTATTATTCTTACCATTTGAAATGGGGACGCCACCTATGTGCGTATTTTAACCCAAACAGGAGTGAAGGATGAGTTTAGAATGGAATGTGATGCATTGTGTAGCTTTTTTACTTACTAAAGCCGACTGTTTCAAATACCCCATTATAGCCTGGTCCCAACTACATTCTGGTTCAGAATGTAAGACAACCAGAATTTGAAGAAACATTTACAAACGTTTTATGGTGTCCGGAGTTTCGGCAGTATCATAGGCCATTAGCTTTATCAGGCCCGAAATACCAGTATAGTTGTTCAATGGTTTATTGCGGACATTTTCCATCACGTAGGTAAAAAACAATACACGACGTTTCAGGATCTGGAATCTAATCCCGTCCTCAGGTAAAAAAAAAACTTAACCAACACATTACAACTACACAAAATCCTAACCTAGGTTGGAATACACTACATAGAGTAGCAGAAATATATATGCACTTTGAAAGGTATACCAGCATTCTTTCCTGTAGAATTTAAAGGTTTTACCTCTTCTTAATCATCAAATATTAGTTTTGATTGATTGTTCTACTTCAGTTTTTTTCCTAGCAGAGAAGAAACTTAAAAATACATGATTAATGTGTATATAGCAAGTGTAAATGAATTTTAAAATGGATGAATTTTAAAATAGAAGAACATAAAATATATTACGTTATCTTTGTACGGTAAAAATAGAATAAGTATTTGTTTCAAAGGGATAAACCTCACAGAAACACAAGATTAATATATCGTGTTGTTTCAGAGTAGAATTGGTTAACATACGGATTTGGTTTGTACGTGGGTGCTTGAAAGTAGTGATACAAATGGAATGGAATGTTTCCATGGTAAATATAAATCTTTATTTCTGATTGTAATTGAACTTCAAAAATAGCCAATTGCAATGCTTTATTCCCCACGCACGTGGGAATTTATATGTTGTATTAGGGGTTGGATTGAATTAAATTAAGCACGTTAATATTAGGTATAGTGGCTTGATATTTTACAGAACCGAGTACGTTTTTTTATATCTTAATTGAGTTTAACCATGAAATATCATTAGTCTAAAATTGTTTTTCAATTTTCACTTGACAGTATATCATACTTTGTATCTATTTAATTACTAAGTGAGTTTAACTCATATTGTATATTTAAAAATTAGAAAAGTATTTTAGAATATTTCCAAACATTACCTTAACCTGCATTACCTTACCTTAAGCATAACCTGTTACCCTTTTAGGGCATAGATTGATATTAAAACTTTATTCAATAAATTATAGACACATTTTGCATTTGCATATTTCATTCAAACGTGTGTGTTGGGAGAAAATGTATTAATATTTGTGGTTGCGAGTAGCCTATTGCAAAATTCTTATTTATGAAAATTAACTATACAAACTTTACAAAAAGTTCTATAGATAATTTTTTTTTGGTTGATCTATTAACTTCAACTGATGAAATACATTAAACTCTTTCAAAGCCTACACGGTATTTATATATCAGTACTGTAACCTTAAGAACGTGTATTTTAACACTTGATTGCCAACTCATTTTATCGGAGACTATTTGTCATGGTAAACACAATAAATAGCTTGAAAAAATATGTTTCTATTTATTAATATTTGAATAGACAGGACAGTAACATTTTAAACATAATCATTAAGTAATAACCATATTACCATACAACCATATTTGAATACCCCTACTCATGTATGTTAATCTCGAGACGTCATATACGAGGAAAAGGAATGATGATGTAATATATGAAGAGTAGTTGATATCAGAGAGTCTATATTACATTCATTTTGTGTGGCTGCTTACCTTTATTGCATACCTTTTAAACGCAGATTTCATTTTGTTAAATTAAAATAAGTGGATGAATTCTTACATAACTTCATTGCAAATTGTAAATCCCTGTAATAAATTACACTAATATGTCATAGTGAATCTAAACTATTTAAATAGATAGAGATTGAATAAAGATCAGAGTATCAAACACTCTTATAGTTTACCTTTATGAAATTTTGGAAATTTATGGACTCAATTGCCAGAGAATCTGTATGAAAAGCTCTAAAATATCTTGATTTTCCAAAGAAAATAATCAACCTCATCTAGCTGATTTATAAAGACTAAGAAGATTGACTTGACAAATGTCAAGTAGTATACGAGGTAGTACAATTTATACTTGATCAAGGGTATTTATAATTTGTTCAGTTACAAAAATGGTTAATTATACAGGTGATCGTTTCCTTTTGAGTGAGTAAAAATGTTGAAATCTGTTCTTATTATTAAATTACCCTTTATGCCTTTATCTTGGCAATAATATTATTATTTGTTTAAATACTCGAAATCATACAGCATTCGTACTTAGGGATTAGCAATCTAAAGTATATAAAAGTAGCCTTGTTATACAGGGTGTCGTGAAATCCGTAGATTAGTTTAAGTTATATATTTGTTAACCTGCTATAACGTAAGCTTAAGTTGATAAAATAAATTAGATTTTAAGTTTGGTATAATTTTTTTTCTTTCTTCAAGTTTACAACCTTAATTTTCTTAGTAACGAAATAAATAACTAAACACAGCTATCTAAAGACATTGCAGTAGCAACGGTGGACAATTGAATCTTAGGACAACTTTATAACTTTAAAACGAAAAGAGATATCACAACCAAATTTGAGTACATATCAACCTATGCTTACCTTTAAGATTTTAAACTTCCCTGTGGACCGTCCCCCATAAGTGACATTCCAACACTTTATCCACAAAAAAGTTGCTTACTATTAGCAGTAAAAGATATACTACAATTTGGTTGTGGCATTTATTTTCGTTTCAACGTTTCAAAGTTATTATGTCTTTAATGCTTTAATACTTTATTCTGAAATGGTGACCATACGAATGTAGGTTCATCCTGAGACTTAAATGGTCACTCTGTATATAAGAGTAATTCCTTGTGGTAGGATTATGCTTTTATTCATTTTATTTCAGGAAACAAGGAAACTTGACTCATCAAAGTCCACTATTTATGTTAATATATATTATGATGATCATCGGAAGATTTCCAATAAAGTCGTCTCGAGTCCAATCAACTTGGATTAAGGTGCATAAGCGAGATGATATCTTAGTTCATCCTGAGAATATTAATTTATTAACTTTTCGGGATAATTTCAAAACTAAACAAAGCTCAAATTAAAATGATTATGTATAGGAGTTTAAAAGAGCAAAATTGGCTTCACGTAAAATGCACAACAAATTTAATCGTAGCAAATATTTTCTAACCCAATTAAGCCTTGTTAGATTATTATTTTTGAGAAAAAAAATTAAAAAAATGATGTTGATGTTTTTAAGAAAAAATAATTGTCTTACCGTTAAAATAGAAGCATAAAAGTCTTACAAATAACTACGTTTACAGTTAATTCAATAACAGAAGGAAACTTCCGCAAGTTTTCAGTTTCCAGTTGCCAACTGCAGTTTCATCTGATATATGGCTTGGTGCGACCGACCGTACAAGAAGATAAATCGGTGAAGTTTTCGTATGATTTTAAATTGAATTAGTTTTTTTATTGGTGACAAAAAATAAACTTAACTTTTACATTTGTTTCTAAAAGAGTTTGACCATAATGTTTTCATGTGAAAATATTTAAAAATACTTTTTAAACGAATCCATTCTTTACGGAAAGTTTGTGAGGTAAAATACCCTCCATTGCAGTTTGGTTTACAACATTAAAATTAAATCCAGAGCACCTGTAAATATGATGCCTGATAATTAATTTACACCTAAATATTCGACTCTCGATTTTCGCTTGAATACAGTTGTTGCGACACCAATGTCTTTAGACGCAACTGTGATTTAAATTTGTTTATTATTTTGTTTGTAATTGAAATAATCACAATTTTGTAAACTCAAAGAAATATAAATGAACAAAAACTTTCTAACTTATTTCACTAATTAATTTCTACTTACAAATAAAATACTGACTATCCACTACGACAGTAGACTTAAGATTTTCAACGGCGCGAGTCCTGAAAATCAGTAAAATAGATACACCATCCTTGTATTGGCATTATAAAATTAAATTATAGAGGTATTTACCTCTTAGCACCAAACAGTTGCGATTTCATTTTATAGCTTATTTCATCGTGAATCGGAAAATCTGTGGCTATTATTACCTAGAAGTAAAACGTTCACAAAGTTCCAAGATATAATATTAAAACAATTAAACTGGTAATAACCATTATTAATAATAGCTAAAAAAATACTTAATGTGCAAATAATGAATTCCTTCGTTGTAGGATAGAGTTTGTAAATGTTGAGAGTAAGTAGCAAAAGAAACTGCTAAAATGTTATAAGGTTTCTGTAATACATACCACCCACCTTTGTTTGAGATTAATATTGAATAAACTTCCACGTTTTATAAAAAAACAAACAAAAATTTATAGAAAAAATTTGAATATTTTCTATAATATTAGTATTCAGAATTTAAATTCCATATACAGGTATTATGAATACATATTAATTTAAATTTGTATCAATTGATATGGATTAAACAAATCCTCTTTAATACCCATCAAAATCATTGGAAAATTGAAGCGATGAAATTGTCTCAACAACAGCAGATATTGTGTTATCTGCATGTATTATATTAATAATAAACTAATTTCACTATTTGAAAGGGGTTAAAATAACATTATTAACGGTAAAGTGGCGTACCTTTTGGAAGTTTTTTAAGGTTCAATCCAACATTGGGGTTCTTCATAAATAACTCTTAGATTAAATAATCAACTAAAATATGAAATTTTTATTTTCCTCCCACACTCTACACTAAAAGATTATTATTTATTTTGTTTAAAATATTCAGTAATCTTTAATTTTAAAGAAAAAATTTATTGCCATTTTTGTCACGAGTTGACTCTTCCAAATTTTGCTTAGCTTAATTTATAAATTACAGTTAAATTAAAATTACAGCAGTAAGAATTTATCTTCGAGCTATACATATTATTTACAAGCATCGTTGTTACCACATTGCTATGAACTAAACGTAACAAAGCACTGGCCCGGAAATATCGGCTTTCCGCGTTCATCTGACGTAATCTCATAACTTGTGAGTAGTAGTTTCAGAAACAACCTTTAATCCTTTCGTATTTTTTGGGGGAAAATACATTGATAAATAATTTTAAAAAATACAAAAAAACGTATCAACTTTTTTGTTTATGTTACAGCTGGATTCGTCACAGTTCTTCTAGGAACCGAACTCAAGATTTTTCTGGTACGTTTTTGGTTTTTATCTTTGAATTCAATACATTCTTCAAGAAGGTTTACCCATACTCCTGCATATACAGGTCCCATAAGTAAATAGCTAAACTCTTGAAAAATTGTTTGCGGGTTAAAATAATTCGAAAATAATTTTCGATTTTTTACACCTAAAAGGCGTGATATTTCAGATTCTTGTTATTGGATCTTTTTGATTTTTGTGTCGTTTGATAGGAAATCGTATATATAATTGTTACTGACATTATTTCATAAAATTAGGAATTTTTCTCATTGAAGTATACAAATTTAAACGACTTCCATTTTTAAACCAACAAGTAATTTGTAATAGCTCTATTTTTCACAACTAGCTTTTTACTACTTTTAAGGTTCACTAAATTTCATAAAAATATATCTCTTATCGTTTTAGAACTGAATAGTTTAAAAAGTACTAAAAAACAAAATGGTGGGTAATTTGATAACGAGGCACTTTTAATAAGAACTTTTTTCTCGATTTTAGTTTTATTTTTACCTATAAAACCATTTGGCTGTATAACTACGGGACACCCTTTATTTAAAGCCTATGCTCAAAGCATAACATATCGTAAATGTCTAGTCAAAAGCTAGTTGATACGATTAGGATTATAACTTGTGGTTTGGGAGTTGACCCAATAAGTAAACAGTAAAAATATGCAAAACTTGCAAAGCTTAAAGAATTATGCAAAAAGTTTGGACGACTTTCAAGACAGTGGTAAAATCGGAAGACTTCGATTCCTAAAATGAGAAATCTTACGACTTTTGAAGTTTGCATCTGACTTTTATGGTTATTTAAGCGTTCCTCTTTCATATTTTACTAGTTTATTTATTTAAAATACATTAATAACCATATGGTTTCATATAGCTTCTATTAATAAAGTTTGAATAATCATCTGTATGCTGATTAATTCATTTTTGGTTTCACATTAATGTAATTTGTGTAAAATAAAATGCAATTTATCAATTTCATATAATTTAAAATATTATGTTAAACACAGTTTGACCGAAATAAGTTGGAATCGTTATACTTAAAATTGTTTATTCCTGATAAAAATTAAAATGTTAAGCAACATAGTTATAAAAAAAAACTCTATAGTTTTGATCATAACAAGTATTTAGATGTCAGTACGCCTACGTATCGTACCGTTGCTGACTTTAATCAAAGACTACAGTGTCTTTGCTCTGTTGTCTGTTTAGGAATTGTTTCCTCTTAGACCAAAACAATAGTTTTACATTGGAAGCTATACAAAATTTATCCATTAAAACCTGTAATAGGTGTATAGTGTTATGCACTGTACATGTTTAAATGCTTATTTTAGATAAAGGCTGACCTTATCTTTTCCTAATAGCATGTATTCATTTAACTATACTGCATTAGCAATCAAGGTTTTATAAAAGTAAGAGGAAGTCAAAAACTGAAAGATATGTATCATAAGATATGGAATCACAGTAATTTCAATCCACTGAGTTTTAAAATGTCATAATTGCGAAAGATAAACATTTTTTTTATAGACTTTTTGTACGCTAAGTTTTTTGACTTCACTACGTTTCGGAATTCAGAAATTTTTTCCGTTCAAGTTTTGTCTAATTTTCTACCCTACCTAGTCTTATTATACATTTACGGTATGGTTTTTGTTTAAATAATTTGCAAGAAATAAACTAGACGTAATGAAATGCTATTAACATTGACTATATCTACACAAGTACCTAATCTATTGTTTTATCTTGGTATATATTATGTATTATTTGATAAAATTCGTTGATGTGAAATACATAGTTTTTCGCATCCTTTAAGAAAAAATAATTTCTGTGTATTAAATATAGGAGAATGTCCTGAAAACAAATAATATTCCCGACTTTCATACTACTTCATGATTGAAATCTCTACCAAAACCTTCATAACAAATGAAAATCACCAATCACTTATTTTCCAAAACTGCAACCATTCATACAATGTAGTCAACACATAAACCACCCATTATAATTTGTTATAGCATGTATTGAAAAAGACAATAACACACTTAGAAACGTCTGTTCTTCAATGATTCATCGTTACAGATGTACTGCGGCATCGCAACGCTCGTTTCCGAGATTGTTACGACAACGAAGTCGTTATATCGCAAAATTAACTATAACTTATTTTCTCACATATATCTTATAGTTATATAACGGAACATAAAAAAATATATTCCAATATGAGTTTTTAAGACATTTTCATGTGATAAACACTAGTTTACTTGACAAACATCTAATTTATTTACTGGCCTATACTATTATAGTCATGCTCATAAGGTATGTATAGTAGTATGAGAACGGTAAGCTATTCCTTTTTTATCACCAGTTGAGAAAGTGGATGCCACCTAGGTGCGTATTTAACCCAAATATGAGTAAAGGATGAGTGCCGACAGTGTGATGCCTTGTGCAGCTTTGTTACCGACTAAGATCAGCTGTTTCAAGTCAGGACCATTTTTTAAAAGATAAATCATCATGTACAGCTGGGTCCTGTTTTGAATTAAATTGCTAGTTAAGTATTAAACATTTTGAGAAAATGTCGACGGTCTGAGTGCCGCTACAACGTTCAACTCCAAAACCACAATATTATTATTATATTCAAGCGACTGAAGTAGAATATTAAGTATAAGCTCAATGTATAAGCACGATATTGCGTTAAATAGTGGATATTTCAAACATTAAATTTACAACCAAATAAATGTTGCTTTGCATATTATTTTATACGGAAATTTATTTTGACGTTGTTATAACAAATACCCGTTCGGGGTTTTCTTTTGGGACCTTAATGGAAGCTTGACTAATTAAAGCAAAGACTACAATTTTAAAAATATTCTTCAATTTTAAAAGAAGTTTTGGTAAAATAACAAAGATAACTACTTTTCTGGATAAAACGTAAGTGAACATCAACCAGACTAATGAAAATACTCAATCAAAGTCATGTTTTACACAAATATAGTTTCCCCCACGATATGAAACGTATAAAAGTAATTTTTCCTGGTGGAAAGGGTTCGCTTTTGTGAAATACAACGATAATTGACATTGATGGTTGTTTTGCATCGTGTTTTAGGGTTGATTTAGTTGACACGAAACAGAGTTGTGTAACGGTAAAACGGGATGGAAAATAAAAATTGTGGGTTTTACCCTTCAAGCTATCGGAGGAAAAATAAATTTTAAAGCATTAGTGAGTCCTGGATATATACTTTCGCAAACATAATATTGAGCTATTAGCCTTTGTCTAATTGTTTTAAGAGAATTACAATTTATTTTTCCTACAGTTACCTGACAAAGTGGGCTTCTTTGCACTGGTTAAAGTACGCAAAGTAGGTATTTGCTGCATTTAAATACTTTTTTGTCTAAATTTTTTTGCCGCACTAATCTTTTTACCGCACTCCAGTATTTCAACCAAACAATATAAAACGGTGTGGTTTTTATTAGGCACGTAAGTGTACGCTTGAAATATGTTGGCAACACTTAAGATACTACGATCATCTGGTTAGCGTTTCCCATTTTATTCAACGCTTAGATTCAACCTATTGTCCTCAAACACGTGTTTTATAGTGTTTGAAAGACTGATTATTTATATGCCTTATAGTAACTGTAGGAAAAATATAATGTGTAACGCGAGCGCAAAGTGTCTTTGCTTCACTCAAGAAACTTTCCACACTCGTCTGCGGCTCGTGTCTAAACATTTCTCTCATGTGCAGTAAATGTGCCAATTCACATACTAGTTACAAAAATAACTCTTGAGCCAAAAACGTTTGATTTCACATACTTTACTTGCATTCATTATCAAATCGGAATATGTCTAATGGTGGGTTCGTATCAGTGTAACCGGTCAAGCTGACAAAAAAACTACTTGTCCTATAGTAGTTCCAAATAAGCAAGCTTCGAAATATTTAAATTCATTTCAATCTCACTATAGAGATCGAAGAAAGCCGTACCAATCAGACGGTTTCGAATGGAAAACACTTTTTTTCTTACTTATTTTCGACAAAATAACTGCTTGCTTTGATACAAATGTGTGAAAGGTTTGATTAAAAGTGTCACCCGAGTCTACGTCATATTTTGAAAATGAATCAAAATGAATAAATGGAAGACGTGAATAGCGAATGTTTACTTACTCACCATGGAAACAAGCTGACGTATATGAGTTGGGTGGATTCAATCTTCTTCGCTCCGTTTAATAAAAAGGCAAAAGGAATCATACATTTGCTACGTATCCAAACAATATCATTTATTCATCATCACGTGTGTTTGTTTTATTTGGCTTGGGCTCATAGTGCTTCCAGTTAAAAAGCCTTTAATAAACAAACCGTTATGGTGTTTTTACTATGTTTCCCAGCATTAAAACACCATTTAAAAAAAATTTCTGTCATACTGCAGCAAAAAAGGCAGTTTAAATATTTGTGATGTGGTGCTAAAGTAGTTTTAATGAGACAAAAATAGGATTATAAGGGGTCAAGTTCACTAGTTCATTTTTAGGGCTGATAAAGTTGCAATAAAACAACTAGTGCATCAAGGATTACTATTATCTACTTTAAGCCATTTTTAAACACATCCAGTTTTATCATGTCCCTGTTCTCTCACTTAAAAAAAAATCCAACTATAGTTACTTACAATAATTAAACAACTACTGAACTTCATATTCAAGGTTGGTTGAAAATGGACTCCTCTAGTTAAATGACATTTCCTCGTTCATAAAAAATCTGATATAGATTTTTCTTTGTCCTATTTTAAGCTAAGAAGTAAAATATATCTTACTTTAGGAGTTTAATATATTCTTTGAGGAGTTAAGGTAATCAGTATTTCATGTATCCATAAAACGACAATCTTACAAAACGAAATCAATTAGATATCGAGCAAATTCAGCTGAATCGGTCAACATTATACTAAAAACTAAATAATGTTTAGGAATGTCTTCTCATTATGGGATTTGTACAGCTTGTGACTTCTCTATGACTAATTTGTTTGAAATTAACGTTTCCTTACTGTATTTGGAAGCAGCTACTAGATAAAAGATCCTAGACTGTTTAAGTTTTCCCTAGGGCTATCTTGAGGTCCGATTGTTAATTAGTTATCCTTTTTGTTTTTAAGATATGTTTACATGGAAAGCAATGTCTTATGTGGCTGGCTCTTTAATTTATTTTCTTTAAATCATTGATCCACCCAAATGTGAAAAAGCAAATCTTGATTTATTTGATTAATTTAAGAAAATTTCAGTTTTTCTGATACCGAAGTTTTAAAATGAATGTATTGTTTTAAAATCCTGTTCCTCCCCATAAATATTCAATAATAGAAGTTTCGTTATAGATTTTAATTTTAAATTCCAGGTCTTAATATTTTATCTTAATTAAATAACTGTATTTCTTTGTTTACCTAAGTCTGATTTTTTGTTGATTGCAAAATATATTCTTTTATTGTAAACTAGAATTTATGTAATGATAATCAATTAACACGTTGGGGTTTAGAATGTTATAGCTCGAACACTGAAGGAATACCTTTTGATATTCGATTAAATATTCCACATAATCTTACTTCGTTCTCTCATACAAACTTAATTTTACTGCCAAGAGTTTTCACATGCAACCAAGAATTCTATAACAAGTTTAACTATTTACTACAAATTGAGATAAAATACTAATACAACAAAATGTTACTTGTTGGTGTACAGGTAACTGAAATGATGCACTAACATTAGTTTGTTTACATCATCTCAACCTCAAAAGACGACCGTCTGTGTACGACGTGCAAATAAGCAACAGTCCAACATCGGTTTGCTTTAGCAAGGTAAACTTCATTGTACACACTAATTTAGTTTGTTCCTCTTAGTTCCCGGGTTATCTATACTATTATGTTATCTTACCAATCCTAACCAGCTTTTTGCATTGTCTTTGGATAAATTGAATCACAACTTACCTTAAACATCCAAAAAGAAAACATAATTTGTTGTAGAAATACATAATACGCTGTTTACATGGAGAATATCACAAGTAAAAGATGTAATTGTGAATGTTTTTGGGAATAAGTAAACAAAAACAAAGTGGAAACGTAATCTAGATTTTTTAATGGTGTCTGTCTAATTTGTTTGAAACATAAAAACCTTTGTATAAAAAGGTTGGGAAAAATGGCCAAAAACTTTGAGGTAACAGCTATCACTAAAATACATTGGTTTAGCATACTTTAATATTTTTATCATCCTTTTGGATTGGCTGGATGTATTGTTAGTCCCGTGTGGTACGTACAGCGTTTGCTATTACTTTTGGCTTTTATCGATTGACATTTTAACACTTTTTTGACCAAATAAACAATAACCAAAAAGATAAATACAAACCATTGATTTTCCTAAAGTATTTAAAACTAACGCGTAAACAAGTATTTTTAAAAACAACCCTGTAAACACTAGCGCTAAAACGTCACAGTTGAACTATACTTATCAAACAAAAACTGCTTACTATTAAAAATCATAGATTTGTCAAAAGTGTTTCAAAAATTAATAACTTCGGTTATTTGGCAAATACTATAATCAATAACAGCCTAAGAGTAAAATGTTTTTAAATTTTTATATAAACAATATTTTTACTCTCCTCTGCTCAATAAATCATAAGATTAAAGCTTTCAAGTTTGATTTCAATGGAAATATTATTATTTTTGTTTGAAGAAATATTTAACTCATACATATTGCACATTTATAATCCCCAGTGTATGCAATGCAATTTATTTGTCTCTTTATTGTTTACAAGTAAGAAAGGAAGGGAATGTAATAACAGCAAAATTACTCATGGGACTGCATGACGCTATATTTTATTTTTGGTGGTGTTGGTGACATTATTCTTGATGTATGACATAATGTACATCAAGAATAATGTAATGTATAATGTAAGTTCTTGCATGTTATGGTCTTTCTGCTATCTCGTCAGAAATAGTTTACTATCGACCTGAAAAATCTACTGTGCTTAGTGTTAGGTAAAGTTTGATTTGACCTATTTCCCCCAAGTAAGATGGTAAAAATAAAACTTAAGTTAATTTTAGTTACTTGGTGATACTTGAATCATACCCAACTCCACAAATCTCACTGCTATAGCCCTACATGTTATTTCTAGTATCTAAAAGCTCAGTATGAAATGTGTATTCCTACTTCTATATGATAATCTATAAAATGGTTTAGTTATTTCAATTACTTAAATTGAAGCCATTTGAGCGTTAATTTAATTACTAAGATATATCGTTTTACCTCCTAAAACATATGTTATAGCGCCCAAAAGCTCAGCGGGAAATTAATATTTTGCTAGAAAACATTCATTAACCTATTGAGAAATGTATAATTATTTTTCCATTTAATAGACAAAGTTTTAAAGGGAACAGTGCCTCCCTTGTCATCTAAAATGCAACAGCATAATCAATTTCCATATTATATTATGGCAAAATTGAATTATTAAAATAGTTGAAACAAAAAAAAGTACATGTGAAGACTTTGATTTATTTTTATTAATGAATACAATAAAATTCAAATTAAATAGAAAGATTGATTCGGAGAAAGCGGGTAGTTTTCTGTAATGTTTTTTTCCATTTAAATAAACGAGGAACACAAATTGGAGGTTAGGCGCTCATGTAAAATGGAGGAAGACAAATGAAGTAAAAACAAGTCAACCTGTATTTCAGAGTAAAAGTCTGATTCTTATTTGTTTGGCAATCAAGTATAACAAATTATCAAATTTTGATGGTTATAGTTTCAGTTTTATTTTATAGAATTGTTTTACTAAAATAAGGTCAATATAATGAATTGAGGAAACTATAAAGACAAATATTTATTTAAAATTATCCATCAGTTATTTACATTACAATGTTACAAATAATAGTGTGTTGTTGTTTTTTAAAAATTTCCCAAAACTCTAAGTAAATGAAAAATTACAGTTGGGTAATTTTGAACGTTTGATTAGAATTGTTATATTTTAGTTAATTTCACAATATTTTACCAGGGATATAGACCTTTAAAACAATTTTAATTCTTTAAATGAATTGCCCTAACAAGCTACAAAATATATTAAATCCAGGAGGTATACTACAGATAGTATTTTAATACTCTACAAATGCGTGCATTTTTATGGCCAATAGTAAAACAAAGTTATAATTCCAAAATAGTCATGGGTTGGATTGAAAATGTTAGAGTACACAATGTGTTATAAAAGCCTAAAAGTCCTGGAAAAGTTTGATATATATTTTACCATTATATATACATTGGTTAACTGATTATACTCATTTTATTTGGATAGGTTCAATCTTTTGATGTTGGATTTGCGGGTTCATTTCATACTAAATAGTACCATTGATTTTATGTCTATATCAACCTATGCCTAGCAGGGGTGTTCAAAACAAACAAGGAAATAAGTTACCAACAAGCCAATTAATAAAGTTATTTCAGATCTTTTGCAGGGAATCATAAATTCTCTTTGTTCAATGCCAAAGTTCCCTTGAGCAATATCTTTTGTTTTACTCAGTTTTCTTTTAACTCTAGGACGAAAGTGAAGGAAAAAAATATATATTTCACAAATAGTCCAAAAATGTATTAGGTTTAGATTTATATTTATACCTAAAAATATTATTATGGTCTTTTCCAATAGTGAAAACACATGTGGTTCGAAATCTAAGCTTATCCAATTGCAAAATTTTGGTATTTTGTAGTCAATTGTTTCCAATACTTCAGTGCTATGATAAAATAAAATAGCATTTTAAAATGTTTCGCTTGATAAAATTGCTGTAAGAAATTTAATATAAAAATTATGATAGAAACTATTAAGAAAAATTTTATTGAAATTATTTTTAAATTCCTAAAGTGTCATAATTTTAAAATCCTTAGAGATTTTGCCTTGCTTTTCAACTTATAAGGGTTTTTTTTATAAATATTTACTTGTTGAAGACAATCAACTACAAATTCTAGCGAGCGATAGTAGATTGCGTAATTATGAAAAAACTTTCAAGAAATAGTTGGTGTAAGACATCCGTAGGTATATTTGATTGAATCAATTCTTTTGAAAAGTTTTATAAGTAGACGTTGAACATTTAAACTTTTAAAATATATCTTGAAACTTTTGCTGCACATTACAAGTTTGAAACACATATCTTAGAGGTTTGCTGAATACATTTAAATCTAAAAAGTTCTCCTCTCGACTTAAGTTTTAAATTTATCTTCACGTTCTAGTTAAAAATCAAGTCAGTAAGTAGTGTGATTTATGTAGTCAGCTTTACTTTTTTTTACCAAAACATTATGCATGTTATTTTTTCTGTTTGTCAGTCCAAATAATATTTATATACATTTTAATTTATATACTCTAAGTCAGTGTTATTTATTTTAGTTAGTTTTTTACGCTGTCCTTTTAAAATGTCACAGACAAGAGAGTAAACATCTTCGTTTCAATTTTCTGAGGTCGTGTGCTTTAACATGGAATGTCACGCATTTATGGGTAATCTAATGTTTTTATTTATAATGCTATCCTGTAATTGGGTATTTTTTATTATTCTGAGCTCTTAAGGCTCAAGGCTTGGACAATTGCTCCACGCAGCCTGTTCGATTTCTAATGTTAACTATATATTACTCACTGAGAATTGGGTACTTGTACCTACTTCATAGCACGTAAAATAAATCAAAATAAAAAATTGGGACAAATACAGGGTGTTTGTGAACTCTCTCGAAAAAATCACAGGTTTATTCATTGGGTTAATACATGAATATTTTACATTATAAACATGGGTCGCCGGAGCCTCGTTTTCCGTCTGTCTGTCTGTATGTGTTTTTTATAAATAACCTTATAACTCGAGTTTGAATCAAGGTACAAACTTTAAATTTGACACACTTGTGTAGTTTAACGTGGTACACATACATGCAAAATTAATTATTTAAAAAATTAATAACTCAGCTGTTTGTCGTCCGATCTTTAAGATCTATGTGTTTTTTATAGCTCTAGTGGTTTTCATGTAATTTGAGGTCAAAGATTTTAGATGGCCGCCATTTTGAAACGGCTATAGTCAACAAAATGAAATTTTCCATGTTTGTGTACCACGTTAAAATACACAAGTGTGTCAAATTTAAAGTTTGTACCTTGATTCAAACTCGAGTTATAAGGTTATTTATAAAAAAACACATACAGACAGACAGACGGAAAACGAGGCTCCGGCGACCCATGTTTATAATGTAAAATATTCATGTATTAACCCAAGGAATAATCCTGTGAATTTTTTCGAGAGAGTTCACAAACACCCCGTATATAGCGTGAATGACATTAAACAAAGGGTCGATTTGAATGATTCTGTAAAATAGATTTTAATTTCTTGATTGCAAAACAGTAAATAAGACTTACTTGTTAATTTTTCCAATAACTATTATTTTAAATGGAATTAGTTTTTAACCAGATTCAGGACCTGAGGTACCGGGTTCAAATCCTGACAATCAGCAATAGAATTTATTCAAGCGATAATCCCGTGACACATCCTATATCCAGCCCATGGAAATGTAGAAAAAGATCAGGTGCTAAACCAAAATAAATGTTAATAAAAGATAAATGTGGTAGAGCCAGTTGCGGAGACCATAAATTATATGTTACTGTAGTTGGCAACTAGAAACTCGCAACTAGCGGCAGTTTCAGAGGCCATGCGTAAGAGTAAAGTTGATCGGAATAATTTGATATATGCGCATTTATTTTACATCTGTTGTACTAACACTATTACGCTTGTTTCCATCGTGTAAGTTTTGTAGTATTAAGTTTTTGTACACAAACCGTTTAATACCTTGCAACGCCCGAATCAACCAAGCTAACCTCGAATTTAATTTTGTTTGCTCAAGTCGCTCTCAAATAGGATTCAACACATTTCATTGTTCGGTCTACGTGACCTTGTTCCACTGTGGGCGTTTTGTAGACAAATATACTTTTTATAGATACAAAAAGTATGCACAGATTGATTGCTTGATAATTAGTATGCAGTACGTAGTCCAACAATATATGAGGGTGAAGTGTGAATCTGGTGGATTTACTTGTTTTTTTAATGTTTTGAGATCGAATTTGGTAGATTGGTTTATTTTATACCAAAATATTAACATGTGAATAAAAAGAGCACTGTAATTTTGTAGAATCAAACCCAAGTTATTTTTAACTAAACCTAATGTTATTTAAATGAGGAATAGATCTTTAAGGTTATATTTAAGTGGAATTCCGATCAGGTTAATTAAAATTCGCTTCGTCTGCAGGATTGCTGCAGGTGGGGTATTTTACATAGAATACATATATGTAACTTAGATATCATTGGTTTCAATAATTAACAAATATATTAAACGCAGAAAACGTTGTTAAATTTTCACCCCTCATACAGTAGTACTTGATTTGTAGTCGTCCATATTCCAATAACACTAAAAGTGTGGTTAACTTAAACTGACAGCTTTATTATCCAATAAAACTACCAAATTGTTAAGTGGCGGGGTGTTTGGTGCAACTCCGATTACGGCCAAAGCGATAACCACGATGTGATAGAGGATCGTGCTTCGGCTACAAGTGTGCGAATGTAACAATAAACATACTTTATGTCGGTGACTAGGATCTCTCTATCTCTATTGACTTTAATTTAGAAATAGTAATAGTCTTTTATATACTAGCAGAACTAAACATTTTTCAAATATTTTTTTCCAAAATAATAATTTAAGTGGTTTTTTTTCAAAAGGCTTATTCTTGAAATGCATATGTTTTAGCTGATGTACCTCACGTAAAAATATAGTAACACCTAAGTATTCCGAATGATAGTAACACTTAAGTTTTCATTACTACGCTAACTCTATTACTTTTGTGGTTGGGGAGTGAGCTGATCTAGTGGTAGAACGCGGGGCTTCGGAGCCCGAGGCTCCGGGTTCAAATCCTACCAATCACCAATGTATTTTATCAATGTGATAATTCCGCGACCCTCTAGCACTAGCCTGAATGTGTAAAACAGATCCGGACTAGTACCTGGCGTCATAGGATTTCTTATTATTTGTTTACGTTGGCCTATAAAAATGAACCTTAACGTCCGGAGTACCCTTTTCACAGACACAATTCTTATTTGAAAAAACACTATTCCGCATATTTTTTTCTTCCAAATTTAACGGGAATCCAACTTTTTTTGTTTTGAAAATTAAGGTTAAGATTTTTTGTTATGTATAAACAAGCTTTACAACAGTAATTCAATTTAACTGCTACCATTACATGATACTCTCCGCAGAAACCTGCAATTTACTGCTTCAAACAATATAGTTTGAAACTTTTTATGGGGCTTAGTTTCCTGCAGTACTGTATCTTGTTTGTAGACCCAACAGTGCAATAGCGAACTTTCTGGTTATGAAAAAGTTTACTTCACTGGAGCACTATACCTATAAGTTTCAGGTACCTAAAACCATAGACAAAAATAATTAAATATAGACTGTCAGCCGTGCTGTGGTTACCATAGGTTCTGGCACACACCGCTGGGAGCACCGTGTAGTTACGTAGCGTGTACGCCGTAACTACATGGCACTCCCAGCGGTGTGCGCCAGAACCTATGGTAACCACAGCACGGCTGACTGTCTATATTTAATTATTTTTGTCTATGATAAAACGTATAAGTAGTTAAACGTTATTGTTCATATTCCATTGTCTGGGTTGAAGAAATGCTTCAGTGTTCGACTATAAGGCTGAGGCATAGACTATAGAATATGTAATGGTGTATTCTATAGTCTGTGATAAAGGTTATTGATTTGATTCAAAGCGAGATTGGTTTTAACCAAGATGCGATTTGGCTATTAATTAATGATGCTTATTAAACAAACCGTCAAGGCATTATTATATGCTGTTGTTATTGTGTTAGGTGGCGCCTTTAATAGGCCATGCCTAAGTTGGCTGATTAGTGCACGAGTGTTTTAGTTTTTTTTCTTATTCAATATCCTTGGTGGTAAAAAATCTTACTAAAATATAAAATTGTTTTTTTCTCCTCATTTTGAAACCATATAAACTGCATGTTCCTTGCAATTGTTAGGTTGTTATTGACTTAGTATTTAATTACTTATTTATATATTTATTTTTTTGAACATGCCTGTTTTCCTTGCTATTTAGGGACAATGTTTACATAGGACAATCATCATTGTTATTGTTGTTAATTATTATTCATTTAGTTTTTTACCTTTGTCTAAGTATCACAAATTTTATAGTTGTTATTTAATATTAGCCATCTTGTAACTGTATACATTGCCTAACTATTATTTTAATACTGGTAATGTTTGTAAATAATTATTACTACATAAAAATGGAATGTCCGTTGAAATACAATAAAATAAATACTACAAAGGAAACAAGACCAGGGTTTAAACCGTCCCCTTAAAAAAAATTGATAACTCAAATTAGAAATATTCTAGCTATAAAAAATATATATATATATATATATATATAAGACTATAATCTAAAATACCTCTACCGCAGCAGACCTGCAGAGTGCAGACTAAGCGGATTTACATTTTGCTTGAATGGATTTTCACTTCGATGTTTTCCTTAACCCTGGCAGCTTTATTCTCTGCTTAAAGATCATTAGGTTGAACAAGTACTTAAGTTTTCTGTAGCAAGGGTTGTACAATGTGTTTTTAGTAAAGTTTTCATAGTTTAGCATAAAAAATTTGGTTTCCAAGATTTGATAAAAATCTATCAAATTAAACGAGCAAACTACAACAGTTTACTTATTCCCCGTGACATTAGATTTTTTTGCATAAAAACGAAGTAATAAAAGTACTATTAGAGGTACGAATTGGAACATTAATATTGAATGTACAAAACTAAAATTTGAACTAAAAGACGACGTATGATTTAATAAACTATAAGTTAACTTTTCTTATAAATAAAATAAAATACAGGCCTATTTTTTATTTATATTAAATTTAAAATGTTGAAATCATAATGGAAACGTGACTGGTACGTAACTGTGTGGATCATTAAGTGAGAAAAAGATAGTGTATTTTAAATGAAACAACAATGCTTTGAGACAAGTTATGATAGCCCTAAAAATTAGCGCCAACATCAAATCGTGGTCTAAATGACCGTGAATGTGAATTTCACAATAACTTTATGAACTCAGCCTTATGCATTCTTGGGACCTGTCTCAAACAGATTTTATTATTTGCAAATTTATACAAAATATCTGTTATTATACTTGATTTGTTATATAATTATGAAATCTTTTACTATCATTGGGGTATTTAATGGATGATCGTAAAACGTGTAACTTAGTGATATTGAATCAATGATTTTGTAGACATTTATCAAAACACTTTATTGATGATACTGACCTATTGAACAGCTAATGTTACTCTAGGAGATGATCTTATGATAAGAAGGGGACTTTATAACTGTTCTGGTCTAGGTAATGGTTTACCATCCACTAAACACTCAAGTACAGCTTTATGGTACGAACTTATGTTCGCTTGACTTCACATTTTCCTCATCACTTGACTCCTTTGGAACCGGATCACCTGACTCCTTTGGAAAACTCCTTTGGACTTTTCCTTTCAATTAATATTATGCTTTTAGATAAAATCAATATCGTGTCGTATTCTTTCCCAGACTTTTGGTGTTTGTAGTATCAATATTTTATTGTTACACTAAATTGTATAAAACATTTGAAGCTTAGGCAATGCTTTCCCACATGTTTTTGTAACAATTGTTTCAAAAGTATAACAGTTTATTCTTGATAGTAAATAGTTGTAAATAAAAAAAAAACACTATTTTTTACGTGTAGCATGGGGGGAAAAGGTGTAAAACTGGCTCAGGAATGCCAACCCATAAATCTTTTGCGCATTATCACCAACTATTTACTTTTCATACATTTACTTTTACCTATATTCTTCTTTATGACTTTAAACAATAATAATAATTATCTAATTAAAATGGAAACACATACATTAAATTACTTAAATATTTTAGTCAAAATACGATGAAAGTATATTTTAACCAAAAGTTAAAACATTTTCCACAGAATATATAGATAGCTTTAGTAACTCGATTTCAGTTTGTAAAAACAAGGTGTAAATTATATTTACAAAATGTAATTCTCACTATGATTTTTTGTGAACCTACATATTATTGTTGGCTAGACAATTATTTTCGTAACCTTTTTGCAAACCTTTGGCGATTTGCGGGATTTGAACCCCCTGCTATACCCAGTACGTCAGTCATTCACCAATTTCACGATTAGACAAAGTGTTGATATCGATCTCTAACTTTGAAACTAGAACAGTCATAAACCACCATCGCATTAGATCATTTATAGCGACCCGGTTTTGATTTATAGTCACCAGAAACTACCCAAACAGTATTGACGATAACTTACACAACTGTAAACCACGCAAGGTCCAATAAAACCGGACAATTTGTAACTTAAACGATAAAACTTGTAATATGGTTTAAGTGCAGCAGCTAGTGGCCATTTGTTTTGAATGCAATAAAACTAGTGTCATTGACAAAGGAATTTAATCTGTAGTAGGGGATCGTGTGTCAAGGAAATAAAAGTTCAATATGTTTCGAACTGAATGTTTCACCTTTTAATTAGTGGTACAGTACGATGTTTTTTAATTGGATTCACAATAAATCTCAGGATTGGTAGTATATTAGATGCTCTTTTTATTTCTAAAGAACAATATCTATACTTAGTTAAAATTGAGTCTATTATAAAGCTGTATATGTTATAATGATTTTGTATATTGTTCAAAGGTTTATTGCGAACATTTTCCATCATGATGGTAAAAAATACACAACGTTTCGGGATCTGGAATCTGTTGCAATGTGTTAGTTACGTTATTTTCACCTGAAGACGGGATCAGATTCCAGATCCCGAAACGTTGTGTATTGTTTTTTACCATCGTGATGGAAAATGTTCGCAATAAACCTTTGAACAACATTCACCATCACCAACAATGAATTTCAAACAAAGAAAGGATTTTGTATATGTAGGTTTATGACCTTTTAGAATTTCAGACTGATTTTGATACAAAAGAAAATATATAAAATTGATCGAATAATTAGGATTTGCGGCTATAACACATACATTTGAAAAATTTAAATATTTAAGGTATAGTGTACGTCCATGCATCCTAAGATATTGATAATTTATCATTACCAATATCAAGGTTCAAGAATCAGAAAAGATCACCCTTCTGAAACTAGTTATTACAAAAAACCATTTGAAAGAAGAAGTAAAGAGCTAAGATGAATGTACAACGAAAATATCCCGACTAAAATGCTAAAATGAGTTATTACAAAAAACTTTACCAATTAGCCAACCGTAAAGGAACAGGATAATTGATAAAGAAAGGCCGCAAAAAACCAACAGCGCCTTACAAGCGAGCGTTTATTAAAGCTTTAATCGTTTAATTATTATGCAAAGAAAAATACTATGAACATCCAAGTATTGCTACTGGATAAATGAATACAGAATGAAAAAAAAATGTAATTAAAATGAGCTCTGAAGACGAAGCTTGTAAACTATGACAACAAAATAACATAATATTTTAGGACATTGGCAATATAATACAGGTTCAAAAAAAAAAAAAAAAAAAAAATGAAATCCATAATAAAAAAGTAAATCGGATATTTTTGAAAGAAAAAATATTGTAATGCTCTGAGTGAAGTAGCTGTAGAAATGAGATTATGTAAATAGTTAGTATTTTTTTCCAAAATATAGATTGCTTACGATTCATAAATTATAATTTGCTATCCAATTAGCTATCGACTTGTAAAATTATAATTATGTTATGAAATCTTCATTCCTTTTGTCATAAAACATACAAATACAATCAAATTTCTAATATCCACGAGTAACTATATTATACAGGCTTTAATTTAGTGTGATATTCAAAACATATAAAAAAAGGTTAAGTATAACGATTTGCATGGATATTGTTGGATTTTCTATAAGATTCACCTTTGTTTGAATTCTAGGTTATGCAATTTTTTGTTGTATAGTTGGTTGTGATTCAATAAACTACGAAAACTTAAAGGTTAAATTTATATTTTATGGATGTAAGTATTTTTTTAAGAATAACTTAAATTGTAGTAAATAATGGTCATAGAAACTTAGGTATAGTAAATCAATTATGAACAAAGTGTGTATTGATTTCGCATATATATCAACATACTACTCTACCAACCTACCGAACAGCTTGTATTACTCTAGGAGAGGAGAAACATTATAAATGTTTGATCAAGGTAATGTTTTACCAACCACTAAACACTCTAGTACAACTTTATGGTACGAACTTATCGTTCGCTTCACTTCACATTATCCTCATCACTTGATAAAACCTTCTTCTGACTTTTCTTTGCAACTGATATAATGATTTTAGATAAAATAAATCATCGTGTAGCTTATTCTATCACTGTAGTATCAATATTTATTGTTTCACTGAATTAGATAAAACATCTGAAGCTTAGTCAATACGTACTCGCACATTTTTTAACTTGATTATTATTTTTAAATAGAGCTGTAAGCTACATTGTTAAGTATCATTATGTTAGTTTATGACCTTTTACACTATCAAACGAATTTGTATTATTCAAAAGGGATGTCTCTAAACTGAGTTTGGAACTTGTGACAGCAACCTAAATTTTTTCCACAAATGTTTAACATTTTTGGTAACGTAGGTAATTTTATTATGACGAAGATAATTTGCCATTAGCCGTAACTCTAGGATTCAGGAAATCACCCCATTGTAAAAACTGGTTTCACCAATTTGTACACAATAAGAAAATAATCACATGACCAGTCAGGATTAAAAAGAGGGAATGTTTAAATATTTGTTTAACCTACATTAATTTAAATAATGGGTTCTAAGACAAGTTCACACAATATCAACTCATACAATTCTGACATAGGAAATTAACTGCACCCTATTTACGTGCCACAATTGCCACACAGGAAGACCCTGTCCAACCGACATGTCACGTGACCTCCAACCGGAAATGACCCAATCACAGCTGTAACCTGATACAATCTAGGAGGCAGTTGTTACGTAGCGTCGAATGTACATAAGGGCTAGGCGGAAGCGCTGTCCATTTAATTATGGTAACTATGGTGGGTGTGCTCTAGTTTGTGCTGTAACTAGTAATCTTCCATACGGTTTGATTATTATTAAGACAGTTTCGTCAAAGAAAAAATACATTAATTAAGTATCAGTAATATTTTGATACGTAACTTTCTCACATTATTATGTCAATAACCTTTATCATGGCAAGCGGTGGGAGTAATTATGATACGAGGCATTGAGAGTTGCACCATTTCGTTAGGAGTTAAAAGAACCATAATATACTAAACGATAACATACACAATTTAATTTATTTGTTCAAGCTACTTTAGTTATAATCTGAATTTCCCTTTTACTGTATGAGGTTTTCTGGGAAGATAACTTTTAAAATTGAAATAAAAAAATTGCAGAATACCATGGATTAGCATCCACATACCAAATCTCATCAAAATCCACCCACCTGTGTAATTTGCAGCTCTGTATATATCCACACACAAACATATAGGCATACATAATGCACAAAAATCTTTGGTTTCAGGGGGGGGGGGAATGAAGCAGGTGTAACCTGCTTTCATTTCAAAACTCATACTCGAAAATTTTGACTAAATAATGATTTTTCCATACACTTTGCATAGGGTGAAAACCTCCTTTAGTATAGCTGATTTAAATAAATAATTCTTTATATAAAAAAATTTAATGTGAGCATGAACTAGAATTCAGACAAGAGATTCGACCGAGACTTTTAGAGGAGAACGTGTTCTGATACACAATATTGTCCTTGGTATACATCTCATATTGTGTCACTTAACATGGGTCGTGCGTAAAGTCTGGAGCGAGGACTAGGTAATGGAAGAACCTTCAGTCAGCGGTAGTTTGATATATATAAAGATACTGACCGGATATCTAAGATATTAATGAACATCAGATTGACCTGTAGTAAAATATTTCTAAAGCCAAATCCCACTTCGCTAGTGTAAACACGGAGAGTAAATAAAAATACGTCTAATGACACTAGAAACATATATTTACACTTATACAGTTTCAAGAAGACGGCAAATGTATATAAACGACGGTAATGGTGATCGATTTCGATTGGACACTCCAATAATCATCAGAGCCAATAAACGACAAGAATCTTGAATGGCGTCCATACTATTCCGGTAACCAATAGGATAATAGGGACGCCATTCAAGATTCTTGTCATTCGCCTATTGGCTCTGATGATGATTGGAGTAACCAATCGAATTTGATCACTATTAACCTCGTATATATATATGTTAACCGTCTTGGTAAAACAGTATAAGTGTAATATATGTTTCAAGTGTTATTGGATTATTTTAATTTACTCTCCGTAAAATCAATAACACAAGTTATATGTTAATTTATAGAAGCAATTTTTCGTAAAAATATTTAAAAGGTCAAACTCATAATATACTGTATACAGCTCATATAAATGGCCTTTTATATTTGGTACGAAACGGTTTTAAGCCACAAAGAATCCCTGCACAAAGTTTAAACCACAAATCATGAAAATATACATATTTATTGGAGTCTTTTATATATTTAATCGTGGAAAGACTTAAATGAGAAAATCAAAGTGTAGTTTGGTTTGTAAATTATATTCATGCATTCCTTAAAACAAGTGGAAAACGTGTGGAACTTGATGATAAACATAAATTTTAAATAATATATCAAACTTGATCATGTATTATTTAAGAAAATATTTAATAAGACTAGGATAAATTTGATTTGAGTGAACACTGTACCTCTTTGGTACTGAGGTGTTACTAACAGACTAAAATTCCAATTACACTAGATAAGTTATAAACGTGTATGGTGGAGTTTCGATAATTCACAAAAAAAAAATGCCTAACACCAATTCCCAACAATTTCCCATTGCTAGAACTCGTCGGAATTGAGGCAACAGTTCAAGGCAAGGCAGTCAGTAGAACTAATTGTTGATGGGCTACGTGGTTTCCTGACACACACAGGTACATTTACTCACATACACACACACACACACACACTCAGACACGCAAACGAGGACGACATATCCGAGGAAGGAAAGTGGATCGTCGCTACAGCTTTCTAGTGTGATTCGTTGTCCTAGGTTATGTAGAAGCAGTTTGGTTGCATCATGGAGAAACCAACGCTAGGTGGAATCTTGTAGTTCGCAGATCCTTAACTGGGTGTATGGCGTAATGTTGGTACCTTTGACTATTTAAGGATTCAAGCGTCCCCGTAGCTTAACTGTAGCCTTATGTGGAATAGCAATTGACTTTAATTGCTATACCGATAGTGTGTCGTCAATTAATGGGTTTTGGTGGATATACGAACTTTTTAACCGAGCTTAATTTGAAAGGGACACTCGTCTTAAGCCATAGTATTTATTTTATATTTTTCGTTTTCTACGTCAGTGGATTTTTTTACGTTTTGAATGGGAACGGTCTAATCCCTGGTCTTGTTACGATTTAACGTGGACCTTTTTTTTAGATAGAATCATTATTTCAGAGCCTGGCATCTGGTACTGGAAACAAACCATCGACTTTCAGATTTTAATGCGAGCTTTATACAAACAACTTTAGGGCAAATTCGAATTTTGACAGAAGCCCACTCTATATAGCTCATTCTACTATTTTCTGCGATTTCTATTTCAGTGTGTACAAGTGGATAGAATGCTTAAAATGTTACTTTTTCACCACACCATGATGTTTTTGGCTGTATTACATACGTTAATTGGTGGCTGAAAGTTACGTTTTGCTGGCCATGCCAGCTATCACCGTAATTTGGGACCGAGCAGGTTTTTACAGGCCGGGGCCACAAAATCAGCTGTCCGCTTACTTACTTAAAACATGAATGCATTTTAATACACAATCAAAATCCATAGCATTGCAATAGAATTGTGTTATTGTCACCGTTGCCTAGCAACTATTTATTTTTATTTTTGCTGATTCCTCAAATTATTTCTTCACATAACCTTAAAGTTGTAGTTTTGTTGACTATCAGTGTGCATTATTATAGTTGTGAATAGTGGTAATAGGGTATAGTGTGGTGAAAAATAGCGTTCGTACCACGGACCGAAATGTTTTTGCAGCTCTCGATCGATTTAAGTTCTCGACTTCGTCTCGAACTTAAAAACTATCTCGAGCCGGCAAAACCTCATTTTCGGCCCTAGGCACGAAATATACTATTAAATCAATTAAAATCGTGTGGTTGCCCTTTAATTTGACACTCTCCAAATTGAAGACAGTTTACAATTTATGAACTATATCTGTAATATATTTTATTGTAGGTATTAAGTTAAATAAATATAGAAATAATAAAAGATTAACACATATTTAGATTTACCTATCCAAAAGACACATTTATAACCGTATGCAATTTTAATGATAGATAAAATGCATGGAAAAAGAAAGAGATTTTTAAATAGTTTAACAGATTCTTTGGGTATTAACAGACGTTTAACGGTCGATGTTGTATATACATTATTACAACCAAGACCGTATCCATTACGAAAATCTAAAAAACTACTCCTGCTAAGTAAACTAAAGTACAAACTAAAGCTTAATATGTTATAGTTTATTTTCGTTAAAGAAAAATAATAATTGTAAACAAGTTAACCATAGCTTCAGTACTTTGATTGTATTTCAATGTATTTCGAGTGGTACAATAGAACAGTTTGTAAAGTTCCGAATCGTTATTTACTTTGCAATCGAGTTTACCAATAGTTTCGATACATCTAAGTTTCATTTCCAATAAGTGCCTTTTCCGTATTTACTTTAAACTTAAAAGTTACCACAGAGAAAACTATAATTTGATACAAACTTTTACATTAACACATTTACTACTGTAAATTATTTTCAAAATGTTACACAATCTTTCAGTGAATAATCAATTAATGATGCTATTTAACAACATTGATATAGATTGTGAGAAAAACAGGCTTTGGGTTGTCCCTTGCAAAAGAATTCAAAAGCGTAAATGGCATAGAAAGATACTAATGCAAAATTAATTATTATTACAAGAGCACCCATTGTGCATTTTAATAGAGTAAAAAAAAAATAATAATGCTATAACCTTTACTTTTTATATATTAAGTTTCAGACAGTTTTTAGGGGAATAATACTTACTACTACTTTACAATAAATTAAGTACATTACTTTTACATCAACACCATGAAAAGTTTTACCTACCTCTGCCAGGTTGGACTATAAAAGTTGTCTAAAATCCATTTTCATAAACTCATTTGTCGCTTGTTTACAATCTGCGGCAAAATAGTTGACTGAAGAATGAGCACATTTTAACCGTAAAAAAGAAAGTTGATCGGCATTACTAAATACGGTACTGTATTTGAAAATAAATACTATAAAAAATTTAACCTTAGTAGGACATAAAGTAATGATAGTTTTACTTACCGTTCGTTCCCCCTCTAAAATTACTAGCTTTAAAATTACACCTTAATCGTAAACGTCAATTAAATACTTACTTACTTATTAGGCCACTTAAACCTCAGCAGGTCAAGTAGAATGGCTGAAAAGGGGATACAGATAAACCCCCTTGTTGTATTATGTTTACAGCATATAAAGTAAACAATTTTATCAAATAAAGTGTACAATTAAAGTCAGGATTATGGTGAATTTTAACACTGACTGATGATGATTTTAACAGATTATTTTAAATATGCATACAAATGGTCCAATGTATAAATCGTATTAGTTATAGATGTGTTGTGATCCAACTTAATTAAGTAAAAGGTAAAAATACGTTCTAGGAAAACCCTAGGTAAATCAACACATTGTCCATTTGACAAACATTCAAAGCGTTGTTCAATGATATATCAGATGAGAAAGGGTACCAATAAAGTCGAGTGGTTTGAAGTGGTTTATTATTTCCAACAATGCAATAGACTGGTTTTGTAGTTCTAAACTACTATTTGCTTCATTCGAGTTATCCAATAAAGTTCCATTGCTTTGAGATTGGAATTTAAATAACGTGTATTTATTTTTCACTTCAGTGATTCGATTGCATAGCTTGTGATAATACCAAATATTTGAGATTATTAGGAAAATAAACTAGATTTTTCAGTATTTAAATAGTTTGGAATTGGTAATAAAATAGTCGTGATCAATAAATACATTTATTTACAAGAGTCTAACAATAATTACAGATAAATATACAGTTTAATTGCCTTAAATTAAAAATAGTAAAAATGTATATACAAATTTCTTATCATTTCCACATTGTGCTTCCCAAAACTACACCCCTTTTCAGTTCTTTATTTACATCCAAACTATTTCAGTTTGAGGTTGAATTTTTGTTTGAAAATAAATATGAAATTTAAATAAATACAATTAATTTTAATGTTCACATTAAGTGGAAATACGAATAAATATAAATCTTAATTTTTCTTTATTTACATCCAAACGATTTCAGTTTGAGGTTGAATTTTTGTTTGAAAATAAATATGAAATTTAAATAAATAAAATAATTTTAATGTACACATTAAGTTGAAATACAAATAAATATAAATCTAATTTTTTTTTAACTAAGTAAAAGGAGTTCGAGTTTTCATTTTGGCTACGAAGATTTTGTTAAAAAATACCATTTACTCTATCAGTACCAATTACTGATTTAGTAAAACATATTAATTTGAAATAATGAGATTTTAACAATTAATTAAAAGTTTTATATACAATTTATTAATAGAATATTGTGGTTGAATTGTTATCACGAAACTCATATACTCATATACTCATATATTCAAAATGATTTTACAGGTACAGTTTTTAATACGTGTAGTCCATTCCCCACTACCTGGAATCGTCATTTTTATTAAACGAAGAGCTAAAGAAAGCCTCTATAGGGAGAATCGGATCGTCTGTTGCTAGTGTGATGTGACCGACTGTTCTTCTACTAGAGGGGGAAACACCTGATTTGAAAAACCCTGACGAGTCAAATGCATTGCTAGGTGAAGAAGTCAAGTCGGCAATCTTCTTAGTAATATCCCCATGGTCAGCGGAATCCACAATCTTTGGCTTTTCAGAGCTTGCCGTATTCCAGTCAGCCTCTTCTGAACTCGTCATTAAAGTTGTTGTGGCAATGTTATCAGATTTCTTCGTGATGTACTGATCGTGATCTAAATCGTTTACGTCTGCTTGGGTTTCTTCTGTTTTGTTTTCTGGTTCGTTGCGTGTCCTTAGGGGGAAAGGTTTTCTCTTCTTGGCTGAGAACACCCCCTTCGGTCTGACTGGTAACTTTGCTATGTCTTTCTCCATGGTTTCTTCAGCTGCTAGCCCAGTGGGGGACTCTGTGGATGTCCTGTATCTGCTGTAGTACTTGTTGGAACCTGGACGACGTATATTGCTCGGTTTGAAGGTGTTTTGTCTCTCCGTGGTTGTCGGAGTGTCCAATTGCACCAAGGGGGACTGAGTGGTTGATGTTCTATAAGCGTGTCTTTGACCAGTGTATTTTGGTTTGAATCTTCTAGTGCTTGTTTCAACTTTGTCGTCTTGGTTTTCCGGTCTGTAACTAATGTTGCCTCTCAGCCTAGGTGGTCGTATTCTTAGGGATTCGTTGTTTTCTGATATTTCTCCCTTAGGGGCTTCAGTCGTAGTTGATGTGGCTTTGTTCAATCTTTCTCTGTAATCCTTGACACTGAACCTAGGTCGGGTGTTGTTATAGTTGTATTTGTTTCTTCTTGACTTTGGTGTTGTCGAAGAAGTTTCAGGCTCTGGTGTAGTAGTAGTGGTGGTGGTTGTCGATTCACTTGTGGGGGAAACAGTTTCGTGGTAGTTTGTTTGAAAGTCTTCTACCTGTTGAGTTGGAAATAAAGTGTTTGAGTTGTGTTCTTCCGTGCTGGGGGGCATTATATGACCGTATTCGTTAAACGATAGGCCACTTACTGGGTAATTTTCCGTTTGCACTGTTTCTTTTTGTAATTGGTACTCTGTGTTTGGGGCGAAATCATTGGCTATGTCTTGCAAAGGTTCTGCCGTTGAAGTTGTTGTTCTCGTAGCTCCATGACGGACTCCTCCTCTTACTCTATTTGAGGGTTTCTTCCTCCTTCTGTTTTGATACTGGTTAAAATCAGTTGTACTCGAAGACGGAGGCGATGTTTTTATGTCTTCTTCCGGTAGAGTACTAAATGCTGTCGGGATTTCTTGCACGTCTGCTTCGGTATTTGTTAAAGTAGATGTACTCTGATGGTTATTCGGTCTAGCTGGCCGTCTTCTCTTCGGCTTCTCTTCGACTTTTTCATTTTCTTGCTCGGAGAACTGTTGGCTCTGGTACGTGTTTTGATCCGTGTCATACGTTGTAACTTTGGGTGCTTCTTCATTAAAAGTAGTATATTCATTTACAGGGGTTTCTACATTGTCTTCTGTCGTACTTTCTGCAAACTTCTGATTTTCAGGTTTCCTTGAGGGTTTCTTCTTTCTATAGCGAGGTCTAGAGGTACGAGTTCTAGTGGGGTTGTTGACTTCATTAGTTTCAGATGAGGGTGTTATAACGTCTGTTGGGGATGGTTCACCCACGTAGTGGTCTAGATCTGTTGTAGGGGTTGGTAAAAACGGAGTTGGATGGAATATGCTTTCTCCATTCGTGTTGACTTCCACTTCAGGCCTTCTATAATACGTAGTGGTTGATGGTTTCACTGTAACTTCTTCTTGGTATTGTTGAGTTTCAGGAACAGACTGGTAGGTGTTTGTCAGAATAGAGGATTTAGTCGGTCTACCCGTAACCTCCTCATGGTACTGTTGCGTTTCTCGAAAGGGTTGGTATGTATTAGCTACTGAAGAGTATTTGTATACATCGTCCCTGGAAGGAACATCAAGAGTGGTAACTGGAATTGAAAAAATATCTCTTGAAGGTTGAGAGGGTCCTGGAGTTACAAACACTGGTGGACGTTCAGTACTTTGCGAAGAATCACTTATGAGAGGGGACGGTCTAAATGGTTTAGGTGTTGTTTGACGAACGTAATTTCCCCCGGTTGAAAAGTAATCAAATGGCCCTACGCTGGAAAATGCGTTAGGCTGCGAAACCCTTGGTGGTTCAAGAGTGGAAGATTGAAATGGTCTTCCAAGGTGTGACAGTTGGTCAAAAATGTCCTTAGCTGGAGTTTTAGTGTCAGGTTTATTAGTGTTCAGGTGAATATCACCAAAAGGGTTGTTCCCGAAATAGTCGATACCGGGAGGAATTCCATGACTATTGGTCGTATGACTAGCCGTCGGTCTCGGGTTGAACTGCTGTTTACTTGGTGGATCCAGACTAAAGAACCTATACGGATCTGTAGAAGGACTTGTCGATTTAAAATACTCAGGCGAGTAAATAGGCAAACCTTGCCTCAAATAGGGGGAGAATGTCGGAGCAGCTTTTGTCCTAGTTTGATCATATTGCTGGAAATAGAAACTATTCGGAGCAATAGCCTTGGAACTAGGAGGAGGAACTAGGTTAATACCAGATTCTCTGGAAGGAGGAGGACTTAGAGACGCTTCAAAATAGTAAGCCTGCCCAACATTGTCATTATGCTGGAAAGGTTGTGCAAATGAGTGTCTGAAAGGAGAGTAGGACGTATAGCCTGGCCTGGACTCCGCCTGGTGCAACTCCTTGAACGGTTTCTTGTGCTTGACGGGATGACGAGACTTGACAGTGTCGTGTCCGAACCCACTGAAGCTGCCGAGAATGCTGGGCGGGGCTGGGGCGAAGACCTCCACTTTGTTGGATGGGACCGGGTCAGCAAGGAAGTGCTTCTTGTGGACTCCCAGGTTCATGTAGTAGGCGGATGTCGGTGGAGGGATGCGCAGCTGGGAACGTTGGGAATGTTGGGAGTGTTGGGAGTGTTGAGCGTTTTGGGAGTCTCGTACTGGTCTCCAACCATCGCCATCGTTCCTGAACGCCTGCAACAGATTGAAGAAGATATAGTAGTTGGTATTGCAAACGTTTTGAAAAATAATACATCCGTGTGATTTAAATAAAAGCTATGATGGCATGGTTTACTTTACTGATGTTACTTACTAGGCAGTTGGTTTAACACAAGAAGAAATCTGTGGTACTAGAATTTGATTCGATATCTTACTACCCTTTTCTAAGAAAAATTTTTTTTTCATTATTATTAGTAAAATCGGGTTTTATTAACATGCACATAAAGTAACCAAAATAAAAGCCTAAGCTGTATGATATAAGTTATACATTTTCCTTGTGTGTATTGCATATTTTCAAAGCTGCACAGTTTATTGTACATTTATTACGGAAAAATAGTAAACCTTTAATTAAAAAAAAACTAAGATATGACCCACGTGTGTATTTTTCTATAAAATACTAAAATGTAATGAAAAGAGTTTGAGTATTTTGAGACGTTTTGATTTTCAGTTAACTTTTATGTTCATTACTGGTATTATGACATTATTGGTAATTATGTAACATTGATTATTCAAATGAAGTAAATTTTTCTTTGTGATGTAAGAGTTATCTAATTCCGGTGTTTATTGTTTTGCTTATAAACATAATGTTACATCATAAGACGTGCCGGGAACTATTTTACACATTACTTCAGGACAGACCTAGAGAGTCTAGGCGTTAACGCATATCCAAGCCACAGGCTCCTGTCAGGATTCAAACCCGAGACCTCAAGGACCGAAGCCACGCGCTCTACAACTACACCATCTCGCTTTCTTTTCTGTCATTATATATGTTAATCATGATTACCACAATGATTATACATTAAGTATCTTTGCAAAAATAATTCTCAAAAATAAACAAACAAATCAATATTATGTTGCAAAATAAACTACACAAAATAATCTTCACTAACAGGAGTCACGAAACCAGTTGAGTTATGGTGGAACTACACTGTAAAACATGCAATATCCAGAACTACATATGAGCGAGCATAAATACTCCGCAAGAGCTGGCTATGAAGCTCATATACGATGTCCCAGTGAGGTTGGTATATTGCAGCCGCGCTACCGAAGTTGTGGTTTTATCACAGCAAACGCTACTTTGTGGTATTCATATCGTGGCAATCGTGGAATTAGTGTGAAAATGTAGTGTTTTCTGAGCCACGTAAAATTATTTTATCCTAGAATTGATGGTTAATAACATATTCCTAAGCAAGTTTTCTCTACAGATGTGTAGCAAGCATTAGCTTAATTTTTTTGTTTTTGGGTTAGCAAAAACGTTAAATTTTACAACAAATATTGTGAAAGTTTTCAATTATTTTACATTATTTCAATATAACTTAATGTTTTTATGGATATCAGATCTAATATTCCTCACTGTTGCCTTAATGGAGCACATTATTCCTAATTGATCACAATTCAGTTACACAAACTTTATCAGTATTTTATATCTTAGAGGGGTCTGACCATACTATTAACCTAGCTAACCCTTCTTCAAAACATAATGTATGTTGTAAAAGCTTTGTTTCGGAATCCCTTACATTAAGACATTTTTACCGTCCACATAATCAATAATAGGGGTTAGAGAAAGTAACTGATATGCCAGAGACAAAAACCACTAGTGTATGGAATTAGTGTGGACTTTCTTTAGCCAACAATACTAATTTCTCTTTACGATTTCAACAATATATCGTTGCCTACAGTATTTATGGTAAGATTGCAAGGTGGGAAAAGAGTCGGATACCTCGAGTATTTTAGGCCCTGCAAGGGGTGAATAGTCCATTTAGAAGCATATTTCTTTAAAATGCAAGTTAAAACAGATTGTGCCATTATTGATCTAAACTTATATAAGTTATTCGAATCAAAGAGGTTGCTACTTCTCCTCATAAAATGTACTATTTCCCCCCATATTAATCACTGCTTGTTTCAATTTTCCATTAATTGTTTAATGATGTCCTACAGTTATTTCCAAATTAAGTAAATTAGTAGTATTGCACTACCGTATGTGATTAAATGCACGCTACAATGCAATTTCACTCGCGTTTCAGTATCAGATATCACCGTAGTTTCTCTGTTTACTTGCACATTTATGCAGTTTCTCGCCATGTCACGCTAGTGAAGTTTATTTACATAGAGATAAGTCAATCTTAGTAGTGTAAAAACGCTATTCACTGGTGCAGCAGCAGGTGCAACCCCCAATTGTACCATAGCACCCCATAGCATTATGTGTACACGATATTTTACGTTTCACCTGTTTTGGATTGAATATATATTTCTACGTAAAAATGCTGTGTGTGTTCATTCATGTGTAAATTCATAGCATGAGGAGCAGCTTTAAATTTGTTAGTGTAAAAACGCTATTCACTGGATGAGGATGCGGTGCAACCCCCAATTGTACCATAGCACCCCACCATGTGTACATGATATTTTATGTTTCACCTGTTTTGGTTGTACTTAATGTATATTTTATGTACACACACTATGAGGAGGAGCATAACTGTGTACTGTTCATGGTTAATGACAGTTATTGCACTTCACAAATCTTATTACTTGATTGCTTTGCCTTGAATATATATTTTGAGTGAGGTATTGGGATTATCACCGTGTACTGTTTATAGTTTATGCTATTTTACTGGGTGTTATTGAACTTAAAAAAATCTTTTTACCCTATTGTGTTACTTGATGAAAATGTGACATAAGTGTTTTGGTTTGGATATATATATATTTTGTGTAAAAATGCTATTCACTGTATATGAGGAGCAACACTGTGTACTGTTCATACTTAACGATATTTATTGAACTTGACAAATCTTGTTACTTGATTGCTTTGCCTTGAATATATATTTTGAGTGAGACTGCTATTCACTGGATGACATGTAGAGAATATATAACTACCATGTAATAAACTGATAAACAATGAAATTATCCAAGTGCTATACTAAACAACTGTCTCCTGGTTCCTTCTTCTGAAATATTTTACATGTGGGATTCTGTGTAACGGGAACAGTCCCGTTAGATGAACGGTAAATTCGCAGTAGATGGAGGCAGGTCAGCAGTGATCTTCGCAGTTGCGAATGATTTTGTGTAACGGTAACACTCCCGTTAGATGAACGGCAAATTCGCAGTATAAAATGGAGGCAGGTCAGTGATCTTCGCAGTTGCGAATCGCATCTCCTTGCCGACACTAGTGTCCCAGCACATCTAAGGTATGTAACTCTTTACATTTGTCTGATAATTCTAACTCTATTCAACCTTGAGATTATCTCGTTACATAGGACAATTCTGGTGCACAGTGATTTTTTAGCTGATTTTGATTTTAATTGTATAAATTAAATGAGGCAACACTTTTGAGAAATATGTTGTAAATCTTATCTTAATCTTAACACTGTTCGATGTAGAAGATTTCTGGGTTTATTTTTTTATTATTACGTATAACTAGTACACTGTGTACTGAATACTAATGTATTGAATTAGAATGACTTCTTTGTTACTGTCATATTTTAGAGTTAGGGTTAAACTTTTAACATCTTGAGAATTTTATTATTAACTAGCAGAGTACCCGTCCTTCGTACGGGGTTGGTATCAGTGTAAAATGCTTATTGCAGTTTTATACTCTTACTTGGCGTTTGCAATGGGAGAGGACACAGTTTAAAATTATGGTATAATATAGTATTACACAACTACTAATTGCTATCATGTTCTAGCACTTTACCTAAATAATAGAGAAAAAGAATTATTAAGGATTTCAAACTATCATAAATTTATTCATGAAATTAAAAATATAAAAAATAGTTGTAAACATTCCTACTTTGACAGTTAAGTTAGTTCTCATTGCGTATCACAGTTTTTTGTTGCTGCTTAGTCCAAATTAGCTGTTTTTATAAATGCTAAAAATATTAATGCTGCACCCAATAACTTTTTAATACTTTTGTATATCATAGAATCAACAGCTGACTAAATTCTTTAATTTCCTCATAATGTTAACATGGGGAACTACAGAGCCACTGGGGTGGAGATATTTTAGATAAGAATATGCCTATATTGGGAATATGAGCTATCATCATGCCAAATTTCAGCCCAATCTGTCCATTAGTTAATGTGTGATTGAACATCAAATAAACACACAAACTTTCACATTTATAATATTAGTATTACTCATTACTTATTGTTGAGTTGACATAAAATATTGATATAATATTTTTATTTCAGTTTATGGTTGGAGAGTGCCTCATGTACCCCGTTTTCAACACTACCTATATTATTTGGTAAGTAACCGTTTTCTTTTTTAGTCATCTTTAGAATCCCTATTTTGCACGTTAAAGGTAAATTATTGTAATTGGCTTCATGTTTTGTTGGAGTTTTTAATTGGATACCAAGTTACAAAAAGTTTCATCATAGACATTTTACATGTTAATTCCATGGGATTGAGCATTGCTCAAGGTGTTTAATTCGTTTAAGAGGTTGAATAACTCAGCCTACAGATATTGTTTGATTAATTAAGTTGTTCACTCATTCTTAATTTACAGAATAAACTTTTTCATGTGGACGAGTAATCTAATATATTGTTGACTGTTATTGTGTTAGTCACTGGTATCACTGGTATCGTGGAACAATGTGCCAATTTTTGTTAAAAAAAAAAAAAAAAAAAAAAAAAAATGTCCTCTAAACTTGCATAAACATTATATTGTAGATGCAAATTTCCATTAAAACCCACTGGGGCAGAGCCATTTTGACGAGTCTGTATCAAACTTAACACAAACTATCCTTGAATAATGCTTAATAATACCTGAAAGTTTCATTACAATCTGTAAAGCGGTTTCGGAGTCCATAGGGTATATACATACATACTTCCTCTTTTAGTGTAATCTTTGACTATTAATATAACATGTTTAAATTTTTAACAGTCGTAATACAACATACACAACACATGTAGCATTCATAGGAATGTCATTTTCCTTTGTAATGTCCTACTGATTTGTTACAATTTAGTAAAATATATTAAAGCTTTTAACTTATATTCCCAGAACAGAGTCTAGCATAGATATGTTTAACAATCATAGGAGCTGTTTTTTGAGATTATTATGCGCAATCGTTAGTTATTGAATATTAAAAATGAGTGGCATTTTACTTATAAGAGTGATATGTAAATAAACCTGTTGAATATAATGGTGTGAAATTATTGAGTAATTTTTTTTTCAGCTGATATTTTGCTACAACTTCCACCACAATTCAGTAATAGACCATCCTTCCTCCTATATGTGGTAAGTAAACATGAATATTTACTAATAGTTTGCATGTTATTTTATACTGGGAATAATCTTAGAACATAAAAGTTGTTTAAACTAAATTATATATAAAAAAAAAAGTCATGCGCAATCAATTTTTGAAAATCTAATACCAGTTTGCACGATGGGCCTTATGGTTTATAAGTTTGATGTTGAATGGTATTTGTTATATATGGTATTTGGTATGGTTATATGAAAATTATTTATGCTCTAGCTAATGTGTCTTAAAAGAATAATGTGAGATTAATGATTTCTTACTATGAACTAGAGAGATTTGGTGTAAAGTGGAGTTGTAGTGTGAGTTGAGGTGGGTCGGGTCATTGACATAAACCGGTTCTGAGTCCATTAATGGGAGGGGCATAGTTTCGTTTTCACTTTGCATTAATGGACCTCGACTGTGGGTCATCGTTCTCTCCAGTGTTTGTTGTTATTTTGATTCAAAACCTCCTTTCTATTTCGTTCTTTTTTTCTTTTAGGGCAGATGGACGACCCACAACCATCTACATCTAGTTTCGGAGATACTGGGTTTTTCCCATGCACATTATGTTCAAATGCATATGCGACGAAAAATGAGCTGGATAGTCATATACAAATTATCCATAAGAAGTTTATTTGTGACATCTGTGACCTGTCCTTCAACAGAAAATCTAGCCTTAAACGTCACAAAGATCAATTACATAATTTTCCATCCTCAACATTTAATTGTGACATATGCCACAAAACATTCTCACGAAAATCCAACTTGAGACAGCATATTGGTCTTAAACATGCAAGAAATGTCCCTGTATATAATTGTGATATTTGTAAAGAAACATTCACACGAAAATCTAATTTGACTCAGCATATTGGTCTTAAACATGCAAGAAACATCCCTGTATATAATTGTGAGATTTGTGATGAAACATTCTCACGAAAATCTAACTTGACACAACATATTGCAATTAAACATGCAAGAAATATCCCTGTATATAATTGTGAGGTTTGTAAAGAAACATTCACACACAAACGTAGCTTGACACGGCATATCAAAAATGTACACTCAAACATTACAATAATGTGTAAACTGTGTACTCCCCCAAAAATATTCAAGAATCAAAGGAGCATTGGCTTACACAATAGATTGAAGCATAACCTTCCTAAGAGTAGATTTTACTGCCCAAAGTGCACAAGTTCGTTTCATCTACTTGACAACTTCAAACGTCATCTGGAAGAAAAGCATGAACTAAAATCAACCAATTTCCAATGTAAAAGATGCCCTAGAAAATTTATAACTGAGAAAGGTCTCCTAGCTCACCTTGGAACCAAACATCGGTTCTTACCTAAACGAGTTAGTTGTAGATTGTGTAGCAAGACTTTTGCTACCAACAGTTCTTTAGTTTTACATCTCAAACTTATACATAACATGGCAGGAGGTTGTTATTTCTGTCGCATATGTAGTGACAAATTCAAGACTAAAGAAGAGTTGGAACTTCATCAGTGTTTTAGCGAGAAAACCTTAGACACGAAATACGTACAAAAATCTCCACCTGAACTAAGCAGAGAAGAATCTTTTAAGTATGCAATTTCCTCTAAGGATAATACTACTGTATTTGAATGGGGAGAAGATGTAACAGATTTTCCTAGCTTTGAGAGAAGGAATTGTGTTTCGCTGTCAATTTTTTCTATTCATGAAGGAAAATTAATTCCTGCCTATATCACCAGTGTTGGCTTTGTAGAGGAAGACAAACACTTTGATTTGATTAGAGTGGGAAATGTGTACCACCTAATCCTAGACTTTGAAGGATTACTAAGGAACAGGATATCAAAACACCGACATTTTGTAAAAATGTGTAGAAGATGTAGGGCTTATTTTTACAACACACCTAACAAGAAAGCAGAAGAACAGCTCAAAAGACACGCAGAATTTTGTCAAGGAATTAGTGGCGGCCCATTGTTTAATGACACTCCAAAGGGCAACAAAACTAAGCTTTACTTCAGGAATTTTGAGAATCTTAGAAAGAAACGATTCACAATTTATCTGGATTTTGAATCATTGACAACACCTGTTAAAGAAACCGGATCTAGCAACACCGTTATTCTACAAAAACATATCCCCTTTTCATTCGGATATTTAGTAAAAGATGAAGAAAGTGACATGCTGACCAACTACAGAGCCTACTGTGGTCTTGATGCTCCAAGCAAGCTATTTAACATGCTAAAAGAAGATATAGAAAAAATTGAAAAGGTGTTATATACAAAGAGAATAAGAGATGTCCCTGAACTTACCGATGAACAACAACATGAGTTCGACCTGTCCACTACATGCCACATATGTTTAAGAGGAGGTTTTGATGATAGAAATAAAAAGGTACGCTCGCATGATCATGTCTCTGGCCGATTTTATGGAACAGCCCACAATCGCTGTAATCTTTTTTACAGAGACCAGAGGGTTGTAAATGTCGTCGTTCATAACCTCTCCCGCTACGATGCAAATTTCATTATTCCAGAATTAGGAAAACAAGATGGTAAAATTACAGTCATTCCCCACACAACAGACACTTTTATAAGTTTTACTAAGAAAATGGGTGGCATGACTGTTCAATTTATTGACAGTTACCGATTCCTCTCTTTCTCTTTGGATAAACTGAGTAGCTTTCTCAGTGATGACAAAAAAGCATTATCACGTAAATACTTTCCTGAGGACGAAACATTCAATCTTATAACCACTAAAGGCTTTCTACCCTACGACTATCTCTCTTCACTCTCTAAACTTGAAGAAACATCTCTCCCTCCAATGGAATCATTTTACTCCATTTTAACAGATGAAGACATAAATCCACAAAATTACGAACACGCAAAATCCATTTGGCGAGTTTTTCAATGCAAAACCCTAAAGGACTATGTCATGATTTACCAGATGTGTGACGTTTTACTATTGGCAGATGTATTTGAGGACTTTAGATCAATGTCAATGAGGGAATTCCAACTCGATCCACTATACTATGTAAGTACTCCAGGACTGACCTTTGATGCCATGTTACGTTATACAAATGTGACAATCGATTTGTTAACTGATCTAGAAATGGTCAAGTTTGTTCAGAGAGGAATGCGCGGAGGATTAGTGGGATGTTCACACCGCTTAAGCCGTGCAAATAACCCTTACATGGAACACCTCTACGATCCCACAAAACCAACCTCTTATTTATGGTATATTGACGCCAACAATTTATATGGCTTTTGTTTATCGAAACACCTACCAATTAGTGAATTCACTTGGGTTGAGGGGAATGACGATTTAGTGAAAGAAGTCCTACAACTACCCCCGGACTCAGACACCGGCTACTTTTTGGAGGCGGACTTCCAATACCCTGATCATCTACACGACACTCACAACGACATGCCGTTCCTACCCGAGGTCCAAGTGATTGATGGACAAAATATGCTAATGGAGACACTTGGCTCGAGGACGAAGTATGTCTGCCATTACCGAGCTCTACAACAGGCTGTGGAACACGGACTAATTCTCACCAAGATCCACAGAGGAATCAAGTTCAAGCAATCCCCATACATCGCCCCTTATGTCGAATTGACGACCAAAAAGAGGATTGAGTCAGGCAACCCATTTGAAGAGGAATTTTGGAAGCTTATGAACAATGCTTTATATGGTGAGTGTCAATTAACACCTAGATTTTCACACAATTTTACAAGTTATGTCAATTAACAACTAGATGTTCACACAAATTTTACAAGTTATGTCAATTAACACCTAGATTTTTACACATATTTTACAAGTTTTGTCAATTAACATCTAGATTTTCACACAAATTTTACAAGTTATGTCAATTAACATCTAGATTTTCACACAAATTTTACAAGTTATGTCAATTAACATATAGGTTTTCACACAAATTTTACAAGTTTTGTCAATTAACATCTAGATTTTTACACACATGTCAAAAATTCATAGATAACTAGTGTACCTGTTGCTTGAATTCGAGTATATTTTTAAAACAAATAACATTCATAATTGCTGATAGTGGATTTAAAGATTATGGAAATACTCACTATATACATAACAGTGTAATATAATCAACATTTATTATAGGCTAAATATTATAAAGGTCTTTTCTAGAAATGTTTCCCACTCATAGCCGTATTAGGTTGTCCATAATAACGATTATAAATCATAGTTTACAAATCAGGTCTTTCAATGATTGCTCAAGAAATTCAGCACAGCGTTAATTCAGTTTTCTTTTTGACCAAAGATTCTCACTTTATTCCATTGTAATATTTACATCAACCCAAATTAAAATGGTTTTTAAATATTTCATTTCTGTAGCACATGTTTCCTTAAATATTAACAACAATTTAAATTATCTAGCTGACAAATAATATGGATAACACGGGAACTTTAAAAACCACTGAGATATAAGGTCAGTTTGCAAATCTACACTCTTTGATGGGGGTTAAATCTTATTATTCACAAAGTGTCATGTACAGTATTAAAAATTTAACTATTTCCCACCCTAAAATGTTTGCTTTTCTTTTTCAGGGAAGACTTGTGAACGAGTGGAAAAACGGATCCGAGTAGTAGTCCCAACGACTTGTGAGCAAGCTAGCAAACTATCGTTTAGCCCGCAGTTTATAGACAGTTTTGATTTTGGTGAAAGTCTTGTGATGTATAATATGGCCCCGAAGACAATCATTTTTGACAAACCCATCTTCATTGGTGCAGCAGTCCTTGATTTGAGTAAAGTCCACTTATTTTCTTTTTACTATGATGTTCTAAAACCTAAATACGGGGACAACATACAAATCAATTACAAAGATACCGATGCATATGCTATGACTATATTCACTCAAGACCTATACAATGACATAGCTAACGACCCCAAAATTTTAAATGAGCTTGACACCCGGAATTACGACCCTAAACATCCTTTACATTCTTTAAAAAATAAACTGGTCCTTGGTAAGTTCAAAGATGAACTAGCACCCAACATTTTAACGGAGTTTGTCGGTCTACGCAGTAAGGAGTACGCCACCAAGAAGTTTGATGTAAAGAAAAAAATCGAAGAAACAAACAAGAAGAAAAGCAAAGGAACACAGAAGAGAGTAGTACAGAAAGAGGTGGACTTTGAAGACTATAAAGATAGCCTCTTTAACACCCGACCTAAGGAAGAAAAAACTAAAACTGGACTATGGTTAGATAATGTCCGAATATCATCTTCAAAGGGGGCAGTATCCCTAATCAAACAGAAAAAGCTATGCTTAAATCCAGATGATAAAAAAACGGTACATTTTACCAAACAAAATTGATACTCTTGCGATCGGACACTATGCTATCCCAAAACCCGACCAAGATTAATTATTCCGAATTTTTCAGATATATAAAAAGGAATGGAGCTAGTTCTTGTTAGAAGTGCTTTTCAAGGAAAGGTGGAGAGATGGAGTGTCCAACACATCGGGGAAACATGTAGAAGTATGGAAGATTTCCTTGAGGACTTGAGGGAGCAGATTCAAGAAATACTAAGTAAGAATGTAGAGAAAAACAAGGTAGTTAGATTTCAATTTTACATAGAATCCCAATACACAAAAGATGGTGATGTTAGTAAATTAAATTTTAAAACTAAATCAATCATCCTAACAGTAGAGAGTAGTATAGCTAATGAAATTGAGAGTGGTTTCAATAAACTTTTAATGGAGCGTGGGGAATGTGAGGCCAAAAATTCAGGACAGTGTTTTGAGAAAGTAGTTAAATTTGAAATGAGAATTAACAAATAAAAAGGGTCTATATGTATGTTCTATCTTGTAATGCCAGTAAGTAGTTAATTATGTTTGTTTATTTTGAATTTCCCACACTTGGTGCCACTAACTTGTAATAATGATTTTGCCAGTACGTAGTTAATTATTACTTTCAAGGATGTTTTTTATTATTTTTCTTGCTCTTGGTGCTACTAAATTCTATCTTGTAAGGCCAATACGTAGTTTATTATGATTGTTTATTTTGAATTTCCCCACACTTGGTGCCACTATCTTGTAATACCATTACGTAGTTTATTATGTTCGTTTATTTTGAATTTCCCACATCTAGTGCCACTGAGATATATATATTTTGTTGTTGTATCTTGTAATCCCAGTACATAGTTTATTATGTTTGTTTATTTTGAATTTTCCCCGCACTTGGTGCCACTGAGATATATGTATTTTGTTATTGTATCTTGTAATCCCAGTACATAGTTAATTATTAATTTCAAGGATGATTGTTTATTATTTTTTATGTTGAATTTCCCACATCTAGTGCCACTGCTTATCAATCCATTGTACTAGTGGGGTGTGTTGGTTTCTGTGATAATGTTTGTTGTACAGGGTTGTATTATATGTATAGTCATGTACAGGATCTAAAGGATATTAGAAAAACATTATTCATTAATTTGTTATATCCATTTATTTGCTCTCCAGATGTCGTCAGATTGTGTGATTTAATTAACCATCATTAAAGACTCAATTATTACATGTGTTTTCCAAGGAATTACAAAGTACATAGCTTTTAATATTATGTAAATGTATTAATTTAAAAGTAACTAAACTCAAAGAATGATTTTGTATATACTTTTAAAACAATTAGAATCAATTGTTAATTTTATATGTATCTAAACTGCTTGCCAGATGTTGTCAGTTTGTCTGATTTAATTAACCATCGTTAAAGACTCAATTATTACAAGTGTTTTCCAAAGAATTACACAGTTTTTGAAATTACGTTTTCATCAAATGTAACAATTTAAAAGTAACTAAACTCAAAGAATGATTTTGTAGGCCTTTATACACTTGAAGCAATTAGAATCAATTGTTAATTTTATATGTATCCAAACAGTGTATAATGATGTGAGCATAATTCTATACTAAGCTACTCCTGCTGAATTAATGTTCATATATAATCTAAATGGTTATTTGGAGGACAAATTATAGAATTATTAGACATTCATTTTGGAGTTATTATTAAACCCCCACCCATCATTTCATGGCAGCACCAATAATTATATTCAACTGGTTAACTGGTTAAAATTTATTTTCTTTAAACTATTTCACTTAGAATAATAGTGTCATTCGAAATAAGGATGGAGGTCACGAGACAAGAGAAGGATGGTGGGTCTGGACAGCTGGCAGGACCACTTTTACTTTCACTAGGTAATGTGTAGATGAGTTCAATGAACACTTAACAACATGTTTAAAGTATAGGATGAAAATTTAGTGAAAAGCCCCTACAAAATATATATTCAAGACAAAACAATCAAGTAACAAGACTTATGAAGTTCAATAAATATCGTTAACTATGAACAGTACACAGTGTTGCTCCTCATATACAGTGGATAGCGTTTTTACACAAAATATATACTCAAACCAAAACTGGTACATGATCAAGGAAAAAGATTTATTAAGTTCAATAACATCCAGTAAAAATATCATAAACTAAAAACAGTACACAGTAATAATCACAATACCTCACTCAAAATATATATTCAAGGCAAAGCAATCAAGTAATAAGATTTGTGAAGTACAAGAACTATCATTAACCATGAACAGTACACGGTGTTACTCCTCCTCATCCAGTAAATAGCGTATGTACATAAAACAGGTGAAACGTAAAATATCGTGTACACATGGTGGGGTACTATGGTACAATTGGGGGTTGCACCGCATCCTCATCCAGTGAATAGCGTTTTTACACTAATAAATTTAAAGCTGCTCCTCATGCTATGAATTTACACATGAATGAACACACACAGCATTTTTACGTAGAAATATATATTCAATCCAAAACAGGTAAAACACACAACATGGAGTAAAATATCGTGTACACATAATGGGGTGCTATGGTACAATTGGGGGTTGCACCTGCTGCTGCACCAGTGAATAGCGTTTTTACACTACTTGACTTGTCTGAGCTAAAACAAGTTTATGCAGCAAAGCATCTCGTGTGACGATTTATCCAAGCATACATCTTAAACTTATGAGTCAACATTTTCTAAAAAAATTTGTATTTTCTTCAAAGCTCTTTTCTTGTACTGAATAGAGAGGATTAAAAATAGGTATTTCATAGAATAACAGTTCCCATTGTTTGTAATTGATGAATGATTCTCTAGGCATCTAGTATAATGTATATCACTGATTATTGTAATATTAGGTTTTTTTACAAACATTTAAGCCAATATCTATCCAGGAGGAAGTTTGTATAGTGATAGAATGCAGAACTTCAGTCCCTGAGGTCCTGGGTTAAAATCCCACCAATCGCCAATGAAATGTGGCGTTAATACCAGATCCTCTAGGCATTGCCTGAAGTGATGCAATAAAATCCCTGGATAGAGTATAGTAAATGAAACCGCATCTATTTGAGCTCAGGCATATTTATACCTAGACATATCTAATAGTGGTTGAGAGCGGTGTGTCTGTTTTCTTCTTCAATTTCAACATTAATAATACTCAAATGAAAGTTCCACTACGTTCTTTTACTACTAAAAACTGAAACTGAACTAGTATGTAAGTATGTTGAAGTTTGCAAAAATGATGATTGATTTGGCCCTAAAACAGAAAGTTTGTGCATTGTTATCCTTACTGAGGATAAATATATTTTTGACGTAAATCCACATTTTTTGGAAACCTCATAAGTAGTAGGCCTTCTTTTCTTCAATGCCAACACGTGGTACAAAGTAAAATTTGGCGATTTCAAAATAGTTAAACTGCTGTTCAATATTATTATCACAATACAGACCGGTGTACTTACTACTGCCTACTACGCTATTTACATTTGACCAAAATATTACTATCCCGACTCTCATTGCACCTAAACAGTGTTGCTTATTTAATTTATCTATCTAGAAAGTAGGTAAAAAGTGTGCTACCAATTCAAGAACGTGTTAAAGTAAAAACTCAATGAGGAAACAGCAAATTCATTAAGCCAGTGGATTTTCCGCTACGTGGATATTTGAAATGTTTTTAGTTTAGCATGAAAAACATGTCCGTGGTATAGACGAAAACAGTTCCTTAAGCTGGTTGTTATGTTGCAATTTTTATGAGACAACCTTTGCTAGGTTGAATATTACACTGCATAATTTTCCTTAAACCCTCTTTTTAATTCTCTGCTTCCCCCTCCCCCCTTGCACACCCCCTTATCCTGTATCTGCGGGATATCGCAACGTTCATAATAACTGCATTTCCTGCTGTGTATCGTTTTTAATCCAAACCTGTTTTCAATTTGAATTTCCTTATAAAAAAATTAGATTAATTTAACGCCAGTTTTTATTAGGTTAGGCTATTTTAAGCCGTGTATTCAGGAATTAGTAGAGAGTCAATCAATTATCCTCAATAGCCCATAGGTTTTATACATTAATTCACGCTTCTATTTACCTTAATATTGTATATGCATTTTATACCTGTGGAATTAATTGATTTTGCTGAATGACTGTTGAAATTATTTAAACCTAAATCTAAATTTTTAAGAGACATTTTTTTTGTTTTTTTAATCCACATCCAAGACAAAGCATTTCGACTCAAAACTGTTCGGTGTAGTTCGCGTAATGAAAGTAAAAAGTACCACTTTGAGCTTAGGGTTTGGGATAAGGAAGAGGTTTACAAGTTAAAAAAATAGTATTTTGTTTTAAAGAATTATTTTGAAAACTTTGTGGTTTAGAACAAAATATGACGTAACGAAAATAATTGACAGTAAATTTCAAACAAGAACAGTATTACTTATCTTATCTAGTGAACGGTTGCAAAAACTTAAAAATAAACATTTTCCAATAAAAATGGTAGTTATAAGCTAGCAGGAAAAAGGAATAAAGAATGAATAGATATCCAACAAAATATAGTGTCACCACTTAATCCTTTTTCAAACATACAGTATTGGTTTCAGAATTAGGCTCGATAATTTGATTTGGCTATCGCTGCTATTGGGAAATTTTACCATAATATCTTTCGAAAGCACTGTATTTTGTCTAGTTTCATCGTTTTTGGCGTTCATTTGAAAGTTCATCAGGGAGGAGTTATATTTGAGTAGCTGTAAATATGAGCGGGATGAGAGATGCCTCGTCAATACCACCATATGAGGTAGGCAATATGAAAATCACCACACGGTAATATGCCCGGGTAAACACATATATGATAAACATTGCATATTGGAACTCCAATATATGTATACCAGCCTGCATATCAACATCTGGAGTGTGTGTGTGTGTGTGTGTGTGTGTGCTTACAATAATGTTGCAGATCGTTACAAGTTGGGTTAGATGAGTAAAATTAATCATTAAAAATTAAACTATTTGATAAATATTCGTAGTTTAATATCAAATGTACGCATTTTTTTTGTAGATACAATGAATATAGAATCTCCTCTTTGTTTAAGCGTGAAAAAATTCTTGGATGGAAAAGATTATTTCTGTCTTCAAATCAAAAATATGTAGTGTCTATTTTTAGTACATAGTGTATGTGTTTTTCTTTAACAAAATTAATAGTCTAAGACCAGTAGCATAAAACTAGGCCTGACCTCGGCAAAATTAATAACAAAGCAAAACCAACTGGAATATGTTAGGCATGCTTCCCTTAACGTTTTGTGAAAATTCCCAACTTTTCCCACTGTAGCAAAATCCGCCATCTTGGAAAATGGCGGACAATCTATAAAACACTGCAAGGTTCCACTTAAAAACTTATTGTTCCCAAACCATTCTATCTAGAAAAGTCAAATTAGTCTTAGATTCTTCACCATAATATTATCTACAAGAAAATACCATATTAAATAATAGTAATATGATTTTTAATAGTGAAGAAACAAATTAAATTTTAAAATATGTAAAAATAATTACACATATTCTAACTTTTTGGGGGTTTTCGCCATTATTATTGAGGAAATGCAGATTTTACCTTTAACAAACATGTAGAGCTTTAAATTCCGCTTCATTTCCATATATAATATAACAATGTTTGAGCAATATTGACGTAAACGGCGAGTGTCAAAGTACACTCTCACGTAACGCACCTGTGGGACCAAAATGTATATAGTGTGGTTGTATAAAGTGGCAGAATACTTCAGTTCTGGTGGGGAACATGCAACTTGAGGTGGTAGCATAGTATAGAAGTCCCTGAACGTAAAACTGCCCGGACTCCAATTTTTAAGGACCTCGGTCGTCCGCAATGACGTCATCAGGATGGTGGCTGTAAAAGGATGCTGGGTCGCCATGAATCGGTTATAACACCCAATTGCCTGAACCGATTTTGATTAAATTTGGCATACAAGTGCTTAAAATACATTATTTCAGTCCAGGTTGTCAATGGTCGATTTTGATTATGTCGTTTCAAAATGGTGGCCGTTAATAATTAAAATAATACAAATGTTTCAGTTTTTTGTGTTTTAAACTCCCCCCAGAGATCTGCATCAATCTATTAATTTTCCTAGCAATCACAGGTTGTGATGCCGTCTCTACTTTTCATGGAGTTGGTACCCCCACCACAGCAAACCTGCAGACCAAGTGAGTTCCATTTTCCTATTTTGATATTCAATTAAATCTATTTCAATAACATTCGTTTTCATCAGTACCTAGGTTTGCTGCCGCAGAGAGAGTAATAAATCGAGTTTTTATTAATATTATAATAGCTTAGTTTAAATAAATAAATTTGCCTAGTTTCACTAAAATATATCTCCAAACAAGCAAACTAAAACAGTTTATTTATCCTCCGTAAGAATAATTTAAATTTACAATTCTTTGAATTATCTCCGTAACCAATACCCGTACAAAAACACATCAGTATACTAAATTATTTGTTTGCCTAAGCTCTTCAAAATTTTTGAGAGATAAATTAGGGATTTCTATGTTTTGATGGTCAAATATGAGAAAACCCAGTGTTTAACCCATAAATCCCCCCAACCACCCCGTTCCAATGGTCCGATCAAGCTGGTTCGTGAACTTATTCGAAGAAACGTAGGTTTACACGTTTGTACCAAATTTCATCGAAATCGGATAATTTTTGTGCGATTTATTGTGCTAACGGACACACGCATAAACAGGGTGTTCAAAAACACCTACATACCATTTTTAGGGAAAATAATTACCTTGGTCCAATTCAAAATTTCATAATGACGGGCATTTTAATTTTAAAATCAAAATTACTGAAAACGGCAGTTTTTATGAAAAAGTGTCAAGAAAAATTTTGGTTAGCATTTAAATTTTCTATCAAACTACTCTCAGTTCAAAACGACCGAATAAAAATGGCTTAAATATGACTTTTAGTTGTAAATTGAGGGAAACCTGGTTAGCTTAGCCTCATTCTGCCTCTATTTACAACAAAAATCGTGATATATCAGTCAATTTCTCTTACGATTTTTTTTTAAACTTGGTTTTGTTTGATAGGGAATTTTAAATGTTAAACAGAAGTGTCCTTGACACTTTTTCATAAAATCTTCAATTTTTAATATTTTTTATTTAAACATTAATAGAACGCCATTTTAAGTTTTTGAATTGGCCAAGGTAATTTTTTTACCTAAAATTGGCATATTCTACCTTTACAAACATAGCAAGTTTCATTAAGTTCAGTCAAAATAATAATACAAAATTACAAAACAGTGGATATCTGGACGAAGCTATTTAGTAAAAATTGTATTCTTTATATTCTTCTTATTTTGGCACAATGGATCAATTCGTAAATTTTGTTCCTACCCTTTTTGAACACGCTCTCTGTATAAGTATGTGTCCGTTAGGAAAAATTATCCGATGTTGATGACATTTGGTACAAACGTGTAAACCTACGTTTCTTCAAACAAGTTCACGAACCTGCGTGATCGGACCATGGGAACGGGGTTTTAGGTGGGATTTAAGGGGTAAATTTGGGGTTTCTTATGTTTAGCCCTCAAAACATGACATTCTCCAATTGATCTTTAAACAATTCCAAGATCTTAAAAAAACTAAAATAATGTAGTATATTAAAGTGTCTTTGTACGGTTATAGAGGTTACGGAGAAAATTCAAAATTTATTACTGTAAATTGTTCCCATTTTATTCTTACGGAGAATACATAAACTGTTGTAGTTTGCTTGTTTATGAATATATTTTAATGAAACTTGGCAAATGTATTTGTTTTAAACTATGCTATATTTTAGAAATAAAACTTGCTTTAACACTCTCCCTGTAGCAGCAAACCCAGGTACTCATGAAGCCTAATGTTATTGAAATAGATTTAATTTAAAATCAAATCAGGCAAATAGAAACTCACTTACTTAGTAGTCTGCAGGTTTGATGTGTTGGGAGTATTTTGCCAATTCCCTGAAATTTAGAGACGGCATCACAACCTGTGATTGCAAGGAGAATTAATAGATTGATGCAGATCTCTGGGGGGAGTTTAAAACACAAAAAACTGAAACATTTGTATTATTTTAATTATTAACGGCCACCATTTTGAAACGACATAATCAAACTTGACCATTGACAACCTGGACTGAAATAATGTATTCAAGCACTTGTATGCCAAATTTAATCAAAATCGGTTCAGGCAATTGGGTGTTATAACCGATTCATGGCGACCCAGCATTCTTTTTACAGCCATATTTAGGCATTTTTAGTTTGGTTAAACATTTATATGCATGTTCGTCAGTATCTTGAGTTCTTTCTTTCTTATTGTTCGAATGTAAAAAATGGAGTTTTCCGTTGAAATGTAAAATAAAATAAAATAAAATAAACACGTCACCCTTATTGGTGTTTAACATAACTAATATTTACAGGGTTTAAATTAGCAACATATTTTTTATTACAAAGAACCTTATTGTTATGAATATTTTTATCTTACCTAAAAAAAAATATACCTTCTTGTTGTCAAGGCATAGCGATTTGTGTTTTAAAAAGTCCGTAACCCACAATCAGTGCGAAATTGAGTACTTTTATAAAGAAACCTCATTCGGTGTTAATTCTCAAAGTTAAATATTACATAAACAAAAATAAAATTTATATAATGTATGTTGAACAATAATTTTATCAATTTTTTTTCTTTTAGGTGAATATTATTTTACATGTTGAACGAAAAATTGTCTCTGTATAACATTTTAAAGAGTTATAAATTATTTTAAGTCACGTTACAATGCAATTAAACATGCAATTTAACACATGAACTAGTTCCTCTAGCCATAAACAATTTGAATTAAATTTCAACCATAAATTCCATAAGCTCCAACTGTGAACTTTCATCGTGTGATAAATCAGCCGCAACTATAAAGCAAGGTAGCCGCAAACCACCGGCTATAATTCACCAACAGCCTTTTCCTTTTATGGCCGAAAATTTGGTCTCCATACGAACAATGGCTTATTTACATAAATGCTCGTAAGATAAGGGTGAGTAGCAAGTGAGTGGATAACATGTGGTAGTGGTAACGCCTTACACATTCACTGAGGTGTTACGATTGAATCTATTTTAGGTAGGCAGTTTTGTGGAAGAGTGGTTAGTACGAGGGGGAGGGGGTGGTACAAAGATGTGCCCAAGGGTCTACTAGCCAATTACGGTTGAAGAATATTTTGGGGCTGGACAACCTGTCCCTGGACAACTACAAAGATTGTCAACACCTGTCTTGACAAAAAAATGTGACATACCGGTACTTTATGGTTACCGGTACATCTTCATTTTAAATTTGAAATTTTACCATGAACTCTGAAAATTATGGTAAAATTTTACCATAATAAATCAGCAATTTTATATGTTTTCCTAGAATTTGAAACAGGCGGCCCAACAAAAACCCGCTAAACAAATCTCAGGTTAACCCTAGGACTGAATGTTAGGAACATCTCTAAATCAGCTGGTCAAGTAGCTAGAGCGCGGACCTTTATCTTAGAGGCTTAGGTTAAAGTACTGCTAATTACAAAAGAAATTCTAGCACGAATTGCTGTCTTAAAATCTTTAGAAGTTTGGTCCTATTTTGAAAGGAATATAAATGGAAATTAGTACTGAAAATGTATGTTCTAGTACGAAAAGTATTAACAAAATTCAATCAAGGCTTGATCTTTAAAGAACAAAGATTCGTAAAAATACTCATTTTTGCATGGTTTTAAAATTTAATATTGTATATTTACAAAATATCAACGGATCGTTTTTATTAAAGCAATGACATCGATCATATATACTAAAATACCACTAGGAAACATTATTAATAAAAAAAAACTAGAAAACATAATTTTCAACGGGTGGCAACAATTAGTTTAATGAATTTAGCAACAGTGCCTGGCGGAATTTAGTATTCTGTTAGAATGAAGTAATTAAGGTGAATTACTTGATCCAAAAGAGAATTACCAAATTAACACAAAAGACACATTAATTCAATTTGCTTGCAGTTGTCATGGTGAGTTTTTGATCGTTTGATAACATTGTGTCTTCTACAACTTTCCTTTTCTGTATCAGATTATATAAATTTGTTTATGATTGAGCCAGCATCCATAAAAACTATATAACTAAATACCCAAACTAATAATATAAATAACTAAATGCTATAAAAACATTAATTTTCTACAAACTAATAAATGGATTGTGTATCTAATAACAAATACATACCGTTGGTCTGGATCCCGCTGCGATGCTGATAGGATCGGCTGTTGCAACGGCCACACATCCTGCAATAAATATATTGGATTGATACATTGCACATGTGACAGGGTATATTGGAGTAGTTTAGACATATTGCACATACTGTAATGTAACATTGACATACTGTTGACATATCGTACTTGTGACATAGCTATGTGAACATGAAACACATTGTGTTTTTGTGTCCACGACTGTAACATATACATAAGTGACTACGTTGATACACGTATTGTAACAATGACATACTGGTTGACATATTGTACGAACATAACACAACGATGTGTGTACAGGGAGTCCCGGAACTCTCTAACAATATTTTAGGGCATTGTTCCTGAGTAAGGGACATATCTAAATATCACATTTAAATTGTCCGGAAGTCCTTAGTTACTCACACAGCCGCTATTTTGTTTTTTTTTTCACAAATTATCAAATTTTTTAAGTAGTTTAAGATATGAAATTGAAACTTTGCACACAAGGTACAAAGATTTATGATAATTTTTCAAATTCATAAAACAAAATGGCGGCTATTTAAAATTTTGTTTCTCAAATAACTCAAAACCCTTTGATTTGAAAAAAATGGCCTCCATTTTGTTTGATGAGTTTGAAAAATTATCATAATTTTCATTTCTTTGTCTAGTTGTGATGAATGTTTATGCAAAGTTTTAATTTATTATCTTTAACCACAAAAAAAAAGTGAAAACAACAAAATTGCAGCTGTGTGAGTAACTAAGGACTTCCGGACAATTTAAATATGACATTTTTAGACATGTTTCTTACTCAGGAACAATGCCCTAAAATGTTGGTAGTGAGTTCCGGGACACCCTGTATAATACATATTGCGTCCACGACAATATCAGTTGTAGCACTAGTTTTTACTGTAACAATGACAATTTATATATTTCATACGTTTAAGATCATATTATTGATGTGGGTATCGGGAAATTTTACTGATTGATTACATCAACCTTGACGTTTTACTCCGTTATGTAAAAATGGCATAGGGTAACAATGCATTCCAGAGTAAATCCATTGGTAAAATAAATAATTAAAAAGTTGAAATAATACACAACAAAGTAAGACTCAGTCAATGACAGGAAAGGTTAACTACCTAGTACTAAGGGAACTTAGAAGTTTGCATGGAATAGTCAAAATAAATTACCATAAGAATTCTCCCTTAGGACATTAAAGTAACCAGGTCACAGGTAAGTTAGAAGAACTATTAGAGTCAATAGCAAACCAACATCTCTGAACTTTACTCGAACACTTAGTCTATTTTAAGACTGTTTCAAAACTAACTTGGTATATTTAATAAACAAACTAATTCTAAAAAAAAATTCTATCTTTTAAACAGAACAGTTTAAAAACGCTGATACTTATAATATAATTATTATTCGTGCTGTAATATTATACTAATAAAAAGTTTAAATACCTGCAGTACTGTCCAGTAATCTTGGATTTAGGTCACGATTTGTACATTTTATAAAAAAAATATAATTACCGTAGTTTATTTTACGCTTATATTGTAGGTTATATTATATTGATAAGGAGCAATAATTTTAATGCTTCAGTCGTTTATGCTAAATAATGTGTAAAACAAAGCAATTGGTTCCTTAAAAGAACATTGAAATTATGTAAAAAAAATACATATTACTGTTTACTTAACAAACTACACTTAATATTAACATATTTGACCATTTAAAACCAATTGTTGTCCATTCCCTTTTCATTGTAACATCATATGTGTTGAATACGTGAATTCTCACCTAACAATTTGATAATGTATTCATACTAATACGTTATTTAAATATATAATATCAATACAATAAGTAAAATTCATCCTATACTATTTCAAATACAGAGTTTTTGTAGGGTCATAAGTTAACTGGTATTTCAAGGTAAGCACAAGAATAACAGTGTAATATGGCGCGGAAAAACAAATGATAGACTGAAACAATGAAGATTGAAAAGTAAATGAGGTGGATGTAAAAAATATCGACACTAAATCTTGTTAAGGTAAAAGACAAAGAAAATTCTTGTTGGATATGTTTTGTTTAAATTTTAGTTTACAGCTAGATACAACAATAACTAGAAATGAAATTTAACTTAAACACATAATATACACAATACAACCACGTTTTGATCCTCTAATCTAAATGATTGCAAAACACGAATGCATATTTGCAATTGAAATATACAGGGTGGGCCGTAAATTAACAGCTGAACTCAGGGAAATGGATAAATGGGTAATAATAAAAAAAATATATTAAATTAAAGGTTTTCCGAAATTTCTTTGGACCAGATTGTATTTTGGCTGCCATTTTTGAGGTTTCGAATTGGACCAAGTAGATTGTTTCCTAACATAGGTATCTTCTATTTTAAAATACATACTAAGTTTCATAGAGATCTGTTTGAAACGTTCAAATAAAAAAAAATGTAATGAAAAAAAATAAAACTTGGTGGACGAAGAGATTGATTCTTTAAAACAATTTATTCTTTATTGTTTAAACACATTTCTTGGAGATTGGCTGGTTACCTACGCGAGACCCCGTATAATGTTACTAATAGTAAGGATTTAGGTGCTACAGACTTAAATTAATCACGTCTAATATTACTAGAGGTCTATCTATTCACATCTTCTAAACTATATTTGTTTACCTAGTTGTTCGAGAATGACTAATTTGACTAAACAGTTTGAAGTGTAGGATGTACATACTGTAAGCCCGAGCTCAAGGAGTCATTATGTGCCTAAAGCTATTCAGATTAGTTTTAACTTCCGGAGAACGATCACAAAATTACACAATGTAAAATTGTCGTTTACAAGAAAATTAAATTGATATGCATAATCCAGAATCTTGACCAGAGTAGACTTGTTCTACTTTTTTGAAACCAATTGTAAACATATCAATGATAATTCGAAGTGTAATGAAATAATGGAAACTAAATCAAACAGTTCAACCATGCAAAATACAAAATAGTAAAATATGAGTAAGAAATTCCACACTTCTAAAATCCCAAAGCAACCTGAATCGGTAAACGATACGCCTAAAATGTCCAATCGAGAGTTCAACGACCACCAAGTGGTTCCGTTACCCGCAGGACCCAAGGACGAGGAATGACAGAGAAAGAGAGGGCAAGATGACCTTGCAGAGTGAGAGAGATAGAGTGAGTGAGATGGAGAGAGTATTCGCGGTCATGACCACTTTCCTTGGCGCGGTTATCCTGACCTTGACCATCCACTCTCGCCTGGTTGCTGATAGCAGGTGCCGTCCTGGAGGACTTGGTAGCGTACGGGACGGTCCCAATGTAACGGGTAAGAGTCATTAGCCTAGACGTTATAACTCATAAAACAATAACAGCAGACATTTCTAATCCCACAGTGTACTAGGCATTTAAATTACAATCCATTGGTGATATGGCGGGATTTGAACCCGGGGCCTCTAGAACCGAAGTCCCGCGCTCTAACCACTAGACCAGCTCCTCCTATTTAACTCGAGTAGGGCTAATGGATTATACAGGTTAAAGAAACGGTTGAAATTATTCAGTAACAATGCTATACAGTAATTCCACTTTTGCTCAAAAAAATATTATTTTACATCAATGTATTGGAATATGATCTTAGTACATCATTATCTTAGTTACAAGTGACGTGTACCACTATGTAACTACTGACCATTGAATAAATAGGCCTATTCATTCTATGCAGTATGCATATACTAATTTCCAATCTTGATATCGCATTTCAGGGACAATTTTAAATTAAGATTATGTTTAAGAAGTATGCCTGACTATTGAACACAAAAAGTTTGATTATTGTTGATAGACTGCAATATTATGCTATGATAAAATAGCTACCTACCTTGGTAGAATAATGCTTTGCTACTGCAAGTGAAAAACAACCAAATAGTATAACGTTTTAACATTACTACTAGTTATGTTAGCAGTCGTTCCCACTGTTTATGTTAACAGTATCATTCATATTTATAATTAGACAACAAAAGAGTAAAATTGAAAATAAAATAAATCGGTCAGTTTTGCAACGTTGCCAAATCTTTTGTTTGCGTCAGCCTGTTTACTAATGTCAGTGGTGCAAAAGTAGAACACAAAGTTCACCATATAGTTTATAGACAGAACGTCTATAAAATATACAGAGTGTTCCGGAACTCTCTACTAATATTTTAGGGCATTGCTCATGGGTAAGAAACATAACTAAATATCATATTTAAACTGTCCGGAAGTCCTTAGTTACTCACACAGCCGCCATTTTGTCTATTTCAGTTATAAATTTTTTTCTAAAGAATGGTTAAACATACGAAATGGAAACTTTGCACAAACATTTATGACAACTAGACAAAGCTACCAAAAAATTATCACGATTTTTCAAATTCATAAAACAAAATGGCGGCCATTTAAAATTTTTGTAAAATCAATGGTTTTTGAGTTATTTAAGAAAGAAAATTTTAAATGGCCGCCATTTTGTTTTATGAGTTTGAAAAATCTTCATAATTTTTTTGCAGCTTTGTCTAGTTGTCATAAATGTTTGTGCAAAGTTTCCATTTCGTAAGTTTAACCATTCTTTAGAAAAAAAAAATAATAACTGAAAAAAACAAAATGGCGGCTGTGTGAGTAACTAAGGACTTCCGGACAATTTAAATATGATATTTAGGTATGTTTCTTACCCAGGATCAATGCCCTAAGACATTGGTAGAGAGTTCCGGGACACCCTGTATAAGTCGTATAACGTCTTGACGAGTTTGAAAACCTTTTACATACAAATAATCTTATCTTATAATTATCTTTGGTAAATATGAACAGCTACATTTTTACAAACTACTAGCAGTAGTTAAATACAAATAAAGTACACAAAATAAATACAAACTGGCTATGATGCTATTATTTTTAGTTGGTCATAATAGCCCTAATCATTATCCTTCGCAGATTATGCACAGTTAAACATTATCAATACTCCTAATTCCAATTAAAAAATATTAAAAAAACAGTTCAAAGCAGATTATTTAACAACAATTTTAAGCATCAATGTTCTAATTGCCCTTTTGTATTTCAATACAAAAACTGAAATTGTGTTTAATTTGTTTTTAAAATATTATCCTAATTTTTTAAGCGAAATTCCTGTACTACATAAAACATTCTCGCACAAATAATTAATTAGTACGTATACAATTAATTATGACCTTTCACCTTATTTCGAAAACATTCAAAACACTTGTTTAGATAAGATAAACTCCTATATTTAAATTACAAATCAGCCCAATAAAGCATATTATACACATCATGACACATTATTATTAATTTGTTTATGCAACATATCACTGAAATGCGTTCGTTCAACCATTCACAATTGTAATACAACAATGATTTATTTTACGTTCGTGTTTAATTAACTAAAGCTGATGAAGGAACTCATTATTTGTCCAAATCAATTAAAATTTATTTGAAATAACACGATTCATATGATTTGATGAATGACGTTTATGGTGACTGTGGTCGACACTTTATCACGTTTTAGTAGATTTTAATTAAATTAAGGTTTACGTTAGTATATTATTTTCACTGCACTGAGTAAACAAGTATTATAACTGAATTGGTTTGTAGAAGGGTTTTTAATGATTTTCCTTTTCAAATTTGGGTATATGAAAAAACCGTATATGCAATAACATTAAAAATGTTCAATACACTAAGGTTTGTTTTTGTAACTAGTATCTATTATCTAACTTAATATTGTTTTAGTTATAAAACTGATTATTGGGTTAAAATATCATTTAATTAAACGATAAATTAAACACCTGAAAAATGGTAACTGTATTTTTTTTATTGCATAATTTATGGATACATTTGCTATGAACCATTTTAAACGCATACAAATATTTTCCAACTCAAAGTTTATTCCAAAACTACAATAATGCAGAAAACATAACCACTTAATAAACTAAATCGTAATCTGTTACAGCTACAAACCCGAGTTATTAGCTAACCACTGCAGGATTGCATAATTAGTTGATAATTATCAATAATGATTTATTAGATCGTGAACCAAATTGCAAAGCAGAGATAAACTAACAACCACTGCACGATTTCTGTCGCAAATGCAACCTGAAGTTGCGAAATATTTGGCGAAATTGCAAATTAATCCGATTAATCATATTTACCTTAGAGAATTGTTAAATCGTTATCAGATAACAAAAGAAATTTCCTCAATTGATGATTATACGTAAAGGTGTTTGTATATTTACCACTTCTAGAGCCGAAAACCCAACTATAATGAATGTTTGAAATAATCAGTAATTTAAAAATAATTGAGTGATAATTATCTTCACAATAGTTCCTTAACATATGTGGTATACAACTTCTTGTCTGTTTTGAAAGTTTAAGTTCCTATTAGGGAAAGGCTAGGAAGATTTTATTGCTGACAAATAAAAAGTTGTATTGATTGTTTTAACGATCCATTAACAGGGTCAAATAAAAAATACAGCTTTTGTGAATAAATTAAGTATTAAATGTAACATACATCCAAAATAATATTAAATTAGTTTTATAAGTATTTAAATGACATGGTAATGCTTGATAGAATTATAAAACTTCAAATTTTATACTCGGAATAATCTAAAAAATATTCATTTCACAGGATGTACATTAAACAAAATTATGTGGTAGTGACTAAATGCTAGAATATTGTGAAAAATGCCAATGAATATACTTATAGTAAGATTTGCATTGGTGAGGAAAACTAAACAATAGGAATTGTAGGATCGTAATTTTCTTTGTGCTTTTTTAAATTGTTTTATTGAACCATTAAGAGAATCAAGGAAAATATTAAACACAAATTTTATAAGGGGAGATATGGTATTCGAGGGAAAGCGGGGTTCAATCAAATATTGAAATTCGCTCGCCGATTCCCACGTTTTATCTGAAATACTTCCGATGAATATAATCCTTTATGCTCTGGATTACTTGAACATTGATCGTACAGTTCCTTCAAATTATAAACGTTTGTTTGGTTATTTTACCGTTTGTATAAACTAAATTAGAAATATATAGGTTAATCTAAAGTTATTCATGTAATTTGTAATCGGTACTTTCCTGTTAAAGGGAACATTCATTATTATCGATGGTTTTTTTTCTCGATATATCGATTTTTTTTTCCGATCCATTACAAATTGACAACAACTAACTAACTGATCTTGTTTAGGCTAAAACAGTCTATTATATGGATTCAGAAATGAAACTGTTCTAAGCTAACCATTTGATAACAGAAAAGGCAAGTTAAAAACAGAATTTTTAAATGTTACTGTGTTAATATTGTTGTTAATTAAACTAACAACAGTTTGGTTAGTTATGTTAGGTTATTTTTTTAGAACAGTTTCATTTTATTATTGTTTGTTGATACTGAACAATATTTATCGTAGTTGTCAGCTGACATGTTTCAATTTGTTAATATCGATATATCGAGAAAAAAAAACCATCGATAATAATGAATGTTCCCTTTAACAGGAAAGTACCTTGTAATCAATAAATTTACATTGACCTATTACCTTGGTTTTAAGTTTCAAACATTCGTTTCAATATTATAGCTATCTATGCATATGTGCTAACACCAAAACATTGGTAGGACGAAAATACTGTATTTTGTTTGGTTTGCGTACATAAACAATTATACAGTTTAAAAATGTTATAAACTTCACAAACATAACCGTAAAACATTCTGTAACTAATTTATACCTAATGATATTTATTTTAAAACATATTTAATCAAGCAAAACGTGCATTTATAACTAAAATTTTTAACCAGCATTGAATTATTTACTCGATGAAAATTTAATATCGAGTTTGGTAATAGGTTTATTTTGATTAAAGGCAATTTTCTGCAAAATAATTTGAATTGGAAAAAGCGTTAAATTAGGTAATTAACTGTTCAGAGTCTTAATTAGCTTATATAATGAGGAAAACTCATCCACAATGCATGAATTCATAATTAGTTCAGTTTGCGATGGTATTATAGAAACAGTTCCCAATAAATTTAAATTTACTCTTAATGAGTCATTAAAAAGCTTAATGTTCCGTTAACCAAATAAAACGAAATTGATGTTATATGTTTTATATCTATAACCTTATTTAGTAATTATGATTTTTGTAATAAATTGTTAAAAAATATTGGAAAAAATATTTTGTTCTTTCACGTTATTTTTCTTTTATGTTTAATAGGCCCCTAACCTTTTTTTGCCATCAAATTAATATTGCTAAAAACACAAAAAAAGGTTTTTATATTTATGTATTTTTTATATTCATCAAACTTTATTGTAGGGTGAAAATCCTATAGAAATTTTAAGTATCACGTAAACAGCTAACAAATACATTAAACAACTTACGAAGACCCATTGCAGGCATTAAATGGGGTTCGGACGTCGAAAGCCATTATAACAATGAACACTGATATTAAATCGTAAGAAGGAAGCAAGTTCCAGTTAAGCTTATCAGACTAACTATGAAGTTCAGTTTAATAGTAGGTAAAGGAAGTTATGAAAATATACTTATTTTTATTTATATTCAGTATTCATAAATTAAAGAACTAATATTTGGATAATGTCGTCTCATTCAGTACAAAGATTAAAAAGTCGGATTTAATTTTCCAGTTTAAATATTTTTTTAAGTATAATTTTTAAATTATTGTAATATCACTGTTAAAATGCGTAACGCTGAATACATATTGTATAGAAATATTAATAATTTATAAATTATTGATTTTTTATCAAACATTAAACCATCAATAGTGATGATTTAAAATGTTGTTTGGAAATAATGAAAAATAAACTAAAATCATGTTCAGAAGTATTTGTTTTCTTAATTATTTTGAGGTCGTGGTTCCCCGGGGCGTGTTGAAAACAAAATATGAAATAAACAAAGTCAAACAACATCAATCCAAATCCTTGATTGTTTTGAGGTTTAGTTTTGTATTTCCAATCTGATTTGGGATGACATTCGAAGCTTTTACAAAACCAGTAAAGCTTGAAATTGTCATGAAATGTCATACTTTTTGTTTATGGACAATTTACAATTATATTGATTGAAAACTAATTGATTTAACTTATCAAATTATTGATCATTGAGATGGGGACGCCATCTAGGTGCATATTTATTATTTAAACCCAAATATGAATGAATTATGAGTGTAAAATAGTCTGAGCTGATCTGTGTATCTTTGTTACTGTCTAAGATCAGCTGTTTTATCAGTCAGGAGCCCAATGATCAAGGACAGCTGGGTACATTAACGAACAACCAAAAAGCTACTGACTTTTCTCAGGATCGAACCGGTTACCTATTGATTGTTAGGGAGAACTTTAAATAAAACCTTAAAAATGTCTTACGTATTTAATTCGCCTGATAAAAATACTTATAGATTGTAATTCAATAAATGATTGCATGAATGTAACAATAAAAGACTTTGATATTTTTACTTCGAGTTTTTTACTGCATTAAACTTTTTTAAAAGCTACGTATGATTTGGTTATCTCAAAGATCTAAACATTTGTTTTGTGATAATGGCTTCTGTATTACAAAACTGTTGACGCCAGCTTCGCGCGGGTTTTCAAAAGTCCATTCAATTCCCATGTCAGCAAGGCAGCGAGCGTGTGGTCAAAATGGGAATTTAACACCAGCTTGAGCGTTGTTTCATTTCGGATTTCTTTTATATTTTATTGAGAATTCGTCTTCTAGCACAACTTTGAGAAGTGTCTGAAAGGAAATCGTAATATTGCACAGTAAATCAGAACAAGCCTTCATTTATAAAGTTCTATTTATGAATTGTTAATCGTTATCAGATAACAAAAGCAATTTCCTTAATTGATGATTATACGTAAAGTCATTTGTATATTTACCATGCTATAATATAGCATGTATGTATTCTATTATATGTACGATATTATATTTACATATTATAACATTATAGCAATATTATAGGTAAATTATAACAAAATAATTTTAAGTTGGTTTTCATTAGCATTTAAATTACATGGTATTATTGATTTAGTTCTAAAACAATATTAATAAGAAAATATATTTAAGTCATCGGATGTACAAAAAATGTATGTGGTAGTATCAACATTCTACGATAGCGAAAAATACCAATGAATATACTTATAGTAAAAGGTACATTGGTGAGGAAAAGTAAACAATAGTAATTTTATTTGTGCTTTTTGATTTTGTTTTATTGGACTATTAAGAGAATCAAAGAAAACATTAAACAGAAATTGTATAAAGAGAGATATGGTATTCCAGGGAAAGCGGGGTTCAATCAAATATTGAAATTCGCTCGCCGATTCCCACGTTTTATCTGAAATACTTCCGATGAATGTAATCCTTTATGCTCTGGATTACTTGAACATTGATCGCCCAACTCCTGCAAATTATAAACGTTTGTTTCGTTATTTTACCGTTTGTATACCCTAAATTTGAAATATAAAGTTTAATATAAAGGTATTCCTCTAATTAACCAATATATTTACATTGACTTTGGTTTTAAGTTTTACAAATTCGTTTCAATATTATAGCTATGCATATGTGCAAACACCATAACATTGGTAGGACGAAAATACTGTATTTGGATTGGTTTGCGTACATAAACAATTATACAGTTTAAAACTGTTATAAACTTCACGAGCATTTCTGTAAAACATTATTAACTAATTTATACCTAGTGATATTTATTTTAAAACACATATTTAATCAAACAAAACGTGCATTTACAACTACAACTTTTAACCAGCATTGGATTATTTACTCGATAAAAATATAATATCGAGTTTGGTAATAGGTTTATTTTGATTAAAGACAATTTTATACAAAATAATTGAAATTGGAAATGCGTTAAATCTGGTAATTAACTGTTCAGAGTCTTAATTAGCTTATATAATGAGGAAAACTCATCCACAATGCATGGATTCATAATTAGTTTGCGATGGTATTATAGAATCAGTTCCCAATAAAGTTAAATTCACTCTTAATGAATCATTAAAAAGCTTAGTTTTCCATTAACCAAATAAAACGAAATTAATGTTATTTATTTTATATCTATAACCTTATTTAATAGTTATGATTTTGTTTTTCTTTTTATTAGGCCTCTAACTCTTTTTTCCATCAAATCAGTATTTCTAAAAACATAAACAATTGTTTTTATATTTATGTATTTTTTATATCCATCAAACTTTATTGCAGGGTGAAAATCCATAGAACTTTTATGTATTACGTTAACAGCTAACGAATACATTAAACAACTTACGAAAGTCCCATTGCAGGCATTAAATGGGTTTCGGACGTCGAAAGCCATTATAACAATGAACACTGATATTAAATCGTAAGAAGGAAGCAAGTTCCAGTTAAGCTTATCAGACTAACTATGAAGTTCAGTTTGATAGTAGGTAAAGGGAGTTATGAAAAGATACTTATTTTTATTTATATTCGGTATACATAAAAAAAAAAAAAAATATATTTGGAATGATGACGTCTCACTATTGTCTACACAGATTACATTAAAAAGTCGGCTATGATTTTCCAGTTTAAATCATTTTCAGAGTATAACTTTTAAATTAGGCCTACTGTAATATCACTGTTTAAATACAACGCTGAATATGTAGTGAATAAATATTACCAAATTATAAATTATTGAGATTATATCAACATTAAACCGTCAATAGTGATGTTTTAAAACCTTGTTTGGAAAAAATGAAACATAAATTAAAATCATGTTCAGAAACATTTGTTTTCTCAATATTGATGCCGAGGTTGCCCGGGGCGTGTTGAAAACAAAATGTGAAATAAACAAAGTCAAACAACATCAATCCAAATCCTTGATTGTTTTGCGGGTTAGTTTTGTATTTCCAATCTGATTTGGGCTGACATTCGAAACTTTTACAAACCAGTAAAGCTTGAAATTGTTATGAAATGTAATATTTTTTGTTTATGGACAATTTATACTTATATTGAATACGAATTTATTTAACTTATCAATTCAATTATTGATCATTGAGATAGGGATGCCATCTAGGTGCGTATTATAACCTGTATAAATGAAGGATGAGTGTAAAATAGTGTGACCTTATCTGTGTATCTTTGTGTCTGTCTAAGATCAGCTGTTTTATCAGTCAGGATCTTAGTTCCAATGATCAGAAACAGCTGGGTACATTAACGAACAACCAAAAAGCTACTGATTTTTCTCAGAATCGAACCGGTTACCTATTGATTTTAGGGAGAACTTTAAACAAAAACCTTTAAAAATGTCTTACGTATTTCATTCGCCTGATAAAAATACTTATAGGTTGTATTTCAATAAATGATTGCATGAATGTAACAATAAAAGACTTACCATGATATACAGTAAATACAATTTTTTCTTTGAATTTCTCTTGCGTTAAAATTTTTTATGATTTGGTTATCTAAAAGATTTAAACATTCGTTTTGTGATAACGGCTTCTGTATTACAAAACTGTTAGCGCCAGCTTTGCGCGGGTTTTCAAAAGTCCATTCAATTCCCATGTCAGCAAGGCAGCGAGCGTGTGGTCAAAATGGGAATTTAAAACCAGCTTGAGCGTTGTTTCATTTCGGATTTCTTTTAATATTTTATTGAAAATTCGTCTTCTACCACCACTTTGAGAAGTGTCTGAATGGAAATCGTGATATTGTACAGTAAATCAGAGCAAGCCTTCATTTATAAAGTTGTATTTATGATCTTGTTATACAATGGATTGTTCGTAAATACATAAATAATTAAAGGAAATTAGTGAATATCCATGGAAGTTATGTGCTGCTCTAAACCTACATACAATATTTTATTAGTATATAAGCTTGTGCATGGTCAGCGAAATAATTGCACCAATATTGGCTAAACCGCCGCCCACAATATATTTTGACCAATATGCTAAATTTTATTACTTCCCGATACGAAGTTAAACCACACCACTTAAAAATACGGAGTAAATTAAAATACGTCTGAAACATGTGTTTACACTTGTACTATTTACTTGCTAGAAATAAATGCATGTACGATGCATGTATGTATGATGGTAAGTGGTGATCAATTACAATTGAACACTCCAATCATCATCAGACCCAATAGTGAACCTATTAGATCTAGATCTATCTAGATTCCCCTATCTATTCTGATGATTGGAGTGTTCAATCAAACTTAAACACCTTTACCATCTTTTATACGTTTTCACCGTCAATTGAGTAAATAGTATGTTATTAGTTATTAGTATAAGTATATGTTTAAAGTATTCTTAGCCGTAAACAAAAGTATTTAGAAAAATATTGTTAATGAAGACATAACAGATTAGGTTTTCGTTTATGCTTTCATCTGGATCACTGGGATATCGTTATATATGTGTTAATTTAAAAGTTAAGCTGGTGTTTTGATGAGAAGATTTTAAAATGTTCTTTGGTGATGTGGCCTAACTCAACCCAAACTGGACAACACCAGAAATAGTAAAAAATAACCCTTTTTTCATCCAAACTCATATTTCATCCAAACTCATATTAGTTGCTATATATTCTTCCTTTATAATTTTATTACACGCAAAGATTAGAAGGAAACATAGCTATGAACATATTTAAATATTTGTATCAGGTCCCTACAAATATTAACATAAAAGTCTAACCATCTATTTTGCATCTAAAAGTTTCTCTTATTGAAAATCATAAATGGTATACGCGTAACTTGTATTTCTCATAAAGTAAAATGTAGGTTACTTGATATTTGTGGTTTAATTAAATTTCATTTCTAAACCCAAATGATAAACGAACGTAACAATATTCGCCTTATGAACCTTGTCGGTTTCATTTTACACCACAAACACCACGAGACTGGCAAGAATTCTGGTGGTTTGGGTAAAGTTTATAATAACTACAACGCGTTCCCCTAACAAATACTGGGTGATTAAATTTTGTAGAACTCAACTTATGTTTCCACAACATTATTAAATATGTGAAGTTGGTTTTCTATTTGTTCATTGAAGAAACACAGGACTACAATTGCCAAATCTACATTTTCTTGTGTTTATGTTAATTGCAATTACACAATTTTTTAAGGAAAGAAATCCATACCCCTAAAATTTTTTGGGTATTCCGGGAATCGAAACAGGTTTCCCTAAAGTCCAAGTTGCCATTAACAGCTCCAACAGCAAACCCCTACTTCTACAATTGTTATTAAGCCAATTTGGTAGACCTAAGGCTTTCATTAAAAATAAATGTTTATGATTAACCTAACAAAAGGTACGATTTTAATAATTTAGATATTGTTAACGTTGGAAACGGAAAGATTTCTACAAGTTCAACTTAAATGTTTTTTCTCCATGAAATATGCATGATTACATCAAATTATTGTGTTTTCTTGTAGAGGAAGATCTAAATAAATATTAAGTACAAAAAGAATATTCACATTTTTAAAAGAATTTTGCCCATTCTAAGTGGGACCTCCCCTCAATTAACTAGTAAAGAGGATGCAATTCAAATTTATCAATCTATCAAACACTATAAGTTATTTCTTAAAAGAAAGTTGTTCTAAGACATTAAAATAACATCAATTGACTAAATCGCTTTGAGTAAACTGGCAATATAATGACCCCCCCCCCCTTCAACTGTACAGTAACAACCTATGAGAATAAACTAGTCATAATATAAGTTTAAAATAATGAATGGTATATTAGCGTAGTAGAACACGGTTAGTCACTTTAGGTACTTCTTCAAAGTGAAATAATGAGTTGCTTGACAGCCTTGAACACGACACTGACTGCATTACATGAAAGTTATTGTGAATTGCAGATCTTCTGGTTTTGAGCTGCAACGTTCCCTTTCTCTTAGGTTTCTCTACACCTCTGATCCTTCTTAAGTCAAGTGGAACCTGAATAAGTAAAGTAGGACTTTGGGTATTACAAACCTTTTTTAGTACAATCGTTCATTTTAGAGGGATTCTTTTAAACCGTTTTCTGGTTAAGGTAGTCAAACGTATTACGTTACATCGATAAGTACATTTTGGATGAACTCTACTGCCCAATAACAGTTGAGAATACAATTCCGGTACAACAATACGTGTGCTCCCGCTATCTCCGCGTTCCGCCACCTCCGAACCCAAATCTGTCCCGCCACCTCCGAATTCTTGAGTGACCCTTATAATCCCGTCACTGCCTCCTGGTAGCTGTCATTGCATCCACGGCTGCGAAGCCCCGTGGATGGAAGATTTAATGAAAATTTGACCCGTGGGTTAGGTTAGGTTAGGTTAGGTTGGGTTGGGTTAGGTTAGGTTATGTTAGGTTAGGCTAGGTTAGGTAAGGTTAGGTTAGGTTAGGTTAGGACGGAAAGTTTTAACGCAGGTAGTAACCGAGGATTATAGGGGTCACTCTGAAATTCGGAGGTACACGGAGATGGCGGGACACGGAGATAGCAGGAGGTAACCAACAATCAATGCATCTCTTATGTGTGAAAGTTATCGTTTTCCCGCATGACGCTTAACATAAAATGCTGACCAACTATGCTAATAGCTTGATCAGTGACTGCTAAAAGTTATTATACTGTAAAATTTATGACGCTATACATCTTCAACAGTTCATTCTCACATCGTCACAGCTCTTGGGACGGTTTGTTAAATGTGTATGTCTAAACAAATACTTATAAAACACATTTATAATAAAGTATTTAGTAAACAAATATGTTAAGGTAAACCACAGTTGTAAAGTAACGCTGTTAAAAGTTTGTGGTACTTATAACTTACCAAACATTTTCTCTGATTCCTTTATACATTTAATCTGGTGGAGTAATCAAATGATCTTTAATAGAAATCATAATAATTATTATTTAGCAATTATTGCTAAAACAATAAAATTTTTGTTTTAAGCTGTTACATAAAGTTCCAGGATTGAGATAAAAAATCTCAAAGACTTTCAGACAGATAAGTAGGTATCCTTTATTTGAATTTTTTTAAGAAATCGCACTGCTTTCGTATGTAATAATTGTAAATTTCTACTAATAATCAACCAAGCTACGAATATATATTTGTATAAATAATTTTAATTCCCACATACCTGAGATGAGTATAGTTGCTAGCCAGGCCAGGATTCTGGCCGCCATAGTTCCTGAAAAATAACCAATATTATTAAAAAAACACGTAAACAAACAAAATATTTATAAATTAAATTGTTAAATAATTATTTAATTACTCGTATTTTAATGTTATTAATGGAGTGGAGTTTAACCTTAAAAAAGTACTTACAAGGGCAATGACATTATTGAAAATGTTTGTCTTTAAGGGCCAGACTCAATTCATTGGAAGGAGTTATTGAAATATAAATTAAAGGTTAGTATAGCTTTGAACTAAAGTGTTTTGACGAATTTGCTAACTTTGTGTAAACAATATATTATTTAAACAATGTTTCTCAACTATTTGACCGAAACATCTTGTGAAATAAACTTTTACTGAAAGTTATAAAAATCGTCACAGTTCAACGTCCGACAAAAAGGAGACTAACAGTTTTAGTCGGATAGCGACTTATTTCATCAGAACATACCCGACCTTGCTATCCGATTCTCTTTGTTACGACTGACAGTAATGTTCACCACTCTAAAACCTGTCAGTTCTGAACCATCGCTTTGGTCTTTGGTCTTTGATCTTTTCGTTTTCTACTCTGCAGAATATACTTTACCAAAGGGAGAGCAAACATTGTCAACGTTTGCTGGTAGTAACGTAGTAACAACATGTTAAATTGATTTATTATTTATATGTCTATTTGTACTAAAGTTTGTTTCTCAAACTGTCCTATACCCCTTGCCCAACATATATAGTCAACTATAAACCTACACAATGTAGAAGTGTATCATAATTTTAAACTCTTATGATTTTGTAAAAAAAAGTAATTTAGCGAAACTGCATTACTTCTACTCCAAGTTATGGACCACAGGTTTTGAATATTTTAACAAACACGAAAGGCTAGATTTAAAACGAATTATTATTGAAGCTAACTTTAGACCACATTCCTTAGGTTTTTTGTTACTATCCCTTAGCGAAAAAATTACAACAAAAATAAATACACTTAGTGTATCTAAAGGGTTAAACATATTACAACTGGGAAAAAATTATATTTTCTCTAGATGTTCAACTAAGATTTAGTATTATTTTTAAAATCTCGAACATAGTTATGCTTATGACAATTAGTCTATTTTTTTTTGTTGATATGTCAACCTACAGTTCAACGAATCATTAATGGTACATAACGATATTGGAGGTTGGAAAACAAGAACCAATTCATGAACCAAGTACCATACTCTCACCCCTAAACAAGTCAGGTTTATTTAATCGAATCCAAAGTGTCAAGATTTCTCTAGATTATTTCGCACATAGTAATTCTAGCACAAAAACCTGATATTGAAACCGAAAGCGCTACATGGAAAGTGAATAATACGACTTCCACCAGTGATTCCAGTAGATTTGCTCTGCCCAGAAACAATCGATTGCTTTCACATAAGGTGTCAAACGTAGATGGATTTTGAATCCGTTATTATGTGGAAACGTGACAGGTTCCCCAGTGTAGCGTGGAAGGAGGCACTTTCACTACTGTCCAGAAGCATTTTGAATGAACAAGATGTAATTTTCATAACTCATCTTTAAATTGTGCCACGATGAGTGCGGTTGTTCCAGTGTTCAAAGTACGGGACTTTGGTCACTGAGTTCCCGGGTTCAAATCCAACCAATCACCAGTGGATTTTATCTAAGCAATAGTGCCGAAACCCCTAGTTATAGTCTGAATGTGTTAAACAATTCCGGGCTAGGTAGCGTCATGGATAAAAAATACATAATAATTCCATGACCCTGTGGTCATGTAGGATGGCTGAAGGATGTTATAAGCAGTAGGACAATTTATCTAGAAAGAAAATATGGAACTTTTAGTCACGGAAAACTTCCTGTGTACTGAAAACCCTCTAAATACTGTAAAAATAGCTAAAACTGAAAGCCATACGATGATCTGAAAATGTTCAAAGTCCAACTGTAGAGCCTCGATAACCAGCATCTCATGGGAATTATCACGTAAAAGTTTTAATCAAGATCTACTTCTTATCAAGGTCTGCAATTACTTCTAAGGGTAAAAAAATCGAGTTTATTTGAAAATGGCACTTGTTGTTAAAGGTAACTTGTTATCGAAGGTCTAGGAATTGAGGTTTTATCGAACTAAAATATTGGCAGTGTGTTCTTTGTTTAAAGTTGTAAATCCTGTTGCAGCCCATCCAGTAGCTACTGTTAAATCAAATTATTGTTAAAGTGTTGCGTTGTAAAAAAATATAAATACATTCACTGTTGTAGGCTACTAAGTACATTCAACACGAATTTTAGCCTTAGTTGTTGATTAGTGGTGTCTGTACTGTAATCATTTATCGCGGCATTTAACTCGATCGCCTGTTGGACTTACACCTGGAATCGAACTAGCTATAAATAAAAAATATACCATAATATTATACCATTACGTCATTAATGGTTGACAGGATTTTCATCCAATGGTCTCCCCGCACATATAAATTGATCTGCTAGATCTAAATAGTATTAGCAGTACAAATAATAATTCCAAAAAACCTGTTGTACTAAATTAAAACTTTAAATCACATAACACACCATAACAAATCAACACCCTTAACCCATTTAAACGCGTTAACAACACAAATTACATGTTTAAAGTAAGTGCAATTATTCACTTGTTAAACACACGTTAACAAACGGTCCTATCAGATGTTATCAGTTATTCAAGGTCGTCGTATCTCACGATAGACTAGGGAAGGTCACGGTGATCAAGGATCCGTGACGGGGGGAGGGGGGATCGTCATTGACCTGAGAAGAAGAGGAAGAAGAAATTAGCAGATTCACTCTTCAGGAGTTCTATAGTCTGTATTGTAGAACCTGTTTCCTGGCTCTCCATCTACCTCGGGACTGCTCACATTCCCAAATAGGCAGAGGGCTAGAATAGAGGTTCCATCATACAGACTATAACATCAGTATCGATTGGGCTGGAGATTATTAGAAATTTGTGGGTGGAAATTCGCGCTAGACTTTTACATCGGGATACAAATATTTGTGGTCAGTTGTAATCTATTGTGATCGGTGACTCCAAACATGAAACTTTACGAATAGAAGAAAGTTAACATCTTTTACTTGTTGTGTGTTTCTTGTTTAGGTTCGGTTCAGTTTTTGCACAGAATTTTTTATTGCTTAATTTGATGAACTACTTTAATATTTTAAGTCTTTTACAGACTCATTTCTCTTTGTTGAGTTTTTGTGTCTACATCCAAGGATTATTTTGAAGGTTACAATTCAAGCATGTTAGTATTTATAGTAGACCATTATTTGTTAGATAGCTTAATTAAGTGAGCCGAACCAAATGTAGCATCTGTATCCAGAAAAGATCAAGCAGCTTCCTCATGAAGGTGAACACTTTAACTCGGCTACCCAAACAAATATTTCCAACTGATAAAAAACGAAAATGTAATCTTCAAAGCCTCAAAAACAAAAATCCTCAACTCAAATGGCAATTACAACCCAATTAAAATTCTGATTTCTCCGAGTTTCTCCAAATAACAGAATATTCCTTAATTTGGATTGACAATTAAACGTTGACCAATTAAATTAACAATGACTTCATTCATCGCTCATACGATTGTTCAGTGCCGCGGTCTGAATTGGTAGCCAGACGTGGCTTATTATTTGTGTCGAAAGTGAGTAAAATGCACAATTAAATGTGAGAAGTCATTAGACTTTAACGTGCGCAGGAGAGAGTTATTAGGCAGGGGAACGGGACTCACCAGACTGGAACTTAGTAGAGCACCCAGTGCCGTAGTAACTGTCTTAGTGTACACCGTTTGTACCGTAGTAACTGTCTTAGTGTACACCGTTTGTACCGTAGTAACTGTTTTAGTGTACACCGTTTGATTCTGTTCTTTAAATACATTAGTTAGTTTGCTGTAAAAGGGTTCTTCCAAATTATAACTCTGCTCTTAGAATGGACTAAGCGTTTGGATGTTGTAGATACATTATCAGGTCACACATAATTTGTTAACGTAATTTAGAAACACAACATGAATATATGTTTGGTGTGGCGTGGAGAAAAGAGAAATGCATTTGAGGATGATTTCCTAAGTGTAGAACGGCAGTAAAGAAGAAACATACTTATACAATTTAATCAATAATTTCTTTAGTATGATTGTGTCTACTTAACACTAGAAAAGACGTGTTTTACGAAAATTTATACCTTTTCCTACTTAGGTTTCGTTTGAAAACTGGTTAGGATTATTCTATACGTGGAACTCTATCATGTATAGAATATCTGCGTCATCTTGAAAAAAATCAAAACTGATGTATTATTAGGCCTACTGATATAGATCGTTGATCAAAAACTTGAGAATTTTATTCAGGGTTTGTTTCGTAAAAGTCAAATTTTGGATAATCACTACCTACTTAATTAAGTTTGGAAGCCGTTTGAAAATATCATTTCAAACAATGAGTACTAAAATAAACGTCACGACGCTATATTTATGTCAATGAGGTTATAATCATTGCAAAATAGTTAAACAAGTAGGTCCCAAACTAACTTCCATAGTACACGGGTATATTGTTTAATGCCTCAATGGCTTAAAACTTAAATTCCTTAGGGAGAAAAAAAAATGGTAGAAACCAAACTGAAACCTAGTGTCTTTTTAAAATCTTATGAAGTTCGAGTGGAGACCTTTATTTTAAGAACACTAGGTTTACTATGTTCACTTTTTTCACAAGAAATTAAAACGAAAAGTAAAATAAAACAAAAAATTAAATCAAATTAAATATCAAGGAATTACAATTACATGAAACGATTTAATTTTACAGGAAAATATTTGGTTTTAAGTGCGTTATTTTTATGAAACCAAAGTTAATTTTCTAAAGAGTGCGGGATAAAAAATAGGGTAGTATGGTTTTTTGTGTTTGTTTCAACAGCATTTTCTTATTCATGAGAAGTTAAAATTACACTGCTATCCAAAAAGTAAAAACAAAACAAACGAATGATTTATTTTTAGTTTACCAAGTATATTAACTTGTATTACGAACATACAATTCTTTTAACGTGTATATTTTATTAATATATCATAGAATACCCACAAAGAAAGATTGTGAATTCTTCAGAAAACAACCTTTATTAATCAAACCATTTAAAAATTATTCTAAATTTTTCTAAACGTTCTCAGTTAAAACTGTATGGATTCCTAAACACAGTAAATCTACCACGCTTTATATACGAATATCTTAACTGGATTCAAACCCAAATAACATTCTCATTGTAAAACTAACAGTAACCCAGTGTAAAACGGCATTAGCACACAACTGAACTGTATACATTGACGATGGAAGTTTGTGGCGAATTAGACAAACTTGTTCCGTAAACCAATTAAAAGTTGAGCTCTTCGCAATTACTTCGCTCCTGTTGGGAGATTATCTCTTGCTTAACCCCTTGTGGTGGCCAATTATGTCCGTGTTGACATGGTATGTCAGGCTGACAGATATGTCACTCGGTTTGACGTTTTGCGAACTGTCACAGTTTGAACACTTTCGATATGTTACGTCACGTAGTGCTTTCATCCGGTTTGTGCTACTTTTTGCAGTTGTTGATTGAAATGTCGATATTTTTTAAGGAAAAGTATGACTTTTTAGAATCCAGATTCTTGTAAGGCTAAGTGAGTATGACTTGTTAAAGGTTTAAGAAGAGTGAAATGTAATTTTATTCGTTTAAAAACTGAATATCATGGATTAAAATGACTGGGACGGTGGCGACATCCTGTAATCCAGCTATAGGTCACGAATTGTGAATATTTATAGGCATGCACTGTGGATGCGATACTCCCTGGTGTGGATTAACGTCCACACTAGTGTGTACTGTGTAGTGAGTAGCCTACTAGTGAGTACTTTCCGCAGTACTATCCTGATAATTAGACCAATTCGTTAGTACCAAGGCAAAATGTGGTTCGGATTTCACTATAAACTGTTAACAGCTGTGTCTAGGGTCTAAGGAATTTGTCGGCCTTAGTCACTAACAAGACCACAAGATCACTACACTCATCTCCGTTTATACTTGGCCTAAAATACGTACTTTGTATGGTCGCCATTTCATTGAAAAGTATGAAAAGTATTACAAGAATGAAATCTTAACATAAATACAAGATTTAAAAAAATATGGAAAAATTGTATGGTAATTCAATACCCCTTTCTCATACTCGGCTCAAAGGCTGCTGGCGGATACTTTTTATATGTTCACTTCCTAACTATACCAAACAAAAGTTACGAAGTCATTAATTGTGCTCCAAACATTTCTCTCTAAACCTTTTTTGAGCATTTGTTGCCGAGACTATAAGTGGGTTAGTACTGTGAAGTATAACAACAATTATTCTGACAAACTTTGACAAAAAACTCATTTATGTACAAGAGAACATTATCAAAATTAAAATGTTATAATGTATCACGTAAACTTGTTTTTATATCGATTCAACTTTTGATAACGTTTAAAATTTCCTTGCACTTCTTAAACCATCACAAATTAACCTTTAGAGTTGAAATTCATGAGAAGCACACTTATTCTTTGTTGCTGTCTAACAATGTCCTCTTACAATTTTGGCTGAATCATATTCTTTTAACTAATCCTTATCGAGTTGACATTTATTTCAGTTTACTTAGAAGTCTATAAAATTTCAAGTGAGAAGAAAGAAAATCTGGACATAGGCACAATATTAAAGCTATATCCTGTTAAAATTTCTTTTCGTTGCTTAGAGTCTATTCTCTTTTATATTGTCATTTATATAAATTCTTTAATTTGAGGTTATCTTTCTTATGTCTAGTTATTTTTACGCTTTTTGCTTCAAAAGTTTTTTCCACTACTATTTTACTTAACTATTATAGTTGTCACACAGAAATCATGTTCCCTGTAAAAATGGTGAACCCGAAAAAAATAAAAATGAAATAGCATTTGCATTTCATGTATGCTTATGATGGTAAATTTCATCCCATAACTCGTAGGAACTACTTAAGTTCTACACACATTCAGATTGACTTAATCAAATGAACCAAATTAAATAATACTCTGAAACACAAAATTATAATTTTGATCGCTAACGCAACCCCTACGGTATGCAAGGGTGACGCAGCCATACTTATTAGCTAAGTATAAACATACAAGCGCGAGTCTACTTAGCTAATTAGATAAAACAACCACTTAGGCAACCAAGTGGTTAAACCAATTATAAGCCTGGTTGTAACATACCACTAAGTGATGACATCTTGGAAATTATGTGTCGCGTTCTACACACTAAGTTTAAATGGAATTTGTGCGTTTCTTCACCTTGTGGTGAAAGTCTAGCAGTAATTTGTTGAAATTGTGCCAAATATGAAATGTTTAATATGTTTACAACACAGATGTCTTTAAAAATTTGCAGTAATTGATTTCAACATAGAAGTATGAAACATTTGTATGTGGCTGAATTAAGTCAATTTCGTAAAAATAGAATACATCAAGTGTGGTTTCAGTATAGCTTCGTTGCAGCTCATTTCTCCATCGTTTGTTAATTTCGTTAAACGTAGAATATACAAAATTTAATTTTACAATTAATGATATCTCTGTACTTAATTTCAGTCACTAGTTTGATAAAATCATTTATTAAACGAGAATTTCCTTTAACAATCCAAATAAACTCTCTTGTAAAGTTAAATTACCACCATATGAATGCTGAAGTAGCTTTAAACGCACAAATACCTAAGTATGCTTAGTATTTGGAAGAAAGTATTATACTTATAGGTTTTTTTTCAATTAATTAATGCTCATTAATGATCTGGAGAGAGGGAGACTTTTTTTAGCTATTATAACTTTAGATTATATAATTTGGATAATGGTTTTTGCATATACATCATACAAGAAAATTACCACTTCTAAATGTACTATTTTATAATTAATTACACAAAAGACACCATTCTTACTTCCAATTTAGAAGAGAACCTAAAAATATTGAAACCCCTCAATCTCTTTTATAACCCTGTAAATTTCACGTCGTAAGCGGTTAATAACGTTTGTTAGAACTCCGTTAGTTATGAACAACTGTATGTTTAGTGCCACATGCCAAAGTTGCCTAAGCAAACAAGGTTTTGTTCAAATATAAGGACTGAGTACCAACTCCGCTGGTGACAAACCAGCTTTGGTAGCAGAGTAACTTTGTGGTAACGCTAAGTCTCAACTTTTACTCAACACCACTTGAGTCAGTTTCACACTCCAAGTTGTTTTAGTAATTTCTCTAGTTATATAATTTGTCTTAAACAATATTCATTTTGGCAAAAAGGACTATAACAAGGAATGAAGTTCCTATGACGGTTTAAAAGTATTGACATAATTTCTTATTTTGCATATTTTTGCTCATTGGAGCAGATCTTGTGATAGAGAGTGACATTGGTTCCTGAGGTCCCAGGTTCAAATCCTACCGAATCAGCAATGGATTTTATCCAAGTGATAATAACACAAACACTAGGTCTAGCTTAAGGTAATGTGGACAAATCCTGGGCTTGCACCTAGTGTCCTGGGACAAAAAATGCTTAATTAAGGCTTTCATAAAATAACACTAGAAGCTAATTTCAGCAAATCTATCTATTCTATTAATCTATTCGGAAAGTTGCTTGGTAAGACCAAGTCCCGGACCTATCTACTTTTTTTACGTCAAAAACGAATTTCGTTACAGCTTGAATGATTATGGTCCAATTTTATGAAATTTGGCATGAAAGTAGAGCTGCATGAAACTCAATGAGTTTGCAAGCCAGTAAAGTCAATAGCAATAACATTCAAGAAACCTTTCCAACCAATTAATATAATGAGTTAGTTGCTGTCCCTTACATATAGTAGACGTCTGGACTGCCAAAATAGTTTACTAAGGCATATTTCACGTTCATGTCTAAGACCAATCAATTTCCCCCTACCTTCCATTTAACTAATTATCATACAGGCTATGGAACATGTTGTTGACTACTATCAGTAAGATAAGATATTCTTCACCTAATTAGTGGTTTGGGTTGCTTCTAAAATGTTTCCCACTTTACTAAGATGACATGAGTAGATCGACCAGTATGTTAACCCAAAAAATCCTCAAGGTTATTGGATGAATCCCCAAGAAGGCCCCCCCCCAAAAAGGGCTTTGCGTGGCTCAAATTTTGATTTTGATGGTTCCATCATATCATTTACTAGAAGATGCATAAACCACCAACGCAGTTCCAACCAAAATAACCACAAACCCAATTTCAACTCCTCTTCTCTGTTTTCTGACCATGTGTATATTTCAGAGCAGACTACATATTCTCTATTCTCCTATTAATGAGCGGTGCAGGATGCGACTCGGTTGTTCTCGTGGCAGACGGAAGACCGGACAAGTAGGACGTACTTTCTCCTCCGTTGATGTCCCTGGACATGATCGGGCTTGTCCTATTAGCAGACTCGGCTGATGGTGATGAGCGTTACTGTCCACTTGTCCAGCTCATCACAGACTACTGCATCACTGTGATACAAGTAGGGGCTGACCACCTCTTTGCGGTTGGAGAGGAATGCCTTTCGAGAAGAAAATTGTGTTTTGGGTTGACAATTTGATTTATTTCGGTTCAGTTTTGCTTGTGGATCTCTAATAGAAGTGCGAAATGTCTATTTTCTTTGTAAAATATAACTAAAGTAATTACTGACGGAAATTTCTTTTCCTAGGACGCTAGGCACTTCAGGCTAGACCTAGGGGTTTCGGCACTATCACTTAAAAATACATCGCGGAATTTGAACCCGGAACCTTGGGGATCGAAGTTCCGCGCTCTAACCAATAGACCAGCTTTCTTCTCTTCACCTGATGGAGATTAATGTAGAAAAAATAAAAATATAGTTTGAATATATTGATGGTTTTACCTGAAGTGTTTTGCCTGAAAAAAAAATCTCCTCCAAACTAAGCGAATAAAATTTGAATAACGTTAAAATTGACGAGGCTTGCTGTCACGAAGGGCAACTTGGCTTTTGATTGAATAAGTAAATATGATGAAATATATAAATGTGATTAAGTAGAATGAAATAGGAATTAAATAGAACCATTTGCCAAACTTTATCATAATACATCCATAAAAAATGTAACTACAACAGTTTTCAATTTTATCCTCAAGAACACATAGGAATTTTTAATGTGAAATGTTTTCTTTTTCTCTCCATAACCGAATTTTGTATGGTATTTAACAAAAAATACCACAAGGTATCACTTTTATCGAGGCTCCTAAACATTATTGCAAAATGGTATTAAAAAATTACACCTTTAACTTAAGTACAAATTTTAAATAAATTCAACCAAAAGTATATTCTTTTCTTGGAAAATGAGGTGTTCGCCAGTAAGAGAATCATTAAAAATCGTAAAACTATGTACATTTTATTGCAAGGTTATTTATACAAGTATAATTCTAATTTTTAAAACATATAATCCCCTGAACATGAAAAAAAAAACTGACTTAACAATAAACGTCTTGTTACTTGAAAAAAACTATTTCCAGCTTGTCAATTCCGACGTTAACTCGACACCTTAGCAACAGTAACAAGCTTGTTATGCTAAGCGAGTTTTGGCGCAACAAAGGCATTGCTCAGCAACAGTTCATTCAACTTACAGACGTATACGCAATAGTCGGTGAAAACCCAAAAGTATTAATCATGTAGAGTTCAAACAGACTCAAACTGGTTGCGTAATGACTTTCACGAAACATTTGTGTGTGGACAATCGTCTAGTTAGGCTAGTTGGGTAACTGTGACGAATGTTAACTTTTGGGGACTTCATAATACACAGGCTCGAAAAGAATATTAGATTTTCAGACTCACCGTTATCTAAGTTTAGGTTTAGTGAGTCGTATAACCATAAATTAGTCTTAGAGTAAAATCTTAAGAATAAAAATACTTTGAGTTTTTCAGATACTCGTCAATACCTTTGTATTAATATTTTTTCGCCACAATACACTATTTAATAGAATCCACGCATGAAATTAGTCCGTAAAACAGCTGTTTGTTGCCTGCTTAAAATGGGGTTTCATTACGTACAACCTTGTACTACTGTTTGTATGTACTGTAATGGGTTTTTACCGGACACCAGCTGATTATAATTGAGAATAAATCAAGTATCAAACTAAAACATAACTACTCTTGGAAGTTATGAGTAGTGATTGTTAAGATTTTTGGTTGGTACGTCACTCGTCCAAAATGGGAACAACCATACTAGTCCAGTAAACACACACTTTTCGGACTAGTAACGTATTATACTATATACTATATTTGTTGTGTCTACATTTAACTCTAAAGACAATATTTAGAAAGATTAACTCGTTGAGGAGCCAGAATGACCGAACGAAATGTGTAAATACTCTTGTCTTAGGTAGCCTACCTTAGAGGGTACCATATAATTACACATGCTGCCTTCATAAACAATCTATTTCTTTTAAATGAATATTCCTTGTAGATAAAAATAAACTATTATTTCAATACCTTCAACATTACAACAACACGTTTTAAAAAAGCATTAAGGTAAATCCTTTTCCCGTCTTTAACATGTTGTAGGCTAATAAAACATTTTAAATAATGAACAGACTTAAATTGACAGTTTCAGTCAGTTAAAAACAATCACCTACAATATCAAGAATACAATCAACAAATTATAAACATTAATCAATCAGGAGATTTGGTACTATTTTTTTTAAGTAGCCTAAAGTAAACTAAGGACCTAAGCCAGCATAAAATTTAAAGTCATTTTTATGTTAGACCTTTTCATGCATTGTAGTGTCATTTTGTATACAATTTAATATTTTCCACAATTTTGATGGCTTCTCAAACGTTATTACCGCTGCTGTTATGACTTGTCCAACGCTGCTTTCTGATGAAAGTCACAACAGTTGCTTTCTGGCTAGTCAGAATGACTAAGACGGTGAAATACTTTCTTATAATAGCCGCAGGTTAGTTATTTGTGCTAGAAAGCTGGGAAGGAGAACCATGGAACTGTAAAAGGAAATGTTTGTCTTTAACCTGTTACACTTCCTGTGTTAGTAGATACAGGTACAGTATTGTATACTAATTCTTGGTGCAAAAGGATATAGAACAAAATAATATTTGGGAAAATAACGATGAAATTTGTTTTGGAAACGTTAACAACAGGGCCCATTGTTTACGGTCCCATGGAAAAGTATTTTAAATGACTCTGGACAAAAATAAAAATTAATGCAGTAGAACCTTGATAACAAGACTCTCATAGGGATTGTAAAATACGACTTGTTATAAAGGTTGACTTCTTATCGAGGTTTGCAATAAAATGTGATTAGGGGTAACATTTAAGAAACGTTTGCAAAACTTATGACAGCCTGACCATACTACTGAACCAAATTACACGCGGTTGGTCCCAAATTAAAGATATTTTCTGGCATATGTGCAGAATCCTTTTATAAATTAAAATAGGCTCAAAAATAAGCACGAAAAATTAATTTGAATTAAAAAAAATAACACAGGCCTTATAGGTTGCTTTGTTGGGGACAAAATAAAAAAAAATAAACAGAAAATCCAAACAAATTCCAATGATGTTGAATTTACAGTGTGGGCTAAAAATAGAGTCTGTACATTACATATTTGGTCGTGTTTTCGACCACTGGACGACTTCTAGTATTTATCTAATTTATAATTAACGAAAACTAAAAAAAGTCAGATCCTATCAACTGCCTTCCCTTTTATATTTGCTGTGATAATTCTTATTTGCTTTAGTCGCCCCTTTGAATCTTCATACAATCGATATACTGTTGTTTTAAAGAACGTTATAACCCTACAGGCAACTAACAATTGATTACATCGATCTGTTGTTTACTTAACTACATTGTGACGTGTGATCCATTGTATTATCGAGCATCTTATCAAGACGAACAAGGGCCTCCGGGACCTACTGTCTTCTTGATTAGTTTTGACTCTTATTTGAATATCAACGCTTGTAATCTAACTTTGGATCACAAAGTTTGTAGTTGAGTTTAAGTTAGGAGCATTTTTACTCTGCAGTTGATTTAAAATAATTACTAAATACGTGAATAAGTAGTTTGCTAATTTAATGCCATTTGCCTTGTTTCTGGAGTTATTGTCTGTTTATAGAGGCATATTATTAATTGTTTTTTATTATTTGGTTTAAATGTTTGACAAACTTATAGTTGTGTTTTCGGCAATTCTCTTTCAAAAGAGGAGAAGAAAATCTGAAACCACCGATTCTATCCAGCAAAGATCAGGTGTAGGCTTACATTTATATCTGAATTCCCAAATGCTGAAACATTTGGAACTATGGGATTCGTTGTTTTAGGACTCGGTGTAAAGGGCCACAGCTTCTATCCATTTTATTAGCTATATTTTCATTGACATTGTTAACAACTATTAAAATAATAACTATATATAATACATCCTTTATGGATATAAAACATTGTTAAACATTTTTAAAATATTTTCTCACTTTTCCTCTTACCACAGGCAGCAAAACTAAAATAAATTTAAAATTTAAACGAATTGACTACTTTAAATAAAAGACGAATATAATGATGCAATTTTGATAGCCCTGCAATTAATTTTGAGTAAATATCGTTCTAAAGTAGTTATTCATAAAATTAAGTTCGGATGAAGATTGATTTGGTGCTATTTCCTTTGTCCTCCATGACAAAACCCCACGAATCTGCTCAGAAATGTAATAGGGGATGTTTAATCAATCATTTTTATACATTTTCTTAAATGATACATTTGAAACATTATATAAATGGAATAAAAACTATAAGGAAATTACATTTGGTTTAATACATCACGATAATTGAACTAAGCTAAGCGATGGCATGAACACATCGATCTACAAACAAATCGTTTAAACTAATTGTTTTGAATTCAAGGCTTATTAAACTAGGGAGGCTTTTCGTTTAAGTGGTTGTTTGATTGTCTAATGGATTGTCCCGTCGTATACATTTGAGTTTAAAATCCTGTATTTATGAAGCCCATTTAAATCACGGATTAATCGAAGTGTGTTTTAGAATAAATTTTAAACATTATTGAATGGATGGCCTAACAAAAACATGAAAATACGTATATTTACATCAATGTATAAATCATAACTATAATAACGCGATTTATAAAATTTTAACTGCGTAAAGAATTTAATAGGATGAATACATATTTAAACACATCAAGAAGTTAAATAAATAAAAACATTCCCCCATAAGTTTATTCTATACCAAAATAATATTTGTTTGTACAATTTAATATACGTGTCATTTGTACAAACATATTTTCAGAAACAAAATTATTGGTAGGAAACTTCTATGAGTATAGAAAATGTCTATTATGGAAGAGCTTTAATCATTACAATTACCAACATTTGACATTTGTATAATTAAATCAATCAATTATTTACGATGGGGACGCCACTATGTGCGTATTTTAACCCAAATATGAGTGAAGGATGAGTGTAGGATGAGAGGTGTGATCTTGTAGTCTTGTTAGTGACTAAGGCTGACGTATTCCTAAGACACAGCTGTTAATTAATAGCCCATACAGCTAATGACAACTAAGGGACCTACAGTTTATAATGGAATCCGAACCAGATTTTTGCCTTGGTATTATTTAAATTGGTCTAATTTTCAGGATAGTACTACGGATAGTCGTAGTACTCACTAGCGGACGTTAATCTACACCAGGGAGTATCGCATCCACACTGCATGCCTATAAATATCCACATTCGTGATCTCCTAGTAGTTGGATTACAGGACGACGCCACGGTCCTAGTATTTTGATCGTAGGTACAACTATTGATGGCTCATCATTAGCTATATTAACGCCGGGGAGGAAGTTGGCTTAGTGGTAGTGCGGGATTTCGGTCCCCCAGGTACCAGGTTCAAATCCCGCCAATCACCAATGGATTAAGTGATAATACCGCATCCTCTAAGCCTAGTCTAAAACGAAAAAAATGCGGGGCTAGAGCCTTATGTAAAAACACGTGTAAACTTTACAGATTCCAAAATAGAGCTTCGTGCATGCTCAGAGACCATATTTGTTTAGTATCATCTCAAGGTGTCTATTACTGCAGTGTAGTTCCCTATTGAATTGCTCTATTCATGCTAATTAGAGAGCACCGTTGCTATTTCTATTTCTCCCAGATCACTGGGTTTCTCCTCTAGCCACTCATTACTGATGCTTGCACCTCACAACAACTTCGTATGCAAAAACTGCATTCTTCGTCATGCTTTCTCCTGAATCGTCGCAACATCAAGAAAAACACTAGGTTATTGTCAACTGTACTGAATTATGTGGAGAGAGTATTACGTGGTCATGTAAAGAAACTGCGTATGTAACGAAGATTAGTGTTTTTTACTTGTTCATGAATAATGTACATCACATGTTATTAGGCTGCTAGGAAATATTTTTTACAAGTTTCTTAGGAGTGACTGCAGGTGTGTAGTTTATGGAGTTTTTGTTTTGTGTTCTTCTACGCATCTGGAAGTTTATAAAGTTTTTTGTAAGATAATGGTCCAATCCCAAGTCTTGATACTATCCATCGTTAACTTTTTGTTAGATTGCATTTTGAATTGATAGTCAAATATGGCATCTAAGTCTAATAATGATCTATTTTGAAATCGAACCAGTGACCTTCAGATTTGAAGGCGAGCACTAATACTACTCGGCTACCTAAACAATTATTAATTAATTATTTTTGGAAATCCTACTAATTCGCTAGTTGTCAATAAATGAGTAAATCAGCAATGAGTCTGAGTATCAATAAAGTACTTCAATCATTTAAGACATATTTGTAAATAACCCGTAATATTTAAATAATTAAATTTCCTTAAGTTACTAAAAGCAACTAAGAGTAAAACGTCTATTTATTGCCATAGAACATTTAATGTCGTAATGTTTTCGTCATGGTGAAAAAGTTGCACTTCGAAGGTAAAGATATGTGAGGGAAGCGAGCTTTTAGAGGGAGGGCTTCTTTTCCAAAGGTCCTGGGTTCAAATTCTGTCGATCACCCACGGCTTTAGCCTTTGCTAATAGTCATTGCTTTAGCTCTGTGACATTGCCTTGTCCTTCTGAGCATAGACTGAAGTAATGTGTAAATAGGTTATGTGATTTGTAAATTACTTCAGTAAAAGAAAAATACATGCTTTATTTTTTCAACTGCAAAATTAATTGCATGAATTTAAATTTATTCCTTACAAACCTTGTCATAGTAATAGGAAAATGTATATATTTCTGCAAATAAAAAGCTAGTTCATAATAAGTTAGCTTTTTAAGCAATAATTACCATAAATACAAGAATTACAATAATCATCAAGATATGCAAATCGTTCGTAACTGTGCGAGAATTATAAACTTCTTTAGAGGAAAACGAGAGAGACAAACTTGGAAACTAAGCTTTTACACATCAAGAAACCAAGAACCAAGGTTTTTCATTAGTGTTTAGCTGGCGTTGAGGAGTTTACCAGAGCGAATCATGACGTAACCAAATCGCGGGAAAGAGACCGTGAATGGCGGGAAAGTTTACTGCAAGTCGCTCCAGCCTTCTGTTTATGCATAGAGTACAATTTGTAATTCACCAATGTTTTATTTATGATTGCCCGTTTAAAGTTTTTTCTGGGTTTTTGAGCCTGGAACTATTCATACACATTACTTCAGGCTATTCCTGGAGGATTGCGATTTTATCAGAAAGGTATACAATTGGTGATAAGTGGGATTCGAACGTATTACGTATTGAAACGTACCACTAGACCGGCGTGCTTCCCTGTAAAAACGTATATCATGCAACGGATATCACTAAGTATGTTTTTAAAAGATTTTCAGGTTCTTAATTTAGAATGTTCCTTTGCAGCTCCCTTTGGCCTGTGCGTGGAACGTTTCCAGCGTACCAAGAGGTGAGCAACAGTGAATTGTTTTGATAAAACTTATTGGCATTCACAAGGACTCGAACCCACGACATTACTGTCATTTTGTAGTCCGTTGTGACACTGACGGAACCACAGAATCACCTAAACTTGTCTTTACTTGGTCTTACCATAGACAAAAGCATTACATGTGCTTGTCTGTTACTTACTTTTACAGTGGTAAAAATATTAAAGAAATAACAATCCCACAAGCCATTGTAAACAAATTGCTGTGTTATAACTATTTCCATTCCGTGTTCAAAACTTGACATTGTTTTGTGTAGGGTATTTTCAGATAAATGTCAGAAACCATTATGGGAAAAGATCTTTTTAATAAGGATTTTGGTGGTTTAAACTCTGAGCACCACCCAGCTACAACATACATTATTTGATCTAAAAAATGCATGAAAAATAAAATAAACATATATAATTAAAATATTATATGAAACCTTGCGACGTTTAAAATAATATTTTAAACCCATCCATATTTTAAGAGGTAATTTTTTATACATAAAAACGCAATGCAATCAAAAACTTAACACAATTATTGATTATAAGTATTTTTGCATAAAAACCATCGTTCCTTAACAAAACGAAAACATTTATAATACTATATTAACAAAGCCTTTCGAACTAGAAACAGAATCCTTCTTATACATAGTTGGTTGAACCTAAAACTTGTAGGGTAAAAATCGCATGAATGTAGGGAATCTTTTTAAATAAAATAGACCGGTAAATATATAAATCGCGTCCCATATAAATCGATGGAGCGCCATGACAGTGGTACCGCACAGTACCTAGATTATTAGATGTTTTTCGTCTGCGCTTAGAAATGCATATTTATTTTTTAAAGTAATAAACATCCTCAGATAATTACACTTATATTTCAGTTGCTTACACAATAAAAAAAATTTCCCTTTTAGGTCATTTCTACAGTAAATTCCCCGTGAAGACGCAGTATGACCAAATTCGAACCTTAATAAATTAACATATCATTCCAATTTTCAAAGTTAAGTGTTGTTGTTAACCTTAAAGGGTGAGCTATGGTAGAACGACAAAAAAACTGATAAATATTCAATTTCTAATATATTAGTGACTATTCACCATAAAAAGGTTAAAATTTATTTTAAGTTAAGTCATTAAGTCAGTATAACAAATGAAAAACGACAGAGTATATTTGGCAAGCTGCAAGTTTCTTGAATGCGACTTAGGCCTCATAAGAACTCGGTGAAACTTTCTACTGGCACGCTGGGTCTGTTGATTTTGTAGTAATTAACTTTCGGAATTTGAATTAACTTAGCCCTCCGTAGCAAATGTACTTACCAAAATATCTTTCAAATTCGATCTCAATTTTATATCAAAAGATACAAATAGTTTAGCAATATTTTACAATTATAAGGATTAACAGAACAAAAATGTTTGAAATGGAACTATTTGGAATATAAACTGAGAGAATAGTTTTTATGTTTCGATGTTTGAGAGTTCTCGGTATGAACAAGAAAAGAAAAGGAATTCATAGTGAACGATTTAACAAAAATGTGAAGCGCATTTCAATCTTAAGTAAACACATATTTCTTCAAAAGGAAACATTTAGAATCCATACAAGGCGTTGCCAACACATTGCTACGCTTTAGGAAACTTTTGTCATAACCAAAACGTCGTTTTGTACTTTGTATAGGAACAAAAGCATGCATTTAATTACAAACTCTGCTAGTTAGTTGAAAAAAAAAAAAAAAAAACAGTTGTGCTCAACTTATTGTAGTAACTGTTATTTTAGTCTCACAATTATAAAAAAAGTGTAATGGTGCTGTTTTAAACAACAATTAGTTAGTTTGTCTTTATAAATTTGTTTTCACAAAATATACATTGTTCTATGTCTTGTAAATTAGTACTAGTTACGGTTCTTTTTTAACGAAATAACTAAAATTATTTGCTGGGTGGTAGGAATTAAATATTTTTGGAGAAATATCAGTATTTTTGAAGTCAGTCGCATCTAGTAATTTTTTTTATATTTTCTCCAAAGTATTTTATTTTTTCCAAATCAGTCGGGTTTTTAATACAGTGTTTTTTCCAGATGTACATATACAGTAAGTTATTTTTATTAGGGACATTGAATGATTATTTCAATAACTAAATATGTAAATACTCAGATGATAACTATATATCGCCTTCTTTACGTAAACAATTTATTATTTTCAACCTCAGGTGGGGCATACAGATTTATAATAATTTTGTGGGAATATTGAATTTGTTCAACAAAAAAAATCGAGTTCCATCACAATAAGCTGGTATTTAACTTTTGCCTGATAGGTTCAAAACTAGCCAAATAGTTGGTTTGAAACGAATGAAAAACGAAGTATAGTCGTCTTAGTCAGAAGAAATTATAAAACAGAAGAATTTATAAACGATTCAACTCGCTTATAGATGCAAAGACATTTTTCCTTTAGGGAAAATGTAAGAATTCATATCGAGGCGCTGCTTCTTCGTCGAACATTTATCCTTATTGGGTAAAGTATTCCTTTGAACCCTTATCATAGTCGAATAACCTTTGAGTTTTTCTTCTTTGAAGGAAACAAGAGCATGTGTACAATTGATGAAAATAATACTTACTGAACTTAAGAGGTACTTACTTATATCTTAAGAGGTTTCATTTAAATATTTCACATAAAGATTATCAACATATAACTTATTTTACTGTTTAAGTAGTTTGTTTACGTGGTAAAAAAATTCAAATATTCTTCTATGAGTAATACCTTACTTAACTGATGGGGAAAAATTCAAACTTATGTTTATTCCGTGGTTAGAGCGAATGAAAGATAATTTTTGTTGGAATTTTATAGAAACAGAAAAAGTTACTAATAACATAAGTAATATGATAACTAATACCATAGACTAACCAACACAAGTAGACTTCTCATCCCATTGTAAATTTTGAAGCACGTTTTTCGTGTCTAGTTCATGTACGTGACACAAAGGCGCTAGAGTCGATGAAACTTTGTTTCCATTATTTTAGGGTTAATTTCTTGATTTGTGCTTTACTGTTTGGTTATATAACTAGGGGACAAGTTATTGTTTATGATTAGATCGTATTATTTGTTTAAACAAGGTTTTAAATGGCTGTAATAACGGGAAACAAATTGTAAACAAAACACGACCTCTACATAAACCGTACATGAACTAACAATAAAATTGACTTCAGCTGTTCCATAAGGATGAGAAATCTACTAAGGGAGTATGTTTTATCTATGCTAATACCTATTGATTAATTATTATTGAGAACACGTTTTAAGATTTCCAGGAAAAAATAGTAACGATTACAGAAAGATTACTCATCTATGCAGGGTTTATTTTAAATCGTAACCCAAATTACATGTACTGCATTTTAACTACAAAACAATCTCACATATACCTATATTCTTTATTTAATTACCAATCAGCTGATGCGCATTGTTGCACAGTTATCAATGAATATTAGTGTTATTGGGTATTTATTGTGAATAAAACTCAATTTGGCGTTTTCGCAAGTTCTATTTCATCATGCGAAAAATTAGTATACTTATTTACAATACATTATCAATTAAACTAAACCTCATAGATAACGGGAACGATGCATATGCTAATCGGCGATGAAGTAAAGAAAACAGGGATACCAACATATGAGCTGTTTTTTATATCAAAAAGTGTCTTAAGGTAGTTGTAAATATTTTGGTCGCGTTCACCCCCTATATTATCATAGTAATAATCAAAATAATAGGATATTTCACACGAAGAGCATGGGAAACACACTATTGATCCCCGAAATGGGACTTTCGTGACGAGTATTGAGCTATATTTTTATCACGATGAAAAGAACTACTTCATCCAACTTAAAAAAAATTATCTGATAAATTGTAATCTAGTAATTTTTCTAATCTAAACACAATACGACTGTAGAATTAATTTTAGTGTAAAATTCAGCTGATTGTAACTTTGTTGATGTCAGGCAAAGTATTGTTTGTGTAGCGAAAGTAATGTTTATGTAGCGAAATTAATGTTTATGTCAGGAAAAGTCAGCTGATCACTATTTGTTTTCGGTGTATGGAAATTGAAGATTTTTGAAGATCTCAGCTGTATGGAAACGGGCTATTTTTAAATACAGAGTGACGAATAATGAAAAACCCTTTATTCATGTAGACAAAGCTATTTTCTCACACTTACTCTAACCAACCCGAAAAATATTTCTTGAGTCTCCATTTTACAGCAAAACATACAGTTTTAAAATTTAACCTAATAATTTTATAAATAATAAAAAATCCATTTCGTTTAATTGTTGCTTAGTGTTTTAAATTGAAACCTTTAACTAAATCGTTTGAAACAATTTTCCTGCATAAAGGAAAAACTTTACCTTTAAACAGAAATCTTCACCAAATCCAATATTCTAAAGACTCATTTAAAATAAAATCAAATTGCCTCCAATAACCTGATAGTAAGCTGACTTCGATAATCACCAAACTCAAGTGAATGGTCAATGAGATATCCAATTACTTTCTAAATCGTTAAACGAGTTTGATACTGAAGATGATGAGTGAAGATCGGAGAAACCGGTTTTGAAATTACACGATCTGCCAAGCACGTTCCCTCTCACCAACTCATCAATTAATTATAAAACCCGCCAGGCTTCTTGGTGTGGAACAGTACCGTTTACGTGATTAGTTTTCGCGATTATTTCATTTTTTCCAGTTTTATCTGATTCTTAGTCTTAGTTTATTTAATCGTATATTTCATTTTCCTTCAAAATTTGTTTTAAAATCGGTTATCGTCATTCCTATAAGTGTTTTTAGCTAAACTTTTAAATCCATATATAAATCACAAAGTACCCATGAACTTTTGAGAAAACTACAAGTCACACCCTCATAAACCATATACTTCAAATGTTCGTCATGACGAGAAACCTTGCGCAAAACTGTCCATTATTTCATAAATTGCCCTTTAAGTTCGTTATTCCTTTCTAAAGGCAACTTTTCATATACCTTATGTTAAAAATACCTCACCTGTACTTATTTGTATGATATTCTTTAAATTTGAAATAAGGTGTGATTATTTGTTTGTTTTAATGTACTGTATTCTGTTTTGTTTATTTCAGCTTAACTTAACCAATAGTTAATCAATAGTTTTATTAATACTTATTAAGTCAAACGGGGTGATTTCCGTGGGTAACAGTTAGTTTTATTAAGTTTAAATTATTTAATTTTGCTTAGTTTTGATTTAGTTCAAAATTTTTCGCTATAGAATAATAACGAAACGGAAATAACAAGTAAATAAAACCACCAACTGATAGCTTATAGTAATAATAACCCAATTTTTGATTGGAAGTAGTCATTAATGTATACAATAAAGCATAACAAATACATCTATATATATATATATGAAATATTAAAGTTATAGTGGGAGATTTAAACGTCTTACCTTCTTAGTTCCCTCAATCCGAATCTTCGTTCCTTGGAGTGCACAGACTGTTATCCAAAAAAAAAAACACATTGTTACTAAACTGTTTATTAAGAATAGCATCAACTTAAAAACTCATAATAATTTGAACCCATTTTAATGAGTAACTTTTTTTAAGAAATAAATTCGAAGAAGACTTAAACTGTTATACATTTTCACTTCAGTACATAAACTTAATTAAGCACATGTTTCCTAATTGCAGTTAACTTGAAGTTAACAATTTATAGACAATTAAAATTACTCAGCTGAGTAATAAACTAAAGAGCGTGGACATAAAGTTGATATACCGCCACACAGTTTATTGCGGTTTCTAAACGACATCCTTTTAGTTTTATATTGCCATATTTTATCCAAATTATTATAGGATGCTCACGATCATCAACTTAGACTTGACAGTAATTAGGGAAAGGAAATATATGTCGTTAAAGTGCCTTAAACAAATCTAAATTTATTTAATTTTAAAACTTGTTATGGATCGTTTTATGTCAATACAACCTTCATAATTGAAAATTGACTTAAAATAAACCGTTTTTGATACTAATATTTGTCATATTTGATGATTTGTGGCCTAAATGGACTATATTAATGTACGCTATGAGTAGTGGCCAAGCTTTAAAATAGGGGGAAAATAGGAAAAAATATAATTAATAGTTATTTACGTAGTCTGGTTGATTTAGGTCAGCTTTACAATTGATTAGATAGCATTCTCCGGACAACATTCGACAAATTTATTTAACATTTTGAGTATTACGAGCGTACTTCCTAAAACCTCAGTTAAATGTAAAATTAACACTTATCCTTATTCTTCTGAAATTATTAAAGTATTGAATGAATTTCGTCCAAAATTAAATCTTTTTAATGAAATTGATAAAATATTATCTTGAATAACATTTATTATTATTAAAAGAATAAAAAAAAACATGTAAGCTTCTTGAAAATCTGTATACTATTTTTTACTAAATCTAAAGTAAATAAACTACCGAAGTTAAAAGCTTGTGTTGCACAGTTTAAAACGTTTCGTAATCCATTTTTACGATTGGGTTTCAGTACTGTATTTACATACTTGACCTAACCCGAAGGTCCGTGATAAACTACTTGGGGGGAAGAAATGCTATACAAAATGGAAGAAATGTGCTATTTAAAAACACAAAGTAACTTGGTACTGTACATAAAAGTCACTGTGAATAAAGTTTGAAAGAATCCCCTCGTAATCTGGGTTATTTATGGTTAACCTTAAAACATTAAGTGGACGATAAAAGCGGTCATAGCCCCACATAATTCTACTCAAGCCAGATTAAGTCTTTTAACTACGTGGATTAACAAAACATTACTAGGATTGAGTTGTACACAATTAACCTATAAAATAGGTTTCCAGCATTTTCATGACGTTCGAGGGTTTGTATCTCCTTAAAGTTTTAAAAATATCTGTTGCATGTGTATAACAATGTCTAATAAATTAGGAATATGTCATTAAGTTCATTAAGTGGTACTGTTCAGATTTTTTTTGTCCTAGGACGTTAGGCACGATCCCGGGATTGTTTTTCACATTACTTCAGACTAGACCTAGGGGTTGCGGCATTATCACTTGGATAAAATCCATTGGTGATTTGGCGGGATTTGAACCTGGGACCTCAGGCACGAAGGTCCCCCCTCTCACCACTAGACCAGCTCGCTCCCCCGTAGTTCAGATACTAACTCGGTGTTATATGAAGTAAACAATTAGGAAACTATAAAAACGTGTTTAGTGAAATAATTTTAATATACATGATTATATATCAGTTGGACAGAAATATTCTTACAACGTCCTTTGATAATAAATATGAATTTTCAACACCCAGCTATTTTAATTATGGTAACCCGTAAATGCATGGACACATATTAGAAACGAGGTAACTATTAGTTTTGACTAAATTTCGCTAAATATAAAACAAACATAATTTTATTGAAATCAGATTGGATTTATAAAGCAATTCTAAATGATGAATGTTTTTAACCAGTAATAAAAAATAAGGACAAAATTATAATATTTATATTTTTTTTATACGGGTATATTACATATAGATATATGTACAAGATTTATGCTACGGAAACCCTTTATGTTTTTTTACACCTAAACATCGATTTAGGAAGTCTAAGTTTTAGATTTTGAAATCAATTTGCTTTTAATTATTTTAGTTTTCATGAGTTCACTCGGGAAAAATATATACAGCTGATCTGAAACGATAAAACATAAGGAAAAATAAAGCAGCGCTGTAGGAATAAATTGCCCAAAAATGGATAAAATCTGAAACAAATGGAAGTTTTCTGACCTGCGATATGAAGTGTTTCAAAACGTCACCCAAGCCTATCTGTGGATTTATAACTCGATGATAAAGTAGGTTTAAGTCACTTTAGCTTCCATATATTTACTGTCAGAAAAGTTCCCCGAGTAACTGTCTTGGCACCATTTCTTGGATGCTGAAAGCAGCATTAGCAGAGAGTTAAAGGGGAAATGGAAAACGTTGTTATTTTCATTAAGTTTTGTTTGCATGCAATGTTTCAAACACTAATTATTACGTAATTGCTTGAAACATAAAAATTTAAAGATTTAGTAATAAATTTTTTACAATTTCCACTCGATGATAATTGTCTGTTTGTGGCTATACCTTTAACTTTCTGAATATTTTCTCCAATTTCGAATGCTGTGAAATAGTTGAACTATTTGACAAGAAAAGTCCAAGCTCATAAACTTTTTTTGAAGTAAAATCCGTCCTTGTCCAATTGCACCTGTTTTTGAATTTTCAATACTTTTCAATTATTTTAATTGAAATGGCAACCAAACGAAGGTAGGTATCGCAAGCCAAGTATGAATGGAGATGAGTGTTGGATGAGTGGCGTGATCTTGTAGTCTTGTTAGTGACTAAGGCCGACATATTCCTTAGACACAGCTGTTAATTAATAGCCCATACAGCCAATGGCATCTAAGAGACATACAGATTATATTTGAATCCAAACCACATTTTTGCCTCGTAATTTACAAATTGATCTAACTATCAGGATACTGCGGATAGTCGTACTCGAGGGCGGGCGTTCAATCATACCAGGGAGCATCGCATCCACAGTGCATGCCTATAAATATCCACAATGTGTGACCTCCTAGTAGTTGGATTACAGAACGACGCCACCCGTCCCAGTCAATCCCCCTTTATGATTCCAAATATTATATAATGTTTTGAAATTCATGGTTTAAAGTGAACTATTTGGTTTTCATACAAAATCAGAAGAGAGTTAAATTACTATAATGAAATATGAAATCATTTAGTATTTATTAATCTTTATGTAACAAAAATATTAAGCTTTCGGTCAAAATATGAAAAAAATAAAAAAAATGTTTTAATAAACGTTGGTTTATGTTTACACATTGCCATTTATAAATGGTTATTTGTTAAAATGTATTTAGTTCACAATAGTTATTAAAGAAAAAAAAACTAAACATTATAAATTCGAGAGTATAGGAAACGACAGCAGATGCTATGTTTGAATATATTTACATTTTTACATTTCAATAGTCACCTTCTACATTGAAATCGATAGCATGAACCATTCTGCATTTTATTCTTGGTTTTGGTTTTTTCCATATATATAGCTGTATATATATCGAGCATATATCGATTTTTAACAAAGTTTTTAGGTAAGGTGGGTCAGTTAGAATCCGCCAACGATTGATTTCATTTGTATGACTACATGTTTATATCTATACTTCTTTTGTGATGAGTAACAGCATTCCACATTACAGCCTTAACAGACACATACGATTGATTCTTTTGTTTATTATTGAGTAATCTCCGTTTTCTCTTGAACTTAAAAAAATATTTTAGGATTCAAGCTAACAGATAAAAAGCTGGACAGCTGAATGGTTATAGTGCTCACCTTGTATTCAAAAGGTCGCCGGTTCGATCATGAGATAAGGCAGTAGCTTTTAATGGTTCGAAACTGGACCCAGCTGTCCATAGTCATCGTTCTTTTATAATAAATGATCCTGGCTAACGAAACAGCTGATTTTAGTCAGTAACAAAACTACAAAAGGCATCTCACTTTATTCTACACTCATCCTTCACGTATTTGGGTAACGCAGCTAGGTAGCGTCTCCTTACAATATTTGGGTTGACTTCCGTATCTGTTGACACATACAACCGAATGAAAATATCGATTATTCGATTGTTTCATTCGATATATCGTTTGGTTAGTTAGGTTAGGTTAACCTTACCAAACTAACCAAACGATATATGAAATAATCGATTTATCGACCGATATTTTCATTCGGTTGTTTGTACCAACAGATACAAAAGTCTATCCCAAAATTTATTCAAGCTTTTCTCTGCTAGGTGAAAACCTAGAAAGATAAATTCTTTACTGACAGGCTAAAAAAGGAAGCTGAAACACAATGACGTTATGATACAAAACAGTGTTAATTGCTTTTCTCCGAGTTACTCTGAACATAACTACCCTTGAACTGAATTGCGAACTACCAGATTAATTAATATGTTTGCTAAAGACTCCAACACTTGAAACAAGCAGCATCATTTACACTGTTTACTTTCCCGCTCTCATTAAAATCCTGCTGGTAGAGTTTTGATATTATTAACGAGTTTTAAGCCTTTTCCTGAAACGTTAGATGTGTTATTCAAGTCTGTAAGGGTAATTAAAATGGTTTTTTACTGAACTAAAAATAATGGTTTATAAATAAATTTTTAGAGTCATAATTTTGTAAAAATAATACTAAACAGTAGTTTTTTATCTTTTTTAATTATACGTTTAAACTACCACCATATATAATTTGTTATTGAAAATAAATAAAATTTAATTACTTGGTTTAACTTCTTTTGTAATTTAAACCCTACGTTATTAAATATCCACACAAATTTGATTTTTCTACGGATATACATGTATAGCATGTTTAACGATAGGTTTCAATTCTATAAACTGCACAGTAATCGTTCATAGCAAAATATATTGTGAATATATTGTGCTTGACTCGAAAACCGCCTTGATTAACTTACAGTAATATATATTTGTGAAAGGAGAGCCTTTAAAACCCTCATCCTTGTCAGAGAGGTTAGGTTATCTGGGATCATTATAGTTGATTTATGTTCCCAGAAAGATGAATTTCCCTTAACGTTGGTAGTTTATTAGATAATGGTTTTCATTCTTTCTATATACGCTAGTGGCTACTAACGTAAGGGAACGGTCCAAACCCTGCTCTTGTATTTATCTAACGTAAACCTGTCAGAAAGCATCACAGTTTGATAGCTAGATGATAATTATTATTTGGATTTTACTTGTAGACAATAGTTGTTAAATTAACGTTTGCACAGTTTTTATAAATCTCCCCCCCCCAAAAAAAAACAACATTTATTTAGCTTGTCTCTTAGAGATCAAAATGCTTTAACATCATAGAAATTGATCCTCATTTGAGCATTAAATTAGTTACAACGATTCACGCATTACCATAATACATATGGAACATGTAATTATTTTTTTATGAAATACAAGTAGAGAGATATTTGAGGATAATCTTTGTCTCAAAATTAACTAACCACTAATAAAAGCACAGTAATAACTAAACTCTCAGTAAATGCCTTTTCCTATAACCATTTGGTCCAAAATCACATCTAAGTATTGAAACTTTTACAATTTCACTCAGTAGTTAAAAATAATTACAAAGCCTGAAAGCCTGGAGACAATAGTTGGTGAGATTGGAAGCATTACCAATGTAGTGTAATGACGTCATCAGCCTAAAGAGGAAGGCTGGGTGGATTGTAACTGCCTCCTGCATTGTTGAAATCTTGATATCTTCTCTTGATCTCTTAATCTACTTATTTTCATTAAAATCTAAGCGTTTCAGGCTCTAAACCAAGTTAAGTACTAAACAGGTTTTGAAAATGTATGCTGATATAAAGTGTTCACCAAATAAACGAACTTAGGGTTATCCAGAAGTTTATTATGCGTTGAATTTAAAGTTTTATTTAGAAGTATTTACAATATGTGAGATTTATAGTAAAATTGCAATTTTTGTACTAGTTTCGGGATTTTAAATATTTTAGAAAAAAATATGTTATTTGTTTATAGGAAGTGGTTTTGATCTCAACGTCAGCTTTATTAAAAAAAAGATGCTGTTTATCTCAATACACGTAAATTATTTCTTCTTACAGAGCCGTTCGAGATATATCCTATTTTTTTGTATCTCAATATTCTAAGAAAAAAAAAACAAAAAACACACACAATATAATACGTTATATAAAATAATGTAAATGGCAAACAACGTAAAAAGTATTTTCAACAATAACTGTTACGTCAAAAAGTGTTGTGAATTTAATGTTATTGATAAGTAAATGAATGAAAATACTAATTTATTTTATGCAAAATCAGGACCCCATGATCATTTTTTTCACTTAACCTCAAATTAATAATTGAACTAGGGATAGAACGTATAAGTAAATCAAATTTAAGAACATAAACAAATTTATTTGCTCATAATGTTGAATTTAATATAATATTGTATAAAAACAATACAAACAGAAGAACAATAATTATTGTTTGAAGAAAAAATGTTTGATGTTCGATGTTTGATAATCGAATGATTTCAGATTATGTTACTAGTTTTTGCTTCTTCATTCATACATTGCAATTGGCACAAGCACGTTCATATTTATGAAAAAACCATGAAAAATGCTAATTAAATTAAATTTTTTGACAATATTGTATACCAAGATCACACGTCCTAATGCCCCCTTATAATGGCTCTAAGAAGTAATTGAAAATAATACTGTCTTGTTATATATTTAAAATTACACATGCAATCTTTTATTAAATTTATTGTCAGAAGGAACTACAGCTAACTCATACATAAATCTGGAGTCTAGAATATAAAATAAATCTTACTGGTATTTTCATAAAATGTTTTTACATAAATATACCGAACAAATTGAACCTCTGAAGTCAAGAGATGAAATCAGAACATAGACTTGGTTTGCTAAGGGCAGGGATTCATCTCAAAACAAATAGCCTGGGAAGGTTTTGGAATGAAACGAAAACAAGATCGTCTGTAATAATATTATGAAAGGCCCTTGAGCAGAGTCGTGTGTACGAATTTATTATGCCTTTTACATTCTACATTCCGGCCTTTTGAGTTAATGCCTTTGAAGAGTTGTTGGCTTTTAAACTCCTTACTCACTGTTAATTGAAAACAAACATTGGCCGATTGTAGAGGGAAACTTGTATAACGTATTTCGTTGTAGAGACTAAGATAATAGCAATTTTGAAATATAATGATTACCTATCAGTGACCAATATAAGTGTTTATATTTTCTGACTCATAATGATAACGATTTTACAATATTATGCAATTAATGTAAAATTAAAAGAGTCAAGCTAGTTTGGTGGTTAGAGTGCTTAGTTTGAGCTCGACTTCAAATGGAATACATAATCATTAATTAACTTTGTCAGTCTTAATTTTTTTGTCAGTTTTTGTCATATTGAAATCCCACCAAATCTCACTAAGAATTTAGCTTTTTGATAATGCTATGATCTAGTAATTTAGAGTTCTTGTTCAGCTGTAAGTTAATTTACCTAGTAAACAAAAAGTTTAGGTCTCTCGAATAAAATGTTTAAATTTTCAACATAAAGTGTAACCCCTCAAATACATGTTGAAGGTTATTATTTAAGCGTTTTTATCCATCTGCTATTTTACCTCAATTTTAATTGACGAGATCTATAAACTTAGGAAAAAACTCTATCGCCACATCAATGCGATAAGCAAAAACTAGTAATACAATTTATAATTACACTAGATGTAAAAATTTTGAAAATAATTAGGCCTATCAAACACCCATTTTATTTTGTCAAAAACATAAATTCCATAAAAATTACAGCTTCAACTAAAATTCTTGCAAACACAATAAATAGCCAATTTATGGGTGAATTCTAGCAATCACAAATACATCAGGGATCATTAATATGAAAACAGATTCGACAGAAGCGATGGAATACAATCGAGGAAATTAAAGCATCCTTATGTCACTTGTGCTTTATGGAACAATCAACAAGATACTCGTTTGTATAATCATCAAGTCATTTAGTGTGGTTGTAACGTTATTGTAACTGATCACACAGCCTACTCAATTGTAGATTGGAATCGTGCATGTGCAGTGTAAAACGCTTATTTATGATCGCAATTTTTAGTACACGATGTTGTGGTATACAGGTTGTTTTTAAACGCAACCAAAAAGACAATTTCAGAGGTTAACTACTGTTTAGGGACATAACAAACTCTTATGTTGTCACCCTTGCTTCTTTTACTTCCTTGGCGATCAGCTGATTTGCATATTTGCATTGTTGTCCACACTGTTTAGTGTTGGAAATTTGTTGTATAGACTCAACATGGTGTTTAAGGCTAACTCAAAGAGTGTGTGATGTAGAAGTTCGCAATTAAATTTTAGGTGGGATTCAGTAATAATAAATCAACTAAAGGTAATTAGGCTTATTTGTATTAAGACTCAATCTTAAACATATGTTTCCAATGGAGAAAAGCATATTGAATTTTATTTACAAAAAATTCCCCATTACACTAACTTGTGTGGACAGCAATGTTGAATGTATACCAGCTAATTGGTAACGAAAAAAGAAGCAGGTCTACCAACTCCTTTTGTCTGTAATCTATGAATTTTTAAACTCGTAATTAAGGTTGCGTTAAAACATCCTGGATATTGGGTTTCTCTAATCTTAACTCAAACAGACACGTAAAAAAACAGTCACACTTTGTTTTGCTTTTTTATATTGTTATGCATTCTTTGAACTAATATATATATCAAAACACCAATACAAGACTTAGGAAAACAATTTTAATTATTGTATATATTTTTGTGTATTCGGACCTTTGATATTCATACGTTTTTTAAGAAGCTTTCAAAATCCTGCGTTCAAAATAAGAAGTAGATTTTGTTAAATAGAATGATAAGTTGATGATAAACCAATGTCAAATAACATCTGTTTCCAGAGTTGATCCCAATCAGGAACTTTAAGTTGAATCAGTTTTAATGTGAACACTATAGTCTGTATGTAAAACCTGTCTCATGACCCTCCTAATATCTAGGAGCTGGTTAATGGTTTATAGAACTGGGGCAGTGGGACGCAGGGTGAGGAGACAGGTTCCATCATACAGACTATATTACACTTGGCTATACTGACAGTATTTAACATACGGTAATGGATTCATTATAATATTATATTGTCATTATGATAAATATCGATACATCATGTTTCATCATTGCGCCAAAACCTCTAGTATAAGCTCACATTTTGATTACTCAAAATAATAAATTTTTATACTTTAATTCATCCTTAGTGTAAGTCAGTGTAGAAAAACAGAAAATTAAATTGCTTTGGCAAACAATTTAGTTAGATTTTCACAAACATAGTTTCAACAGTCCAAAGCGTTATTTGCTACCGTGACTATTGTTACGGTTCTGATCAGAAATTACCTCAAACTTATTGACCCGTAATGACCAACAGCTGTGCAACAGCTCAGCTGGAAATGTCAAGTGTTCTACTGGGAAATACCTTACTGAATGATCTTCAAAATTCTTCTAGGTCTTTGGAGAAAATGGATATAGTTTTCAAATAAATTTAATTTTAGCTTTACGAATATGTTGGTATAATTTAATTACTACTGTATCATTGATATTAATTATAAATTACATTAGATTTAGTGTTAGATTTTTACAAGCACTTTATTACACATAAAAAAAAACTGTTTACGCTTACAAGTAAAATGTTCCTAAATAGAGACCTGATTAAGTTTTTACTTGTAAGCATATAGTTTTATTTTTGCCACGAGTACTGGATAATGTGCCATCGTAGTTCCAAGAGAATGTATCATTTTGTATTTATTTGTTTTGCAGGAATAAACTCATTATTTCATTAAGTTTTGAAGTATTTTAAAATATATTTGTTCAACCCTAACGCTATTCTGTAAAAATGTTTGTTTTGTAGCTTTTTATTGTTTCGTTGTTTTTAACATTTCTTTATGCACTTCCTTCACAATTGGATAGGACGCATGGATATAGCCTTAACTCTTTTACACAAAGCTTTTGGCCAGGCCTAGACATGTTACACAGATTAAAACCATCAGTGGCTGTTGGGATTTGAACCCGAGGACCACAGCCTTACACTCTACCACCAGACTATCTTCTTCAGTTTAACTGGCTTCGTAACTGACTGGTTATAGTGTTCGCCACCTCATAAGTTCGAAGGATCAATCCTGAAAAAAATCATTCGACTTTTGACAGTTTGAAATTGGACCCAGCTGTTCCTGATCATTGGGTTTTAAATTAATTATCTTTTAAACAGCTGATCTTAGTCAGTAACAAAGCTACACAGATCATTACACTTCACTTTACACTGATCCTTCACTCATATTTCGGGTTAAATATGCACCTAAGTGGCGTCCCCATTTCAACGATTGATAAAAAACAAACACATAAAACAAGGTTATCTTATTCACACTAAACATGCTACAATAATCTACTAAAATGTTTAAGTTACTGTACAGACGAGTAAAATGAATATGTTGCATAATACTTGCAGATAAGATGGACAATTTGTTTTCCTTGACTCTAGAACATAATTCCAGTCTAGGAATTCAGTTGTTGAGACAACATTGGTAAACCAGTTAAGTAGTTCGGTCAAGATCTAGATTTTATCCGTGAGTCGCATCTCAATAGGTTGGTTAATTCCGAGATTTCTCAACTTCCTAGAATTTAGTTATGTTTCAAGAAACACGCGTTGTTTTAACAGTAAAATGTTCATAAAATACAGTATAGTGAAGTATATGGTACACATTTATCAGTATGCTATTTAGGTCGATGGTTCCTTATTTCAAATTATAGTTTAAAGAATGATCTAAAAATGTTCTATGATAGTTTATCATATTGTAAATAATCTTTCCAGCTAGAATTACCAACACCACTGGGTAATATTATTATGCAAATATTTGAGACACGAAAACTGATTAGTATAGTTATTGGATACTGCTAAGAGAAGCAATAAAAACAAAACTAAATTAGAGAATTGTTCTTAAACTAGTACACAATAATACTTTGATAGGTTTTTCTTAAATATGGTATATTTAAAAAGTCTTGGACAATACTATAAATACAGTACTTCTTAGATACGAAACTAAATTTAATTCACAAATTTAGAATAGTGTATTATTTCTTCTGCTGTCCGTCATAAAAGGTTTTCCGTATGGTTGTTGCAAAGTTTGAATCAATCATAAAAATTTAGCTACTACATGTTAATTATTAATATTCTGACAGTTTATATCAAATTTCCGCTAAATAACAATCGACCACTTTCAATTAACTTTTCTAATACCACATTGTCAATATTGCTTCCAATTAAAATTACGATTAAAATCAGTAAATATTTCTCATTACCAATGGTTACATTTTGAAAATATCAACGTTACCATCATTTCCACTTACTTCCAAATATTGATATTGTAGCAATAAATTACCCTTGTTTACACACAAACGATGAATGGATCGTCGTAAATCATCGCATGGACAAAGCCTTTAAACAAGCTATAAACGTTCCATCAGTTTTGTTTCCAATAGTGATTTTTTTACTTCACTTTTGTTTACTAAACCTTTCTCGGTTGTTGACATTTCTGTTCACAGTTTACTTTTATTTGAACCATTCGTGGAATCCTTTGATCAAAGTTTGTAACTTTTTATTTACATTCAATAGAATTAAAAATTGATTTTGTACGTGTGTTTTCAGCGTATTTTTCTATAGGGAAGAAACTTTACCGCTGGTGACGCGGCTAGACTCAGGACATTTACTTTTATATTTTGATTTCCCAGAGGTTAAAATCAGTTTTTGTACATTTTTATATGTAACTGTAAACATGAGTATTTTTTGCGATTTTGATGAAATTTTGCACGAACGAAATTGGCCTGGGAACATTTTAATGGTTTTGTGAACCCTTAATAACAGAATGTTTTAGGGGATTAAATTGTCTAAGAATTGGATTTTCCAAATCCTTACACTTTAAACATACCATTTTTCAATTTAATTGAGCCCATTCTGTAGAGCTAAATTAAAAAAAATTCAACGCTGAAGCCTTATTGTAGGATTAAAGGTCGTGAAAAAACCAGTATATTCAAATTGCCCATTTTGTTTGTTTATGGAAATTTTGTATTAAATTTGAAAAAAAATTATTTTGTAAAACCCATAATTGATAAAAAAAAACTTCCCCCTTTCTTGTAGCAGCAAACCTAGTAATATTCGATTTTAGTGAAAAATAAAGGTTTATTTGGATTCAGGAGTAAAATAACTATAAAGTAAGAGACCAAAATTATAAATCCGTATGGAAGCATGTATATTGAATAAATGCCCAATCGGTATTGAAAAAAACAATACACGAATTTAAAACCAAATATCCACAAACCGTAATTACAAGTCGAAACATAGAAAAGAATTCAAACCCAACCAGAGAAACGATAACACGAAGAACCAAACTGTAAAAATCAACCTGGAAAACCGAAGTGTTGCGGAATTTAATATCTCTCATGAAAAAGTGAAACGCTTGCCACATATTTCTCTCTGCTACGTGTCTGAAATAAATATAAACCTTCGCGTCAAACGTTGTTTTGGTAAATGTAATTTCCCAAACTGGATATTCGACCACTTTGCGTATGAATTCAATATGTTCACGCTCTTTTACAGCGCAAATTTATTCGGAATTTGACGGATTTAATTTTTACCTAGAGGCATGTTTCAGTGTTTAGCATGTTCAAAAATCAAGGGTTTGCTGTGGATCAAACATAATCGAATTAAATACTACATAAATCCATTGCCTTATCTGATAAAAGGCCGCGGTGAGACAGATTTGGCAACGCCGAAATCCCGGCCTACCGAAACGGCTGTTGCAGTTCATAGGTTATTACCACAACTAGGGCAGCCGGTGCGACGTTGCCACACCTCGCCGCGGTCTAGTGTTAGAGTGGAGGAGGCTATAACAAAACTCACCAGGTTGCATAATTACGGTCCAAAACAAACCGAGCTTCACATAAGATGTTTTAAACTCAGTATGGACTAGATAATGTAAAAGACATATTTAACTGCTTATATGGCCCTAAGATCACATAGTCGTGTTTAGATCATACGAACATCCTTCTTGTTATTTTTATGTACATAAAAAAGTACACATTTAGATTATATGTATACTATTCAAATATTTACTCACTGTGTTAGTGTGAACTGTTCAACTCAAAGTAATTATTAGCTTAAATAGTATTTAATATCGATTTCATCTTGGATCGTTTTCAACACTAATAATTTTCATGAGGCGAATCCATACTCATAATAATACTATGCAGCTCAGATGTTGGTATAAAACTAAACGAACACAATACTGTATGTTATTTGGTATTTACTTTGTGAATCGGGCTACATCGTTAAGAACAAGTTATATTTCTTATAATACATATAATGCCGAGTTAGGTGGCGTAAAGTTTTTTTTTTTTTTCAAAGATATAATTCTTTATATATAAACTATTTTTTCTGTTACCTTCTGTAGTTTGTAAACCATAAATAAATAAAAATAAATATTCCATAACACATCGAATTACATTTTTATCAAACCTTAAATATATTTAAGAAACAGTTTTAACTACAATTGTCAACAATAACTATTTAGTAAGTAGTCATTTAATTCATTGCATTTCCTTAAAATATATCTCCATTCACACTTGTCATTCTAAGAAGAGTAATAATTTTAGCAGGAAATCCCAACCTTACGCTATTTGAATAACGGTTGTGTTTTATGGATACATTTGATAGCTGGTACAGTCGGTTTCATACTATTCCAAAACAAACTAACGCAAGGAATAACTCATCTAGTGGCATTAAATACCTGTTAAACCCACATAAATCTGTCATAGCCTGATGCACGGAATAAAACGACCGATCAGCTGATTATTGTGATTCTGTGTTTCCCTTTTCCATTATTCTTGTGACATTATTATATTGATTGAAATTGTTAAAACCACATTATGTTAAGACTCGACTACTAGATTATTTCAATTACAATTTATCATTTTGGCTTATTTATAAATGAAATAAATCGAGTGGAAATTTTAGTAGTAGTTTACCAATATTAGGCTAGTATTAAACCCTGATGCAATTTAAACTTAATGGAGCGTGCTGTTGTTGCAGTAGAGTACAGGACATCAGTCCTAATCTCACCAATAACTAATTTAGCAGTAATGTCTTGCCTGAGTTGACGGTTCTGGGTTGACTCTAAGCGTATTAGAATGTGAGAAAGGAAAAAGCTATATTTTTAAAACCTTTTTTCTTCATACTATTTTGCTTTGGCACAACCTGGTCTATTTTACAAAGCGCAAGTAAATCTATTTCTTTTAGCTATGAAATAGGTGCCTCTCAGTTCGGAGCCCAATAATACCTGTTAATTGATTTATGGAACGATAAGTTCGCCTGCTGTTACGTGCGAAAGTTAACTGTCAAATGACTATAGCCCTAATAAAAAAAACTGGTTATGTACCCACCCCTTTAATATATACATGCACATTACTCAATGAATGTAACAACTTAATAATCCATGAAGTTTGACATAATAATTTAGTGGGGAGCAAGATGGTATATTGATGGAGCGCAAGCTTCTGTCCCTTAGGTCCCGGATCCAATCCTGCCCAATCACCAATGGATTTAAGTTTTGTTAAATATGCCACGACTCTCTTGCTGTAGCTTAGAATAAGAAGGGAAACTGTTAAGGACCTAGATTTTAGGATACTTGAATGAAACTAAGACATAAAAAAAATCATAATAATTAATTAAAAATATTGTTTTACTTCTCATCTAACGATCCTAAACAAAGTAATTCACTGTAGAAATACCACAAACGACAAGAAAGAATTTGGTACAAAGTAAAAAAAATCTATAAAATAATGCATTTTTTTTTGTATTTGAAAGAACATATTATATTTTAAACATGTAAAATATTATATACATTTAACTCTGAAATATACTGCTAATTTACATAAAAACAGTAGCCATACCACAAAGAGTTTACTAACTGTTAAGTGGAATAAAAGTTAGTGACCACTGCTAAGTCCACTTGGAACGTAAAAACTTTGCCCACACAATGTGGTTTTGCTCAACCAACATTGCCACAGTGTTTTTGCATTCCGTTTGACGCAATTTAAGAGAAAAAAAACTGTAAGTAGGGTACGTAAATTTTTTAAACAAAGCAAAGAAGTTATTATATGATTGGCTTCTGAAAATTTGGTTATTGATGAAAGTATACAATAGAGAATCTTAAATATTTAGTTTCTAAAATTTTAAAGGGTTCATGATAAGTCCAACAGCGTAACTAGAGTTAAAGTAAAATGTATTATTGTACCACCTGGCTCTGGCAAGGAGCCGATTGACACATTACTGTACTTCAGGCTGTGACTGGGATTTGAACCCGGGTACGTTGACCAAAGCCTTGTGCTCTACGACTAGAGCAACACATAATTTTTTTTAACAGGTGTAATTACAAACATATTCAACCCAATAAATGTAAAACTCAGCACAAGCCAGTTTAAATAGTGCGGCAAGTCATAAGGATTCCCCAAATATACAAGCTTAACAGTGGGGTTAGGAGTAAATTATGACGATTATTCACAGAGCATTTGAGCCGAACATCCCGCCTTTATGGTGGGTTTGTAGTTATTTTACATTGTTGTGCGTTAATAATTATCAAGCCCTTTTTTATCTTTTATGTATAATTTTAATTAAATTAAATCGGCGTGAAATTCTTCATTTGCATTTGAAATGTCAAACTTACTGTTTAAAGTACACATTTTATCATTTTAAAACTTTTTTTAGAAACTATTTTACTATATCAGTACTTTTAGAAATTTATTTTGGAAACCTTTAGTGGCCTTGCAGACATGATTTGATTATTTTTAGAAATAACGATAAAACAAATCTATTAATGTAAGTTTTCTTATAAAAATTTACTAAGAACTAAAAACTAAAGATTGATAATTTTTATTTAATCCAGTCTTTGAACATTATCGTTACTTTTCTAATTATTCTAAAGCATCCCTGAGGAAATAAGTGATGTTTGGGGAGCAACCGAGATAATATTTTAAGTTCACACAGCAATATTTTACCTTAAAGTACAAGTATCACGTCAAATAACACTTTTTGTAGTTGTAACACGTACGATGATGACCAAGAAGTTATTTAGTGACGCAAAGATAGCAGCAAAATATTAAAGATTTCCACGAAAATTGCAATTACACGTCTTATATGACGTATTTTTGTACTTCTAGGTAACTTAATAACACGTACGATGCTGATCAAGAAGTTATTTAGCAATATTTTGGATACGCAACATTTTGACATTATAGGCTACTCCTTATTAATATTTGTCCATCAAATACTATCCCAATCTTGGTTTAGTAATCAAATAATTAAACATGAGTATTCATGCAGCTTTAAAACTTTATATCAATATATTTTTTAATCGTTGTGTACCGGTACAAAATATAAGGGTAAGTAAGTGTTACATAGGTATGGAAACTTAAAACTTTGCTGAAACGTAACTAGTTGATAGTTTAATGTTGACTATGAAGTTTTAGATATTGAATAAAGTAAGAATATATTGATGCCACCTACACTTTGAAAACTTCTTTAACTTTGGTGACCTGGGTAAATTGGTATTGGCTTTCAACAAGCAATATAGTGCGCGTAGGTTATCTTGACTTAATTACTGATAGCTTTTCTCGTGGGACGCCATTTCCTAGCACGGGATAGTGTTTTACATAACTTCAGGATATACCAAGAGGTTTCAACATTATCACTTAGATAAAATCAATTTGCGATATGACAAGATTTGAACCCTGGACCTCAGGAACTGAAGTCCCAATCCCTAACACTAGACCAGCTCGCTACCCTATTGCTGATAGAAATGTGAATAAGAGTGATACGATTCTCAAATAGTATGGGTCTGGATTTCATTTTACAACTTACACAATTTTTTTCACCGCTAAGAATGTCGCGTATTTTTAAGTAAAAAATATATTAGCTAATGTCACCATGTTTTAAAATAATTAAGATATAAATCTATATATATAAAAGGCAAAGCCCTCACTGACTGACTGACTGACTGACTCACTCACTCATCACTAATTCTCCCACTTCCCATTTACCTAGGAGGCTGAAATTTGGTACACTGATTCTTTAGGCATTAAATAGGAAAACTAAGTGGTTTTTATTCTGATCGGACTTTCGGGCTCCGCCCCAGTGGCTCTGGAGTTTCCCATGTTAACCTAATGAGTACTCATATTTAAATGGAATTAATGAATCTTAACAGCTGTTTCAATTAAACAAGTTGGTTCTGTTCTATGATGTGCAATAGCATTAAAGTTACAAGGATTACCAACAGAGTGCAGCACTATTAATTTTTTTAATATTTTACAACAGCTAATTTTAAACCAAAAGGTGAGTGAGCGTAGCGAACGAACTTCAACCTGGAGGCGAGTTAGCGTAGCGAACGAGCTAACCTGAAGGCAAGTGAGCGCAGCGAACGAGCTCCAACCTAAAAGTGAGTGAGCGTAGCGAACGAACTTCAACCAGGACGTGATTGAACACTGCGAACGAGCTTATCTTGAAAATTAAGAAGTTAAACGGGGCAAAGCCCGCGGATACAGCTAGTTAAGATATAAAACACAAATTGAACTTATAAAGTAAACAATTAAATAAAAATTAAAATATTTTAACACATTTTAAAATTTTTATTGAGTGTAGGCCTAAGTCATTAATTATAAAAATAAAAGAGAAAGCAAAACTGCAGATGTCTGGAATTGACAAAAATGGGTACATAAACAATGTAGCTGATTTTTATTGTCCATAACTAAGGTGGCAAACACGTTGACGTCATATGAAAACTTTATATTTTGTGCCAAAGTCAGATGTTTGAAAAACAAGCCGTAAAACAGTTGTTTTATGATCAAACTGAAATTTAACACTGAGTTTTCATCCATTGGACTTTTTAGTTCAATCTAGATTTTTTTTAAATTTTATCGGGTTTCTTTGTTTGGTTAAATATTTTTTCGAATACACTTTCTCATAAACTTTTCTATTACAATTATATATTAGTTATTGTTGAGTTTACAACTATACAAGCAGTTAAATTCGTAGCCGTTTATATTAAAGAGGGGTTTTGTTTGCATAGGGAGTTCAAACGCTGTCAAATTTACACATAGGATTAGTAACATGCAAGAACCATATGCTTAATCTCAACGTGTTATAAAATTATCAGTATAAAATTATAAAATAAAAAAAAGTTAAATTATCTAATTTACTTTAGATGGTTAACATTCAATCCTAAAACTTCTGAACATATTTCAATAACATGCTTACTTCACTCAATGTTTACCCTCTGTGAGTCAAAATGTAGTTTTTAAGAAGTTTTAAAGCATTTTTTTACTGTTTTTACAGCTGGTTTTATGGCTTACTATTTCTAAGCTGACAAAATGTGAGTTATAACTCAAATAGTGACATTAAATACCAGTAACACCAACATAAATCTGTCATAGCCTCTGAATGCATGCAATACGTCTCTCGATCATCTATTGTACTTGTTTATAAATCTTCCAAACGGAGTTTTCTATTATCCAACCAAGAAAGTATAAATGCATACTTGATTGTAGTTTTGTACTTGTTTGGACATTATTAGTTTCAGTTTATCATTCTATATTTTATCTAAGTTTAAATTTTTTTTTATTTTAACGTTTTACCTTTATACCAAGGACAAAAGTATGTAGCCAAAACCACTTTACACGTTACTTTAGGCCTAGAGTTGTGGCTTTTTACTGCTATATTCCATTGGTGATTGGCGGGTTTTGAGCCCTGAACTTTTGGAGACGGAGATCCGACAACCACATAACCACTCTCTAGATGTCTACGTAACGTTATTGAACATTGTTCAACGCAAAATAATATAATTAGGGCTAAAAGAAATGTTCTAGGGCTATAAGAAATGTTTTAGGGCTTTAAGAAATGTTCTAGGGCTTTAAGAAATGTTCTATGCTAGAAGAAATGTTCTAGGGCTACAAGAAATGTTCTAGGGGTATAAGAAATGTTTTAGGGCTTTAAGAAATGTTCTAGGACTTTAAGAAATGTTCTAGGGCTACAAGAAATGTTCTAAGGCTATAAGAAATGTTCTAAGGCTATAAGAAATTTTCTAGGGCTATAAGAAATGTTCTAGAGCTATAAGAAGAGTTCGTAGTTCTTAAAAATATAGGTTTTACTTAAAAGAATGGTATTTATTATAGTACCTTGACTACAAAATTACTATTATGACTCTTTGGTGTTTAAGGTAAAGAGACCTTAAAAACTAACTAATGTATTCCAAACTAAGGTATAAGACTTCACATCGAAACAGCTTGGTATACTGAACAAGAACACAAATTCTCCTGATAATCTTCTTAAGCTACAGAAAATCCCTTGACCTAGTTAAGAAGTTGACTTTGCCAGTTTGCTTTCTATTCACATTACATTGAATTAGAGTTTTCTACTATCAAGTACAAAGGTCGAAATAGAGAAGAATTTTGCTTTTTTTTATTATTTTTCTTAGTTTTCATAACGTCTTTTTTACTCAACCTAAACTCATGGTACTTTTGATTTTTTTCTATTTGGGAGATTTATCTAATTAGTGTGAGGATTCAGTCCCTGCTTGTACAAAACCTGCAAATTACGATTCTCCCTAGGACGCTTCGCTACAGCCTTAGATTGTTTTTCACATTACTCCAAGAGAGGCATAGGAATTGCGGAATTATCAGTTAGACAAAATCCAATTGTGATTGACAGGACTTGAACCCGGGGCCTCAGGGGCACAAGTCCTGTGCTCTACCACTAGCCCACTTCCTTAACGGAGCACGAATGCGATAATGCTGCAATATTCTAGAAGGATTTTTCAGAACATGAATTGCATCATAAATATACCATATGAATACAACCATCGTACTATACAGTTTTATGTAGTTAATGTGGGCAATTAATTTATATTTATTATTATTTAATCGATATATTCGAACTTAAATGCTGATTTAATGGACACATGTTATTATATGTCTCATAACATCAATTTAACTTTATTTTGGTCTATAATTAACAAAAAAGTACCAGAAATTGAAGGTGTAGAAACTTTGTTCGACGACCAAGAGCTTAACAAGAATTTTAGTTTGAAATTTATGGCAAAGTCTTAGACACTATAGTGACTAGAGCTCGAATATATTAAAAACTTTGTGAACTTATCCTTAGTGACCTGGCTAAATTGTTATTCACTTAGTACAACAAATATAGTGAACTACTTATGTCATATCATATTCTGTGCACTCATGCCACAGCAATTTAATATGATGTTAATGGTAAATCAGATTAAAATATTGATCTAAGACTCTGGTAAATTTATTCATTGCTGGAATATTTTTGTCATTGCATAGAGACTTTAATTCTTTGTTTCATTTGTTTGAGTAATTTTTGGGAACATATAGTTTTAGAATTATTATGAAGTATTAGTGCAGTAGAAATAACTGAAAATATAGCTTAAGGTGGAACTAATTGCAACAGAAATGATTCTTGCTGTGAATGGTAGGTAGTATGCTTCTAATCAACATACTAAAAGTATACATCCGTACTGTGGCGCAAAATACGTTTTTTTGGCCGCCATCTTGAAAAAATTTCAAAATTTGAATATTCGTAGAAATAACTTTTTGGGTATCAAATTATAGGAAATTTAATACTGAAAAATGTTATAATAGTTGTTATAAGCACTATTTAGAAATACGTTCGTAGTTCAAAATATCCCTGCCGCAGCAAAGCTGCAGACTAAACTAATTTCCATTTGTCTTAGTTGATTTTCAAATAAATCTAGTAATTCAGTTTTAAAAATCTTTGTACAACTAAATCTAGAGCTATACTAGACCGATTTTATTGCCTAATGGGTCGTTGGAAAGCTTAATTCGTGTACATTTCCAAATAATTATGAAAGTTTGATTTTTTTTAAGATTTGCTAGGTGAAACCAAGATTTGTTGAGGTTGCAAGCATGATCTTTTGACTATAAATCGATGATAAATAGGTTGTTTGTGATTTAGCAGTGTGCTTTAGGTAGATCCGATCTTAATAATCAATAATTCCAATGGAAGCTGGTATTTCACTGAAGGTTTTTAGAAAAAAAACCATATAGGATATTTTAACTGCTGGAATACATTTTTAATTGAGGTAAAAAATGAAAAAAAAAACAATTTAATTTTTTTTCGTAGAGTAATACATTTGATGGATTAATGATGATGCTTGATGACAAATATGTCCTTGCATAGCTTTGAGACCAAAATTATGAAAATCTATCGGGTAGAAAAGCCAAACGAACTCGAAAAAAAAAACAAATTTATGTCCCGTAAGTAATGTACAGGGAGGCAGTTTGTGCATGACTCGAAATATACGTCAAAATGAGTGCTGATGCTTGATGGCAAATCTATGGTGCGTCCATACCTTTAGCTTTAAGCCGGATTTACACTATGTAGCAAAACCTGCTATATAACTTTTGCTATATACCGTTGCTATATAACCTTTGCTGTATGAACAATTTACGGAAATCTTTTGTGATTCTATGGTGCTCGTGTTATATGTATTATATGTATTATGCTATATGTAGCACAACCTCATTCGCATTCCGTATCGCAATGCGCGTTGAAGAGACATTGTTCGTGGCAGCTATCGCGGGGATCTTGGAAGTCAGAGAGAGAGAGCCGGAAGCGAAGATTTTAGCAAGTTTTAGGTTCGACCGCTTCTTGCTTCGAGAAATAAGTACAGTATAGCAGATTTATTACGGGACCTAAATGATGACGAATACGCTGTCAGTCCATGATTAAAACGGGAAATACGGCTTCAAAAACGTTTTACATATAACCACAACGCCAGTTGTCCACAGAACAGTTCAATTAAGTTTATAATTGCATCGCGATCCTACGCACTTTCCGTCACTTTCCGTTTCCAGTCCCTCCATTGTAAACAAAGATCGCTGAGCAAAACCGTCCGCACCCAGGAGGTTCTGTGAACTGTTGGCACTAAATTATAGCAGATGCTAGGCAAAAAATATATGTATATCATTGCTAAATATGGCGATGTTAGATGTAACACGTATTTCTTTTGCTATTTACCGACTCTCGATGGATAACACAATTTTAGCTATATATAGCAGGATCTGCTACACATATATCAGTGTTATATAGCACTTTTGAAAAGTTACTTTTTCTTCCTCTAGCAAATTTTATACAACATTGCTAGATGTTACACAAATATGCTATATAGCAGGTTTAGCTACATACAGTAGTGTAAACCCGGCTTAAGGCCAAAATTATGAAAACCGGTCTAGAAGAGCTAACCCGACTTGGAAAAGAAAAACCAATTGTTTTTATAGATGGCAATAACTGATTTACCAGTATGTATAATCTAATCATACGAAACATGAGTTAATAATTTACAAGCGTATCGTTATATTGTTATTTAATAGATTTTTCTTTGATTAAATATTGTTATTAACAATTTGCATTTGTGTTTAAAGTGTGTTCTTTATGTTAAGTGTGTGATTCTAATGTTATGTGCTCAATCTGTACCAAATATTAGTGAGTAAAGTGGTGTATGGATTTCATAACCATAATTTTACTAGAGACCGTTGTATTTAACCCACAATGGGCTCTGTTGCTAGTCTATTAAAAAAAAAATAAATAACATTAGGCGAAACGAGTACCAAGGTTTGCTGCTAGAAGGAAACTACTTAAGTGTGTTTTTAGTTAAATATTAATTGTTTAGTATAAAATAGATAAATCTGCAAAGTTTTATTAAAATATATCCATAAAGAAGCAAACTACAACATTTTACAATATTCTCCATAGGAATAACATGGGGATTTAAAATTTCCAATTTTTTGAATTTTCTCCGTTACCAATAACCGTAAAAAAACACTTTGATATACTTAACTATTTGTTTTTAAAGCTCTTTAAAAAGGCCTAGAGAGAAATTGGGAAATGTTATGTTTTAAGGGTCAAAAATGAAAAAAAAAAATTAAAGTATAAAATAACTTATAAATAAAAAACCTTTTAAATGGCACGTTTTTAAACGCACCTTTTTTTCCCCATAGTGTATCACTGTTAACAGTATATTTTAAATTCAACCATTATATTCTTTTCCAGCATGAAATTTTCTATAATTTGATACCAAACCAGATTTTTTAACAATAATTTAAAATTAAACACTTTTTTTAATGGCGGCCAAAAAACCGTATTTTGCGTAACAGTACAAATGTATATTTTTAGTATGTTTTTTATAAGTGTATTACCTACCATTTATAACTGAAATGATTTATGTTGCAATTAGTTCCGCCTCCAACACTATTTCTACTGCACTATATTATTATTTACAGTAATAGAATGATGAAAGATAATTATTAATTTGATACTGACGAGAATAGTATCTTACAAAACACCCACTAAAACATTTACGTTTAATTTTATTTGAGGTACACATAATATTTGATGATAGCAGTTTTCGAGTAAATGGAGCTATACAAAATGAAAACCCTTCTACTTAACATAAAAATAAACAATAATATTTATAAATTAGGCTAAAAATGAACTACTAGGGTTAAATTGTAATGGCTAAAATACCTTTTATTTGAATGAATTAACTACTTTATAGCAAGAACGACAGATGCGTTTACATTATTTGTGAACTTAAAAAACGACACCAAAGTCAGATGTTTGAAAAACAAGTCGTAAAACGGATATCTTACTATCAAGCTGAAATTTAAACTTTGGTTTCCCTTTATTGAACTTCCTACAAGTTTTAGATCTTTGAGATAAGCCAGCTCCGAAAGTCAAATCACAATAATTTTTTATATCAACCTTTCAGAGGGTCCCATTTAAGAAAAATAATTTCTTTGGATCCGCCATGTTATTAAGTAGTCAAATGAACAAAATGAGAGGACAGTTTTCTGTAAGTGTTTGATAATTACACAAACTTTTTATTCTGGAGAAGTAACTTACTAAGCCATAGTACTTGTTTGATAATTCTCATAAAGTAAATTTAACTTTTAATTGAATTATCTGGTAAGTTGCAACTTAATTCAGCAATTTTAATTCAGCCTCTTCAATATTGTAATGTAAAAACTCATATGCTAACCTTAAGAATACGAAACTAGATTATTAGTAAAGTCCTCATACAAATAAGAGCCATCCTTTCTGTTAATTAGTAGTAACTATAAGGAGGTTATTTAAGATTTTTTATGAATTAAATGTTGGTTTTGATTGTAGAATAGAAACCTTACGAGTGAAAATGTTTTGGTTAATTTATTGTAATCAGAAGTGAATAGAACAATATTAAAAACATTAACTATATATTGTCAATTGTTTACATAAGTTTAACTTAATTTTATTGTTAAAAAATAGAGAATCAATTCAAAATCACTGTTCCTAGGTTACTGACTCATTGATTTGATTTTCCGGTTCAACAGACCAAATTAAGAGGTTAACTTCAGCGTCCGTTCAACCTCTTGATAACTCTTGCTATGAAGTGATTACACAAACACAAATACGGACTTAATAATTAATCTATACTACCGGTATATGGAAATATTTATCCTCCTATGTCTACATGCATTGTAATAAATACTGATTATAATTTACCATAATATCTCTTACATTGAAATTCAGTTGTCTTTTACATCCAACACTCTTAACAAACCCAAACCGTAAATTTAACTGCATATTCAAGGCAATAAAACTATAAAAAACCACCTAATTAACCAAATTTAATACAACCTATTAAATGTCAAAGATAAACACTTGGAACACTTTTGCAGAAGTATTATTCTATTAGGTAATCAAAATTAATATTGAATGGCAAATTGATGATTTGCCCGTTATACAGAGAATCTTATAAAAGAGATATATTAAGGGTAATCGGGCTGCTTTTTAAAATCACAAATATAACTAGCCTTAAAATATAACAGATTTGGGTCATATTTGGTTTATGGTAGATATTTATAGCGAAAATGTAATATCAAATCCAATACCTCTCACAACGAAATTGCAACAGTAGGTTTTTATTGGGTTTCGATATCTTTTAAACTTCTTATTTATTAGTTTCATTTCTCTATCTCAAGTAAAAGTAAATTGAAGTTTGTTTTATAGATTAAATTTTAACCTAATTCAAGCCAAAAGTTTTTACAGGGCAATCTTTATTATTGCAATTCCTTTTTTCAGATATTTAAACCTTATTTTACTAGTGTAAAGCATACTACAAATATCGCGTGATTGAATTAATAAAATTAAAATTATTTTTTGTCACTATTTGACGCCAGGGTCAGCTTCCGTATAAATGTATTTGTCTGTATATATATCGACTGTAAATATATATTATAAATCAACTTAAACATCACCATGTAAGATCAAAATTCCAAATAAACATTTTACGTTCAAAGAAAGGCAAATTATAAGGATAAAACACAGAAATCGAGAAGGAAATGTGAACCAACTTAGTTAATTTAACCTCCAAACCTTAAACAAGTTGAATAATATTGTACAAAGTTTATAACCAACTTTGAAGTCTATGAGTACTGGCACAAGAACCGACTAAGAAACCAACCAAAGTTTGCTACCTCAAAGTTATGTTTAATAACCTTGGATATTTTAGCAACGAATAATGTTACTCATTGCAATATAAAGGCTTATGCCCTTTAACTTCTTATAAGGGACAGTTGGTCTAAGGGTTAAGGTGTTTGACTTATATTTTAAGACATTGTAGTCTTTATTTAAGCCCACTTCCACCCTTACGGCTTTCAGCTATATTAGCTACCTTAGACTAGATTAGGTTATATTTATCTGAAACAACAGCCATATGATCAAGGATTTTTTAAACCATTTTCAAACCATCAAAAAGCTACCGACTTTTCACAGAACTAAGCAAGCGACCTTCAAATTACTAGACAAGTAATATAAGCATTTACACTTTGAAGGAGTACATGTTATATGGGGCTTCATCTATAAATATTTGTTGGATTGAGTACTTCCCCGTCAGAAAAATACTGCGTCTATATAGCTTATGAAGCTGAAGATAAGTTAACAATCCTAAACGTTAACCTTGCAAAACACTCATGCGGTAGGTAAGCTATTTATTACCTTTTATTTGTTTTTATTTATTTTTTATTACCTTTTATTACCTACACGGTATTTTCAATAACCAGACTAAAAATATAAGTGGTCACTTTGGATTTAAACACAGAACTGTGTTTATGTACGTATGCGGAAATATATTAATTTACCGCTCATTTGGCTTTCGAGAGCAAAAAGCAAACTAATGAGTTCATAAACGTTCTTTTTTTGGCAGAGAGGTACAAACTCAAAGCAAATTACACTCATCAATTGTGAAAAACCTCATAGGCATTAAAACGTTACATCATGTTCTAAAATTACGTGATGATACTAATAAGAAATTTAATTTTCACGTTCTGGCTATACTTATGTAAACAGTTCAAGGAAAAATATTTAGATAAACGAAGAATTTAACACACTGTTATTTAGTTTTCACAGTTTGTTAACAGTGTTGATTAAATAATGAATATCAGATATAAAAAATATAAGTAATTTGGATAATATTATATCGATATTGTTGGATTAATTATTAGCGTTAATATTGATAGTAATTTGTTGGTGTATCGAGTTTTCCCTGTGATGTGTTTGCCTAATACCGGTAAAACTAAGACATTCCAGTAAACATTTTTTATTTTCCTTTATTGATTGTAATATATTTTCCTCGAAACTTGTAGTCTGTATTTACCATATTTCGAATATTGAATAAGATCGAAATTTCATTTTATTTACTCATGCTTGTCAGCTAAGTTTAATGTAAAACTAATCATGATATTGAAAATGGAATTTTGTTTTGATAATTCCAATTTATTAAATACAAACCTGAGCAAGTAATACATATAATAAAAAAATGCATGAAACTACAGTTTAAAAAAATAAGAACGTAAATAATTCGTTTAAATAATTAGAAAATATATTTTAAATGTTAAACATTTTTTTTTACGTTTACTTCTTTAATAAATCATATAGCCTAATATATTCTTTAATTTATCACATGATTTATATTTTGATATATTTAATCTTATAAAACATAAACTTTTATACAGGCGTGTTATAATAACGTATCGTACCAGGTGAGCAGTGTAAAGCCGTATATGTAGCTTTATTAGAAGACACAGTAAAAATAAGACAAGATTTTACGACACAGAATGGCAATATGTTTTTATTTCTTCACTAAAACACTGTTATGACGCGTTAAATTTTATAGGCAATATCAAATAATGAAGGAATCGAAATAACAATACGCTGTCAGTGAACACTTCATAGAAAGATTGGTTTTTACAACTTATCATTATATTTGTGATTGGTTCTATTTTTGGGATTGACTGTTTTTACCAAAAGTATTTTGATTTAACTTAATGGCGTTTGAAGTATGGTTGAATATGGTACGATGCAGAAAGATTCATTCGTAAATAAAAACCATACAAAAACATATATTTAAAACTGCAACGATAAAATTTTGATTTATTTTATGCTTCTAGCCTATTATTTAGTGTCTTTGACTCTCGGTGCAAAGAAGGTGTGTTTGATTTTTGTTAATACCACTAGCATCGAAAATTAGGAATACTATCTTACGTATTTTAAAAACGACAATTAAATAAAAAAAAACAAGAAATATATATAGTAATTATTAATATTTGTTGTGTTTTTTATTGGCATTTTGTATCATGATTTGACTGCTATACAGTGCATATACTTGACTGCTACTCTCTGCAGTTTATTCAAACTTAGGTTGGGTTTGTATATTGTCAGTTGTAATGTGTTGGTTAAGTTTTTTCACCTGAGGACGAGTACAAATTTCTGATCCTGAACGTGTATTGTATACCATTGTGATGGAAAATGACCGCAATAAACCTTTAAACATAAAACTACTCTAGGTTTACTTTTCAGCTGAAAATATCAAAAATGAATGAAAATACATTTGTGAATTTGTGGTTTTATTTGAGGAATTTTATTTCATTTAAAACACATTTTCTCTTCATATAATTTAGTATTAAGTTTAATCATATAAAGTCACAAAGCTGAGGGTTGAAATGTTGTATATGAAGCGTCCAGCTTCTATGAGGGTCGTAAAATGCTGCTTTACGCGTTATTACTTTGTAAACGTAACTTTACAGGGGCCATTAGGCTTTACTATCCTGTGATAACATCACTATTGTACATTGTACTTTGGTGCTCATAAGGTATAATTGAATTAGGTTGATTACGGTAATTTCCTGTAATAGATTTACCACTGTGAAACGTGTTTTATATATTTGCATGATTTTAAGTAATGATTTTTTGTTTAAAATACGCATAAAATATAAACATAAAAATTAAATAGCTGTATCAAAGCCAAACATACCTTCCGCAGCAAACCTGCAAACTAAGCGAATTTCCATTTGCCTGATTGGACTATCAATTAAATACCCGCGTGCTCATAGGGTAATTTTGAATTTTATGTTTTTATGTGAAAAGTGAGAAAAAATATTTACCCCATGAAATCCCGTTCCCATGGTCCGATCATGCCAATTCGTGAACTAATTCAAGTAGGCCTACACATCCTGCCATACATCTTCAAGCAAAATTTCATCAAAATCGGACGAAAATTACTCAAGTTATCGGGTTCATGGACGTAAAGGCCTATATTTGTATTTTAAAATGAAGAAGTAAATCAGTACCGGGTCTAGGTCTTATCCTGCCACATGCGGAAATAGCTACTTCCGTTCAGGGAAATTCGCTTGTAAAAATAAAAAAAAAAATATTTGTTTGGGTAGCCGATTGTTACAGGGTTTGCATTTATCTGAAGAGTGCTACTTCGATTTCAATCGAGATATTTTATGGACTTAGATGCCATTTTGTTATTGGACTATCTAATGTTATTGGTCTAGAGGAATCCAATCACAAGCAAAATTTTGTCTTTGAAAATTTTCCTGAAACATATTATTTTTTGGTAATTCAATCTGTGATATTGTGTCTTTTTGATAAACAAACCTCATGTAACGTTTGTTCGTCATCATTTAAAATGACTAAGAAAGTTTTAACTGACGTAAGTTTAATAATCGTAGACCATTAGGCAAATATTGACGTTATTAAAGTTAACGAGTTTTACAGCAAACATCTTAGGCCTATTGCGTTTAATTTTGTTAAGTGGTTGTCAAAGTATTACTAAAAATATAAAATTCTCTGAGGATAATTCCTTTTACGACATTATGAACAACGAACTTTTATTTGTAAACAACAAATCTTTCAAGTCAGTTGAAACCGTAGTGATAAACCTGTAATGTAGGAATGAAATGTTTGATAGACTTACAAAAATAGATTACATCTTGTATGAACATTATAGTTTAGTACATTTTTGTTTGTATAATTCGATTACCGGTTTATTCCTTTATCCATCTCTTAATATGCCCTAAAACTAACATTTAACGCAATAGTAGATGGTTATCATCATTATCTTATATTTCAACTATATAGAATTATGTAAAAACGAGACAGCCAACATAAACTTTTATAGAAACAAATCACTAATATAATATGTAACTTTATTATTTTGTAAATGTATTTTTGTCCTAGGACGCTAGGCACGAACCTTGGATTTGTTTCACATTACTTCAGGCTAGACCTAGGGGTTGCGGAATTATCACTTAGATAAAATCCATTGTTGATTTGGTGGGATTTGAACCCGGCAACTCCTTGACCGAAGTCCCGCGCTCTAACCAATAGACCAGCCCCCCGTTGTAAATGTAATACAACTTCTAAGTATATCACTTTAGGTCAAAAATCAAACAGGTTTCAATCCAAACAAAACCAATAGTTCTTCCTGATTTTTAAACAACATATTAACTACAACTTGTATTTCCAAAATACTACTCCAAAATACTAATCGTGAAAGCTAAAACAAAATGTTCAATGAATTGCTTTCTATATCGATGGATTAAAATTCATAACGATGCCGGTGAACCGAAAATAGACCCAACTTTCATACCGTCTTGATGCCGCAGGTGCTAGAATCCCTTGCAGGTTTGTGGTCACTCACTTTCACTGGCCGTTAGAATGTGCAGCACGTATTCCCCCCATCCAATACCAGCTTGGGGCTAGTGCGGAATTTATATAGTTTGTTATCTAGTTTGGTTTGCTAATAATTTTTGAGCAGTAAAATACCTTCCTATCAACTATTTTGGTAATTATTGGTAAGGATATGGTAAAAATAGCTTAGGTTTGATAAGTCAGTCAAACGATTTTGTAATATTGGTTAGTAATTTGTACACGTTTTTAAAGACTTGAACCAGTGTGTAAGCTAGGTCATTTAGAATTATTACATTTTATTATGGAACGTTGTTAGGAATCAAAATTGAATAATATTGCACTGTAGAACAAACAATTCCTTGTAAATGATTGTAAATTTTAACTTTACTATGGTCTTTATTTTGTTTCTAAAGTGATATATTTTGTCATGAAGAATGCGAAATCTTGATTGATTACATTGAAACATTGGTCGTCAATTTTGATTATCGTATTTTGCATCTTATTACAAAAATAGTTAAGCTAATTATGTGTGTTTTTCCTTAAACATTTAACTTTATGACCGAATCAAATAAGCATAGTTTAGGAAGAGAGTACTTAATCTTAATTAAAAATAAAGTGACGGCTAAATAAAAATTTATCAATTTATCAAATTGGGTAGGAGTACATACAAAATACATCATATATGTTGTTACTCATAAAGTTATCATTGAAGACCTTTAACTAATTTGGTAAAAATTGTAACCAAGCATTTAGTGTTAGTTGCTGTCCTTTTAGGAAGGCCTAAAACATGTTTTACTTAGGGGACTAAATTAAGAAACTGTTATACGTTTATTTTTACATACACTACTTAGTACTTTTATATACCTCAGTAACCAAACGGTGAAGAATATTTAATAACAAAACAATACAGTGCTTGTATTTTGAATGGTTGGGAATCGTAAAATATAGTTTTAACTTTTAAAATCACCCCAACATGTTTACATTTTCGTGAAAGATGAGTAAAATATAACTGTTATGAGCTAGTGTAAATAGATATTGTTCAAATAGATGATGTTTTCCTGTTATACATTCTTTAAAAAATTGGAAACGTATACAGTTATTACATTTATGAGTAAGTATTCAAGTGTGTTAAATTTTAACCTAACTCCATATTTTCAAAATACTATTAAAAACTGAAAAAAATTGCTAAATACTGTCAGTATTACCTAGTTCTTTTTAAATGTATACTTTAATCTTTAATTAAAGGCGTTTGTTTAAACCTATTCTTATTATTAAGAAAACTACATGTTTTTAATCTCAAAAACCTATTGTTGATAAAATAGTTTGACAAAACAAAATTCAACACAACCGCACTTAAATATACAATGACTGTTGTATCTCAGCATAATAGTCTAAAATAATGTGTTTGGAATAGCAAGAATAATTTACAACAAGCCTTCTAGTAGTATTGCAAGCAAATAAAATAACCTCGAGAAACATATAAAAATAGGCAAACATATTTTACCTACAATTCTAAAAAATTAAATGACCACCTAAGCAAAAGAAACGCGAAAATAACAGTTACAGCTTTAAGAACAGTAACTAGCGTACCTGGTAGCGGTTATCCAGTGAAGGGGGAACGACTCACTGCACCACGTCGAAGGAAGGACACGGTACTACTGACTAAGGACCTGCTACTCACTACGGAGACGTCCGACCGTTGGAAAGTAGGGTACGGCACACTTGCCCGGCCTTCACGAGCACACTGGGACTGGGCACTACTCACTGAAGACGCGGTGAGGATGGGCGGAAGACTAAATTTGTTACCTAGTGATTTAGGTGTATACAGTGAAGAGTAAGCAATTAAGAAAACCCATTCACACTACCTACAGTGAAGACTATGTGGTGAGGATGGGTCAGAGACTATACAAGTAACAACTAGTTACCTAAATGAGTAAGGGTGAGAATGTTTACGTAGTGAGTGAGGTATATACAGTGAAGAGTAAGCTAAAAAGAAAACACAATCACAATACCTAAAGTAACCTACTCGGGGATGGGACGGAGAAGACTAAACAAGTACCCCCATAGTTACCTAAGTGAGTAAGGGTGAGTATATTTAAGTGAGTAAGGAAGAGTAAGCAATAAAGAAAACACACTCACACACTACCTACAGTGAAGACTATGTGGTGAGGATGGGTCAGAGAAGACCACATAGTTATAATCTAGTGAGGATTACATAATAAAAAATCTTTACATTGGAGAGTACATAGTAAATACTACTCAGTGAGAATACCCTAGGGACATTGTCTTTTACATTGTCTGGTGAGGATTACTAACTTAATTATGTGCAGTGGAGAGCTAAATCTAAACAGAACTCAGTGAGGATGGCACAGGGAAGCCTGAATAGCTATTATGTAGGGAGGATTAAGGAGTAAAGAATAAGCAGGGAAAATGGTAAGAATAGCTCATTGAGAACTGAACATGAAGGACCTAATGAGAGTTGAGAACTGTGTATCCAGTGGATACTAAACGGGAAAAACAACAAGCCTTGTTAGTTATGAAAACTAAGTTAAGTATGTGGAGTGGAGAGCAAACGTTAAAGACAGCTCAGTAAGAATGCAAAGGGAAGACTGATTAGCTTTTATCTTTAGAGGATCACGAAGTAAGGAATGAATAGTGGAGAGTAAACGGTAAGGAGTTCATTAAGAACTGTACAGGAAAGACAACGCAGGAAGTACCTAGCAAGAGTTAAGAACTATTTACAGTGGAATTAGCTGTTCACTTTTTTCTTAGTGGAGACCAAACATCATTATTATCATAATTTTATAATATAGGATGTTTGTAAATGAGTCATAAGGATTTAACACTACTGACATTCATACTGAGAAATTACATATACAAACTGCAACAATTTTGCATAATAATAAGTACAAAACAGTGGAGACATTGTAGTGAATATAACTCAGTAGGAATTTTTTTAGTAACAACTGGCAGTGTTGTGTGTTTAGTTTTCGTTCATATACGCCATTGAAATTCTAAATATTTTTTAGAAATAGTTCAACACCTAAAATTTTATCATCTGAAGTCGACCAAGGTGAAATTAAAAGAATTAGGTATACAGGTGTAAAAACGACGGAACTAAAAAATACAATGCTTTTTTTTATTTCTACTCGTTTTCTTTGTAAAAAGGAGTTAAGGTCTCTTCATTTTAACTCAAATACACTGCTTCATTCCAGAGTAGATTCCTGTAATGTCTTTGGGAATAATTATATATTTTTTTATTATTATATCCGCGTCATATAAACCTATCCAATATAGTTGTTACAATCACTTTAGAAACTAGTTTTTACCAACTTAACTTAACTTAACTCAACTTAACTTTTAACTTTGGTTGTTAGTTTTTTGTTCGATTTTCATTTATTTTTAACACAGCTAAAAGACTTTAAAATTTGCATGGCTGATTCAGACAAAATTAAATACTTTAGCTTACACTGCCTTGGCCTTTTCGAATAATAAATGTGCTGGTGTACAATTAAAAACGGAATTTCCAGCATTTGGCTTTGTCAGTTGATCGGCAAAAATAAGTTTTTTTATCTGGTCCTGGTCACAATTTTAACACGACATTGGGACCATTACTTTATGGTTGTTCATATTTAATGAAATAGTTTAAATAAACCTATGTTTTTAAAACTCGTATGTGAACCTATGGAAAAAGTTTAAAACATCAAATGCATGTATATGTGACAAAAGTTGGTTTAAGTTATCATTAAAGTACACAATAATAACACAAAATTAAAAGACAAGAAGTTTGAAATACTTACGATAGATTACATTTCCTAGCCATACGTTTACCGCTACATATTCATCACATAACCTAACCTTTACTTACACCTTTCTCCGCACTACAAAACCTCCCTAATGACTCTGGTCAGATTATCCTGACGACATGGACACGTCGGTCAGTTCCGCTTCCTGTGGACGAGCTGGTGCAGGGAAAGTGATCGAGGGAAGCGGCGTGCCGGTTTTTGCCGCCAAAATGAGGGCTCATCACCCGCCAAACCCGACAGGTTTCTAACAAGGTTTAAAATACTCTTTAACTTTCAAACAATATCCATACTACTATTACTTTCATTCAGAATTTTGACCAAAGATATTACACGAGGTGTCCCATAAGTGGTGTCCCAAAAACAAAATGGTAAATATCTCGCTCAGGAGGCATTTTTGGGGAAAAAATGTTATCCTTGATTTTCGTTTTACTTTAACACAATAAACATATTCCTGAGTTATTTGCAAGTCGAAAAAATGTGATAAGGTAATTGGGTGACCTATTCCTTTGCTATGATTTCTGAAAGGTAATAAAGGCATTCTTTCAACTACATAAATGAAACGAACAACGTAGCTGGCATTATTAAGAAAGTTATGCCTTTGAATGTAACATTCTTGACTTAATAGAGAAGCTATTTCTTGTACGCAGTGAATATCGAAGACGGTGTGGAATATTCTCAGAAACATTTAATGTTTGTATTATAGCTTACACGGTATTTGTAATTAAATACTTTGTTGAATTATGTTGAAAGCAAAAGAGGTAAAATGTTGATGAATCTTTTTGCTGTATAGGGTCAAAAATGTATAAATACAATTTTAATTTATAGGCATTTCATAGGCATTTGGACGAACTGTGTTTTTTTATTCGGATTTTTATTTGGCTCAGACCTAAGTCTTACCATCAAGGCTACGGTGATGATTATTGTTCTAGTTATTTGAGAAGCTAGAGATCTTACTCGTTTCTTCCACTTTCCATGAAAGTTAATCAATATATTTATTACTTTCCTGTTAACGAAACTCTGAGTCGAAACAATATGTGAATTTGTCTTTGTAAAGGATATAAGGTTTTAAATCCTACTCAATAAACTGAAAAGAAATATACCAGCATCGTATACCAGTATTTACATAATTAAACATTACAAATAATTAATAAACACAATTATTCAAAAATTACCGTTATATTAACCCCTTAATCTTATCATAAACACTTTACTGTATAACCTCATTTTGTGTAGTTCAGATGGTTAAATATCAAAGCACTAACCGTCAAAACAACCAGTAACCAAGACCTCATGTAACTATAAGCTCTTGTTAACTATTAGCTAGTTATTAGCGAGTAACTACAGTCTACGATGACACTAAGCCATCGCTAGTGGGTAACTATGTGTTAACATCAAAGTTTCATGTCATGCTCCTAGTAACAAGGTCTTTAAACTAGTTTGGAACTATTCTGATCTTAGTAAGTAATTAGTAAATGACTTACTAATAGCTGTATAAGATATGTTGGATTTATAAAATTTACCAGCAATTAAAAATGCACAAATATCACACCTTTTAAACAGTTTGTCTTTTCAGTGTGTCTTTTTAAATTCACATATTGATTTGGCAATTTTGAATTGAAGGTTTTACATAATACCAACACACAAGGTTGCACATAGGTTTTACATAAGTAAGGCTATTCTATAAACACCATTCTAAGTTACCGTTTACGTACTATAAAACAATACGCAATAATTAATTTCAAAAGTAATACTAATAGCATCATAATTCTGATTAAATATTTTAAGAACTGTCCAGAATTCATGTTGAAAACATCCACACATGAAAATGAACTAAACTAATACAACTGTGTTTTAATGCAGTCAAATATTGTTTGATTTAAATCAGAACAACACAAATACAATGGACTACCTGTAACATATTTAAAAGAAACCTATTTAAAACTAGTTCACACTAATCATGGTAGCCCGCCATGATGAAATCATCTACAAACACGACGGATATGTTTCATAAAGTTCACAAATGAGAATCTATAAACGAAGCAGTATTCAATTTCCATGTAATTAACACTTGGCCGGGCTTCATGTGATAGTACAGAGGTAATTGCAGATCACGAGATACTGCCGGGAGATTGAATTACCTCTTAATTACTTACACAAACCCTTCAGCGATCCTTGGAGTTTTTATAACGATTATTTTATAACATCCATCAAATGTGATATTGCGGTTTAATGACAGTTAAAATACGTGTAGGCCAAACCACCTTTCTCGTAATAAAAATAGGATAGTAATTAACGTAAAAAATGTATCCAAGCATTTCCGAATTACTTGTTACCATACTCTTGGACCCCTATTTTCAGAATATTCAGTGGTAAAAAGTTTGTTTACGAGTAAAGTACAAAAGGGATAGTAGTTGACTCAGTAATAGAAAAAAATCGTTTTTATTTTAAAGATTTATTCTCAATCTGTGAAACAATAAACGGTACTTACGTATTAAACGGAGGCCACCTAACCTACAGATTCAATTCGATTAGTAAACCTTCATGCGATTTTTTCACCATCAGCAAGTTTGGTTGGTTAGGTTAGGTTAAGATAGTTTAATTTGATAAAAAAACATATATTTATGATAACCCAACCTAACATAACCGCTGCAGCGCGCTGTAAAATATGTGGCCTCCGTATAATACGTAAGTACCCAATAAACTTCATATAAATATTTCAAATCAATTTTTGTAAGGTAGTCTAAGTGTGTGGAAATATTTAATATAAATTTTGGAATGAAAATTAAAAAAAACTTTATACAGTAAAATTGAAATTCGTTTATTCAGCAAAAAAAAATTCTTGCATTAGCTAAGTCAGAAAAAAGTACAACTCAAGGCTTACAAATAATATTTAAAAATATGCTTACCATCTATTTACAAAAACTAATTGAGCTTATCATTCTTTATTACAGGTTGAAAAAAACTCATTGACGCTGTAACATGAGAAGCTAATGAGATAATTTTTTAATCGTTTCCTAAACTTTGTACTTAAAACTTAAAACTTGTATTTATGTTATTAAAAATGTATTCAAAGATAACTTAAATATGAATGTATGGTGTAGCACCTAATACATTCTCTTAGGGGCTTTAGGGAACTAAGTCTGTTGCAAACTCTCAAAGGTTTCTCGTACTTTTTACCCGTCCTATCCAATTCCATTTCAAACTCGATTACCCTTAGGAACTTGCTTAGGCAAGTTCTAAAGACAAGACAACTTGATACTAACCACACCCAGTATAAGTAACAAACTTATGTAAGCCACAAGGGCAACTTTTCATGGATGACTGCTTGCTGCACGATGTACTGGCTCGATTCCTCGATTTAGAAAGACAGGAGTGCTTGCTTGGGAAGCAGTCATCCGTCCTTTCAACTGCTGTGCCCAGGACGTAGTCACTGCTTCAGTGAAGTATTGGAAGCCACAGCCGCCAACGACCCCCTTAAGGGAAGTTCACCAAAAGGGGTCAGTAGCAAAATCCATTGGACACTGTGTGGGAAACATTTATCCTGAAATTAGGGAAAGAAGACGCTGTCCCGGCTTTGCCTCAGTCCCTAAGCTAAGGCTCACACCCGTAAGGGCTGTTGGGTCATGTTTCATTGGATACAATTTTCCTATTATCTTTTCTTATTATTAAACAAAAAAACATGTCGCCGGCTCTCTCCACGTCCCGTTATGAAAAGCTCCACTAAGGATAATTTAGTGTGCCTTAGACCGGCTTACCTGATGTATTCATTGCGATTGTTATGACGGGTGGAAAAGGACCCGCTCTGTCTAGAGGAGCTGGGACCATTCTGTCCCTGAAAAACAACAAGGCTCCCTGAACCTGATGGTACCCGGTGAGATCCTCTAGTAGCTCCTAACAATCCTTCCCCTTATCCTATTGAGCACTTACAACACCTCCTTATCAGAGTACATATCTCAGACACTGGAACTTATCAACGGTCTTTGTGATCTTTGTGTAGGGGAGGGAAACCAATACATACCCTCTTACGTACGTATTTGGGAAAATGCAAACTGCAAACACTTTAACTATGAAGTAGTGTTGGCCATAATATTTATTTGTCTATTTACTTATTACAATATTAGGTAAATCATATAAATACATGTATGGACTTTTTATAAACATTTTGCTGATCCCAAAACAATTCATCTAAGCTCACAATAAAACTTCATATAAAAAGTCTTCATTCATAAAACATAATTTGGATGTTGTTTCAGTTTCCACATTTCAATAAAATATGTGTAACGTTAAAAACAGTTACCAAATTCAACTACAACATACATTTTATAAACTTCCTCTATCCGTCATAATAGTATAAGAAATCTATGATAAAATAAACAAGTAAAGATTCTCTCTCGTTTGTGTGCCTAGTTGTTTGTATGTTCTCCACATTAATTCCTCCCTGGCTTGATGACTGTTCGTGTACTGTTTTGTCCAATGCAACACCACCAAGCATGACTTGAACATGTAGAACACTTTCACACGCACACACACAATCACACGAGCGTCAAAACCAACAGGGCTTCTGCTGAATTCTGGTCATATACAAACAGCACAGTGTATTGGATAGTTTAATTAGTTTTATTTATGTTCTGGATTACTAGAGTAGCGTGTTATTTATTTGTGCTGGTCAAATAGACTGAAAGCTTTTAATTCTATATACTATGTATTTATATTTAACTTTCAGGGATCTTTTAAGGACTTTGTAAACATATATTTATAAGTTTCTGCAACAAAACAATCTTTCTGTGTCTTTTTCTCAGCTTTTGTTCCTTTTAGTCCAGTTATGTCTATGTTTTAATAAATAATTTGTGATACTGTTTGAATGATTGATAATTTACTTTTTCTTATTGTTTAGTTACAGTGGTAGAACATTATGGATATGGTAGAGGTGTTATACTTTATACTGTACTGTAGCAAGTCGTAAATTTAAAGAACCAAATTTTCCTAAACTGTGTCCTCCCCCATTGCAAAATCAAAGCACGAGTATAACTGCAAAAAAAGTTATACTTATACACTAACCCCGTACGAAGGACGGGTACCCTGATAGTTTCTAATAATTTAATAAGAATTAATAATCTCTGACTCATAGTTAGCTGGAATGAACGTCTTAAAAAGCCATTATAAATTTGTATTTACTTTTGCGTCAACATTTTAGTGAAACCACTTCGTATCAGTATTTTAAATAGCAAACAGTAGTTAAATACCTATTAGCTATTTCAAATGAAAAGATAAAGGTAATTTGGTGTTTAAAATGGGTTTGTCGTGTTAAGCCATAATGAACGTTTTGACTTAAGTAAATATTTTTCCGTAGTAATTCTTCTGTCATTATAACTGTACAAAACAAAACATTCTGTTTACATTGATATGTTAATACATTTTCCACACCATACGACGCTAGAAACCTAGGACCGCAGCCATTATACTTCAATAAAATCCTTTGATTGGCGGGATTTTAACACGGGAGATTCTCGGACATGAGACACGTCTACCTATTGGACCCGACACGTACTTCTCAGCTGATTTTTAATTAAAGTCAACCGGGAAAAGTGTCTGTAATTAAATTTTAACAAGTGGCTAGGGAGAGAGAGAGTCGTCATTGTAGAGACTATCTTGTAGCAAATTGAGCTGACCTTATTGAAGTTTAATTTCGAGAGCAAGACAGCTTAATCCTCTTATTTCAAACTCTCCAATGATATTTATACTTTTTAGTTTACGTGGACTTACTTGAAGTTCAAAACGCCAATTAACTAAGATTTCCTGAAGTAATAATTGGCTAAGACGGAGCGGTACATTAATGGATTCCAAAGAAAGTTTAATTGTTGTATTATTTGTATTATCGAAATTTTCACCTTATCCATTATTTTACATGTAAGGAGCTAAGTATTTGTCAAACCATTGGCATTCAATTAATTTGTAAATCGTATTCAGTGACACTTAATTCAATGAAATAAATTATTGCCTAAAAATGTTTGGTATATTTAACTTTAAGTTTAGCAGAGTAAAATATGGAGGTTTAAACCGCAGCAAATTCACTTCAATGTTCTAAAAACAAAATGCATCCGAAGTATAGGCATAGATGAAGTATTATATTACTTCATCTATGGTATAGGTAAAGTTTTTACGAGGAAACCCGATACCCTAAGTGTACTTAAATATTTATTACTTGGATATTCATCCTGTTATTAAATTTTAGGGTGTATCATTTTATGGTTTTCTTGCTGTACATGATATTTAAACTTGCATTATATACGGTATTAAAATAACTATTTCAAAGATTTGATATTTAGAGTTTCAATTATTTAAGATAATCATATGCAGTTTTTAAAACTGATTTTGGCAAAAAATGCTCTATAAATCTCGGTATGGATAAATGTAGAGAAACAAGTATCAGATAAAGGGAAACTTAATAAATAATTTAGTTAATATTTTATGGATAGACTATTTTAAAGAGTACGGAAAATAAACTAAAAATAGTTATTTTGAAAGCCGTTAGGGAAGAGTTTAAAATTAAAACAGGAATGACATACTTACAACAGCTGTCTCCACAATATACAAAGGTTTCACCTATTTTCGTCGTTTAAATTAAGCTGGATGTATCAGGTGTAATTTCGTCCATGCAATAAATTAAAGTTTAAAATACTAAACTTTTTTCACATTCAATTATTCTAAATATTTAAAAAAATTTGGTTTTATAGTTGTAAAATTCTCAATATAATATGTCGATAAGCACAATTTCTTAAATAAAACTGTGTAATACTAGGTACGTTTCAACTACATGAAAAAAATAACAGTTGATTCTTTTTCTGTATTATGAATTAAAATACTAATCTTAGCCATACAAAGCGGGCGTTGAAAACAGCAGGCTTTTTACTGCAACACTACAATAGGTTTCATTACTAATCCCGAAAGTTACTGCTACGAAGTGCATTTCGGACCAAGATTCGAGCATCAACTATCAAGATTCAGAATGGAAATTCGTTTCATTTAGTAAACGATTCTTTTAACCACGATACTAACAATCAATCAGAATTTCTTGATTTCAAATATTAAAATATTCCTAGTGGTCGAAAGATCGATAAAAATATATAATGTACATGATTCCCTATTTTCACCACACGCTGTAAATAAAACATGTGATTGTAATTTATTCCTTTTGTTTTGATTTTCCGTTTATATTTTGATTTTAATTCGTCGCCAGCATTGGCTACCCATAAGGCCGATGTAATATTTTTGATTCCAAATTCATTGTGTGTACTTATTTTTGAGCCTATTTAAATGTACAAAGGGATTCTGAACATCTACAGGCAAATACCTTTCTAACAGTATGTGTAGATTTTCCCTACGATGCACACCAGCTGAGAAAAAGGACTTAAAAGAAACATGCTTGCCTATTAATATATAGATTCCATAGTCTAGTAAATCCGTTATAATATGCCATAGGATAGGTAAATGTCCCCTGCTTTAGATCATTTCTATGATATTTTAGTGTCCCTACTGCGCTAAACTTTTTTTTTTTTTTTTTTTTTTTTTTTTTTGAAAAACATAAGACTGGGAAAGGCAAAAGTTTGTTTAATTAGCTAGATTAATGATTAGGACAGAAAATATCTTTTTTTCTAGATTAAAAATAGATGATTTTCAGATAGTTTAGCTGTGAGCATATGAGTTATTTTCGTATACAAAATAATGAATACAATACAATTACGTTAAAACACTAATACCGAAACCTTAACCAGGCTGTCGCTAACCGTAACCCCCGGTCTGTGAAACCCCGCTTTAGAAACACAGTAACGCTGGGCTTTTGAGACAGGCATGTTATGAACAGACAACCTGTCAAGGTCACAGCACCCACGCAATATTAACAAACAATATATCTACAGGTAGCTCCCCCGTAAAAAGAAAAGAGGGGAAGGTATTGGGGGAAAGGAAACCCCAAGTAAACAGTGTTGCCAACATGAGTTTATGAAAATTCCCGTGGGCCTATCAGACCGGGGTTTCGGTAAAAGTGTTAAAATAAAACATTTTTAGACCTGACAAAATTCAACTGTCACTTTTAAAACCAAATGACATAACATTACGCCACCACGGAAACACTTACGCCTTTTCCTGACCGTATCAGCGGTGCGGGAGTACCTGCAGGACATCCGCCCAGGTTCCAGTATGGTCAGCGAAAGTGTCGACTTAGTATTCCTATCCACCAAGGTCAAAGTGATAACGACCTCTTTAGTGATAAAGGTGAAACTTGGCGGGGTGCCAGCGCGTGCCGTCACGTGGGCTTGACACTTCGAGCGTCACCACCGTGACAGGGTTGCCAACGTAAACTTGTTGACTCATGATTGTTGTACTTGACAAATTTCAAGGTGGGTACCCTAAAATGTTAGTCATTGACTCGGGAAACTATGTTAAACAACAAGAATGTCCGGGATTTATTGCGCTTTTGATTTTTAATGTAAATAAAAATAAACATGTGTTCACAATGTTATGTAGGCCTATTATTACTTCGGTAAATATAGTTGATCTCCTAGATTGCTGAAAAGAGTGTGTGAAACCAATTTGTAATAAGGTTATGCTAAAGTTGTTGCATCAATATAATTGTTGGTTCTACTTGAAGACAAATTTCAAGGTAAACTGAAGGGGTTAGTTTATAGGACTCAGGATACTATGTAAACATACATTATATTTTAAAATGTCCATGAGTTTTCTGCTTTAGATATGTTTGTCCAAAACACTGAATATGTGTTTAAATATTATGTACTATTACTGTTGTGGTGAGCGAGCTGGTCTAGTGGTTTGAGCGCAGGACATCGATCCAAGAGGTCCCGGGTTTAAATCCCGCCAAATCACCAATGGATTTTATCTAAGTGATAATGCCGCAATCCCTATGTGTAGCCTAGGAAACGGAGAACCGGTCACCTCTGGCCCTAATCCACATATAGACGTTTGGTTAGGTTAGATTAAAGAAATATGGCTTCTAAATTTACGTCAAGCCTGAAGTAATGTGCGAAACAGTCCCGGGCTTGTGCCTAGCGTCCTAGGACAAAAAAAATAAAAACTGCAGTGAAGATAGGGACGTAAGCTCCCAAAATGTTCGTGATTTATTCTGCTTTTGACCTGTTTGTTCAAAAAAAAGTCCCTGGGCTGCTAAAATGGTTGGGTTGAACGAATTTGTGACAATATTAAGGGAGAATAAAATAAACTAAAATATTTTTCTTCTCGGACAGAGGACGTAAATCTGAGCAATGACGGGTTATGTGGCGTCGGTTAAGTGAGGTCTACCATAATAAACAACTGGATATAGAAAGTAGAGTTAGGTACAATTTATACTAGGTAACCTTTATGAGAAACTATTAAAAAAACTATTCGACACCTAAGAAGTGCAAACCAACTCACTGGCTTACCTATTCCAGTACCTTCTACCACCAGTACCAATTAATTTCAGGTACCAGTTCTGGTATATTGTAGAGTTAGTCATCTCTTCCGAAGTCAGCGGTTCAAATCCCTACATTCAGCAAAAACCTCTACATATATGAAGTGCTAACATTTGGCTGTTTAAAACAATAAAATCATATGACTAACATGGAAGGAGATATTTCTTTTCTCTCAAAACCACACGTCAATTATCCGTTGCCTTAAAAACAAGAGAAATTACAATTCATAGCTGCACCTTACGCATAAATTGGCAATTTCATTAAACCTTTACAGGTTGAGTATTATACAAGCCAGTATATTGGTCCATTAAAGACCCTTGCCGTTATTAAACGAATTAATTTCCGTCACGTTATTGCTAATAACTATATCCATTACAGTATGAGATTCAATAGATTCTAACGGTCTATTATCAACTTTTGAATATATATGCATGATTAATCTTGTTTAGCATAAAATTTAATGAATGTTAAAGAGACTTCGCAAGACATGCTCTAATTTAAATTTTGAAGTAACTAGCTCATCCAGCAAACCTGCTGACTATTTTAATATCCATTTGCTTGATCAGATTTCCACTAAAAGAATTACATTTCTGCAAGAGATTGAGTTAAATTCAGTTCCACTATTGATAATTCTTATCCGAGTCATCTTTGCTACAACTAGTTGGCAGCTACGGTTGTCCAAATTAAATCAAGGAGACATTTTAATATTCATATGTTTGGAAAATCCAAAATTTGTTGATTTCCATGTTATCAAGTATGTTCTGATTTGTTGATAAAAATGGAGTAATGCTTTAAAATAATCTGGTAATGTAGTTGAACATTGCCAAAATATTGAAGTGATTTTTTTGTTGATTGTAAAAGTTAGTAGTTTCTGTGTCGGTGTTGTTTGAAAGATATTACCGGTACGGTCATTTTCCAAAATGTTTGGTAAAAACAAAGTTTTCAAGTCATTTTTAGATATTTTAAAATTCAAGTAGTCGAGATATATTATGTTATTTTTTGTTGAGTAATGTTTTAGGCAATCGATCACCTGAGTACGGGATCAATTACCAGATCCCGAAACGACATGAAAACTTCGTTTCCTTTAATCACGATATGATATCCGCAATGTAAATGGGCAGCAACACAGAACTTTCTAGTCTCATGGATAACAAGTCCTAGACCGCCATTTAGGCAATAGCCAAATCTCTTATAGAACGCCATAATATTATTTGGGGCAAAATTATATTGAACTTTAGTGTTTATCGAATATGGCTCGCTTAATACTTTGTTGACTCTGGAAATATTTAGTTAATTAACTGAAATTACTGAAAATGTTTATTGTAAAGATGAAGCTAAGAGAGATACAAACTCTAATAGGACAAGGCCTTTAAAAGGCTTCTAGCTTGTGAGGTTTTTTCTTCTTCTTCTAAGAATGAAAGCTTACTATATTATTGGTTAAGTGAACATAAGCGAATAAATTACAAATTTACGTCTATAGTTTAATAAGATATAACATATTATAACGAACCAAGTATTTTTGATCGTGGACTTAGTATTTATCATGGCTTTCAGAAATTATCAAGATTTCAATTAGCAAATAACAAAAAATAAAAAAAAATATTTTTTAAATTATTTTAACTCGCAACCTTTGAACTATGAAAAAAATTGAATCTTGACTAATTCCTACTACTATAGAAGGTAAGGAATAATGTAATTTATTTTTTAACGGATACGTCACTTTTACAAGAAAATACAGTGTCTTTTTGACAAATGACAAGTCAATACGCAAGCAGTGAAAAAACTGGAAACAACAAGATTTCAAGAACAAGACATAACGAGATAACCTCAAGATAATGATTCACTTTAAATAACAGAACAAGGTAATAATACAATAGACAAAAAAAAGAAAACAGTATAACAACATTGAACAATAATGATAGCAAGACAGTAAATACTCATGCATAATCAGTATATACAGGCAAAGCAATGTTGATGAAAAACAGATAAATACTTTCAGGAAAATAAAAATATGATACACTTCGTAACAAAAACAAAATAACAACAGGATAAACTCTAGTAACAAAAATAAATCATTCAAAGTAAGTAATTTTTTTAGTACATTACAAAGTGGATCTCGTGCCAATCAATTATTTCTGTATCTAATATTAATCTCAATTTAATACAATAGGTTTCTTATGGCTTGTATTTGTTTGGTTAGAGTTAAATACAAGAGTATGAAAGAAGGACATTAAAGCTCCTGCTATTATCAGGATGTTTGTCTGTTTACTGGGGAGTGTTGTATTCTGCGGTGTAGGAACTGCAGGAGTAAATAATTCTTTTCTACACTTTGCAGAGCTTTCAAATGTACCATTCATTAAATTAAGTTAAAAAAATATAATTCAGTTAGGTGATCCATTTGTAACTTAAACATGGAAATTTGCCGAAACTGGACCCAGTTCAAGCAGAAAATGAAGGTTTTACAGACAAAACGTACATAGTTTGTTTTCAGTATTTCAATTGCTATATTTTTACATAAATTTTTATTCTTTTTTAATTTTTTTGCGTTTTTTTTCGTAATATGTAAAACATATTTTTGCTTTCTTAAAAAAAACTCTTTCGTGAAATGCAATGTTAAAACATAAATGCACAATCACACAGCATTTCCCTTGTTATGATTAAAATGAAAGGTAGCCTAATACATTTTACATGAAATTACCTAAACCAACGAAATTATTAATTTATGGTAATTTGAATTGATTTTCATAATTTTACAAACAAAAACGAGGTGTGTAGCAATAAATTATACAAAATTGATCTCAAACTTCAGTTCAAAACTCAAATTGTAATTTTCCTTCATGTAACATTCATGAGACAAATTGATGGTAATTTAGGAATTGCTTCTGAATGAAATATCTTTACATCTGAGTGAATAACGTCGAATATTTTATTTGACTATAATTTGATAATACGACTTTTGAATAGTAATATGCTTAGTAAATTGATGGATTTGTTTTATTCGTAATATTTGTGCTCTGATAGATTGTGTACAAGAGAACACTGAAAGAGGAAAACAAACAAAACAACAAGAGAAAAAGCTGATGTTGAATCATAGAAAATCCACACTGCGAACACACCTAACGACGACGTAGTTTACGAACACTATAGAAAATCCACACTACGAACACACCCAACAACGACATAGTGTACGAACACTATAGAAAATCCACACTACGAACACACCTAACGATGGCGTAATGTGAGAACACTATAAAAAATCCACACTACGAACACACCTAACGACGACGTAGTGTATGAACACTACGAGTATATAAATTTTTTGACATAGTTTTTAAACGGGTTTTAATTTGTAAAATGGAATGTGTGCATACCTCCGTAGCATAAACAAATAGATTTGTCTATATCTGTAGTCACAATAGTTTTATTGTTGCGACAGAGAACAGCTGATTAATATTTAACCTTTAACTTAATCTATTTTCAAACGCATGTAGTATTAACGACTGTTTGGGCTGCAGTATGAGGAAATATAAAACTAACTAATTTATTAGATAACTAGCTGTAACCCCCGTTTAACTCCTTAATTTTCAAGATTATCTCGTTCGCATGGCTCAATCACGTCCTGGTTGAAGTTTGTTCGCTACGCTCACTCACCTTTAGGTTCTATGTAAACCAATAATGTGTTACTTTTTCATTATCATTGATGAGTTTTAAATCCACTGAAAGAAAACATTCGTTATTTTTTACATTGGTAAGAATACGCTACAGTGAAACTTGGTAAAATATGCAAGGTTCACTTTCAAACAGCTGTTGAACAACTGTTAATAATTATCTCGTAACCAACCTATCAGTCTAGCTCCAAACATGGTCCAATGTAACATATCAATATGTGTTTCTGTAATCTTTCTTTTTGTCGTAAGTAATAGCAATAAATTGTGGCTAAAAGTCTCTCTTTTACTTTCTATGACAGTAGAAACAGTTTCGATAAAGTAACTAAAGCACATAATATGAAAGCTATTTAAAATAAAAGACACATAATATCAGTGATCTTTTCAGTGCATAAGGTCAAATTCAAAATAAAAATAAATTACTCCTAATGCTAAAAACACTTTTCTTTCGGTCCCGTTGGCGTTCCAAAAGAAGTCAAGGGTTAACCAATTGTGCCATGAAAAATAATAAAATAGGATAGAATTATCTTGCATGTTTAGTGAAATGATAAATAAAAAGTTTTATCAAGAAGATTAGAACAATTTTGAGACAAAGATCGGACATTCCTTTCAGCTTACCTTATGGTTTAAAATAAAATCCCATACGTTTTGAAAGTTCTATGTTTTACTAAAAAATAAAACCATGTCACTTTAACATATTCAGTTAAAACGGAGGCTTTGATATTTAGCAAAAGTTAATTCTCAAAATGTATTTTAATTTGGTTATTATTTGTAGGTTTTAACAAAAGTTTCTCTCGTTGTAAGCGAAAACACGTCTCCAGGTAGGTTTCAGTTTTATATTTTATTACTATACAGTAATATTAATATATAGTTAATATATAATAATGCATTGCTCGAAATGATCATGAGTATGCTTGTTTCCTTGCACATAAAAAAGGTTATATACAGGGTGTCCTGGAACTCTCTAACAATATTTTAGGGTATTGTTTCTGGGTAGTTAACATACCTAAATATCATATTTAACTTGTCCGGAAGTCCTTAGTTACTCACACAGCCGCCATTTTGTTTTTTAAGTTATTAATTTTTTTCTAAGAAATGGTTAAACATACGAAATTGAAACTTTGCACAAACATTTATGACAACTAGACAAAGCTACCAAAAAATTATGACGATTTATAAAATTCATAAAACAAAATGGCGGCCATTTTAAATTTTGTTTCTTAAATAACTCGAAAACAGTTATTTTTACAAGAATAACTTTTTAAGGCAATTTTATTACAAATCGATTGACTAAAACTACCATATCTCAGTTAATACTTGTCCAATCTTCAAAATTAAGGTGTCAATCGATTTGTAATAAAATTGCATTAAAAAGTTATTCTTGTAAAATTAACTGTTTTCGAGTTATTTAAGAAACAAAATTTAAAATGGCCGCCATTTTGTTTTATGAATTTTAAAAATCGTGATAATTTTTTGGTAGCTTTGTCTAGTTGTCATAAATGTTTGTGCAAAGTTTTAATTTCGTATGTTTAACCATTCCGTAGAAAAAAAATAATAACTTAAAAAAACAAAATTGTGGCTGTGTGAGTAACTAAGGACTTCCGGACAATTTAAATATGATATTTAGGTATGTTAACTACCTAGGAACAATGCCCTAAAATATTGGTACAGAGTTCCGGGACACCCTGTATAATTAAAATCTATTGGCATTATGTTGTATTCATTACAGGCACATTCTTGAGCTGTCTCAATGAATGTTTTTGCACTTTGTGTTTTCATGGTTTTCCTTCCCTTAAAATACTTAGAATTTTAAAAATTACTGAGGAAAATAAATTACTCATTCTCATCAAGCAGTGCTTCTTGGGGAATTTCTTCTTGTACAATTTCGAGTTGGGTTTTCATCAAAATTAGTCGTTATAGAATATCTTTTGTATAGAATATTTTATTTCTTAAAACACAATTCTTGTATGTGGCCTATGTACAGATGAATAGATATTTTAATTATATTTGATTAGACCAGCTCACTTGCTCCATTTGAGACGATTGCTAGCATTATAAGAACGAATTTAATAATCTATACATGGTGTTCAGCCTAACGTATGTTGCTTTTAGGTATGTATTTCAATTTTTAAAATGTCCTAACATTTTTCAATATGGCCACCAACTTTAATTTTTCTTATGGAAGACCCTGTAGCCTATTTTATGTTTTTTTTTATAAAATAATAATTACTTGCAGTGTACATTCTGCATCATGTAGCTCCTAAAAGAGGAAGTTTATGGCGTAAATGCCAAGAGTAAATAGGAATTAAAATTGCATCTGCATTCTTAAAAGTCATACAATACACAGTTTTTCTATTTTCAAATTTACTATTTACTGCCATTTTTTGAAACAATTACATACTTTAAAATATACTTAATGATTCTTTAGCTTATGACTTTTTCATAATTTTGCAAACCTTAATGACCAACCTTACGGCCCATGTCAAATTTTAGAAGGTTAAATTCGTGTTTTAGCAAAGGATGGTACTTTTGAAGTAAAACATATGCCCCAAGTATGGATGCAATCATCGATACGGTTTCTGAGAAAGAATTGCATCTCACTCATAAGATTATCTATACGATTCATACTCTAATTTTAAAATAAAAAAGGGTAGGCCTATATATAGTATTCTCTCGTTTCAATTGTTTTGAATAAATCCTTAATATATAAAACAAAGTAGTTTTAGCTGTATATAGTCGAATAGTGCATTATATAAAAATGTTTAAAAACCCCTAGCCTAAAATATACCTATATAAAACAGAACATGTATTTTTGTTTTATCATATTTTATGCTTCTAGTCTTGAGCGCAAATATCCCCCGGCCTCCTTTTCTAAACAAGAATGAAGCAAAAAAGGAATTGAATTGCCCACCAACAACAATACCTTTGAAAGTCAATGAAAATCTTGAACTTGAATGCTATTCCCAAGAAACATCCTTAAAGGGAATGTTGTTCTGGTACAACACTCATGTGCTAAATATGGTACTGGCCAAATGTGATTCGGATGTTAAGCAATATATAAAGGTGGAGAAGAGGAACGAGCTCAAGGTGCAGATGATAGACAAGTGCATTGTATATAAGCGATATGAAACCCGTTCCCCTGAAACTAAAAGTTGCTGGTTGACTCTGGTATGTTTATTATTTAATATGTATAGTATTTGTATATGTAACTATACTAATTTGTAAAAAATAACGGTTGATTGAAATAAAATCAGGTTTGTTTTAATGGGTGGGTTGCCAAGTGGTTAGAGTGTAACCTAGGAATCAAACGATCCCCGAATCTATCTTGAGAAGAGTTAGCTTTGCTGGTTCAAAACTTAACCCTGCTGTCTTTGATAGTTAATGGCCCTTTGTAAAATTTCCCTGACTAATGAAACAGATGGTCTTAGTCAGATATAAAGTTACACGGGGTGTCCCAATTACATACACTCTTCCTTTACTAATGTTTTAGTTAAGATACGCACCTAGGTGGGGGTCCCCATTTCAATCAATAATTGGTAATTAAATGTGCATATTTTAGTATTAATTGAAAATGTATGAATAAATCAAATAAGAATATTGATTTATTTCTAATTGTAACCATCCAGCATGATAAAAGATTATATTTTAATGGCTGAATTTATTTCAAAACTTAATCACCACAAAGTAAAGAGATTATTGGATTTTGTGAATAGCTTATGATTTTATTTTTGACTATGTATACAAAGTAAAATTTTAGATGAACAAGTAATAAAAGTCAAGAAAGTTCATTCAGTTGTAAAAAAACGGCCAAAGGGTTAGAACTGACACCTGCCTAAAGTTACCTTGTTATCAGTAACTATTTATGGCTGTCAAATATTACTATATTCACAGCCATAGGCTGTTATTCCTTAATCAAATATAGATTGAATGAAGGCTAAATAAAAATTTATTGAGGTTTCCATACCTGAAAAAATAACTAATGTACTTTTTTATTATTTAGATACGAGAAGTGATCTTCTATTGACAGTTCAGAAAAAAGTTGATGATATGATGATAAAATGTTAATAATAAAATGTGATTTTTAATGTAGGTAGAGATTATTATTTATGTCTCTTGTCTATTTATGACTAACTATTGTTTTTTATCTATTGTTTAAACTTGGCAAAGTCTATTGTAATTATAGTGTAATTACTGAATGACCAATAAATCTATTCTAAATTCTAACGCAAAGATATTTGTATTTCAGTAGTTATTTTACTCTATCTATCACTCCAGTTTAAAACCTGTTAAACATGTTAAAGCGTTAAGAAATTTTAAACTTATGGTTTATTTGGACGTTGGTGAGATTACCATGGTTTTGTTTACTTTAAATGTGTAAACATTCGTTTTCTTCAAAATTTTGTACTTCTAACGTTGGTAGTGGCCAATGGTTTACCTATTTATATTACCTAAAATCATGTAAGAGACATTAATAAGCAAACGAAAACTTAACTTTAAAATGTATTCAGCTAATCCCTAAAATGATAAAGATACAAGGGAGAATTTTCAAACTATAGTGTAAGTAAAGTTTTGTTAGTCTATTTTCATTTATTGTAATTTGTAGGGTGGACCTAGCTCTGGCAAGTCCCCAGGTATGTTGTGTTTTGTATTTTTCTAATGTCTTAGTTTGACTACAAAAATAGTGTAGATAAAACTGTCTTTAACCCTAATCATCTTGAACGTCGCTTACCACCATTGGTGGCGTGGAATGTCGGGGGTCGCTCAGAAAAGACCTTTTTGAAATGAATTAATAAAATTCTATAAAATTCTAAAATTAATAAAAGTCTATCTACATGCAGCAGATCTAGGGAACCTAATAATTGTTCTCTATAGCGTTCTTAAGCTGCTTGCCATTATATTCCAATTTTGGCTCAGATATGAACCAAAATGATCTCTCCTGCATCTTGACCCCGTTGCAAGGCACGGGTATAGTGGCGAGTTGATTATAATTATATACTTGAAGTTAGCTGTAACTTTATTATGATGAAAATAAGTACTACGTTATGAAAACTAAATATGTAGTTTTAATTGTTTGCATCATCAGTTATTCTAATTTGAATTAAACGTGACTATTTACTCATTGACGCCTTCTTTGGCTCACTGATTTAGGCATCATATGACAGCATAAATGTTTAGCAAGGATGAATGATTAAATACGATTCCAACCAGTTATGTAATCCCTTCACAGCATGTTCTTTGGAGCCTTCTCATCGTGGTTAATTACAATACAGGGTGATTGGTACTCATAGTGACAAATTTTTTTTGGTGTAAGTACAAAGTAAATGAAGTGTGATGATGCATATAAAATGTTCCAAGTCTAAAAAATAGCTTCCCAAAAAATTATTTTATAATTTTCAAAAAAAAAACCATGCTTTTAAACTTAATACAGCGATTTCTCAATTGCCTGTATATGGATTTGAGTAGATAATATCATTTTCGTGTTCTACATTAAATTTTGAATAAGAATAATACAATACCCCCGCCGCAGCAAACCTGCAGACTAAGCGAATTTCCATTTGACTGATTGGATTTACACTGAAATGTCTACTTAAAAATATAACATTTATTCCCTATTTAAATAGAATTAGTTTAACAAGTACTTAGGTTTGCTGCATCAGGGAGGGTAAAACTGTTCTTTTTTTGTAAAATGTTAATAGTCAGTAAGAAATAAAAATATTTTCCAAATTTGATCAAAATATGTTCATAAACAAGCAAACTACACCAGTTTACTTATTCTCCGTAAGAATAACATTGGAATTTTAAATTTACAATTTTTTGGAATTTTCTCCGTAACCATTAGGCGCATAATAACGCTTCAATATACTAAATTATTTGTTTTTTAAGCTCTACAAAATGGTTTGTAAAGAAATTGCTAAATTTTAAGTTTTTTGGGTAAAAAATAGGAAAAACCTATTTTTACCCCATAAAACCCCCCATAAAACCCCCCGTAAACCCCCGTTCACATGGTCCGATCATGCTGGATTGCGATCTCTTTCAAATAAACGTAGGTTTACACGTTTGTACCAAATTTCATCAAAATCGGATCATTTTTGCTCGAGTTATCGTGCTAACGGACACACACACACACACACACACACATATATATATATATATATGAATATGATATATATATATACATATGAATTTGAACGGATTGTGTTTTTGGCCTCTAGGGACCTCAAAACGAAAAAAAAATCGGTCCCGCGTCCAGGTCTTACCTGGAGTACTACGGTAATAGCTTATTCCCTATATGGGAAATTCGCTAAAATGACAGAGGATCAGTTGTAAAAACTCCACTGTAAATAAAATATAAAAAGATAAAAATTGGGATGTTTGATAAAAATAAAAAAAAAACTATGGTCTATAGCATTTTTCACACCCTGTATACAAGAAAGAGTCGGAATATGTTAAAAACTGCGCCATTTTATAAGCTTTCCAACCATATGCTACACTATTGAGGTTTAGATATATCTTTGTTTGTTTTAGTGGTTTGAATGCCAGAAAACAGGGAACTTTTTTACTGTTCAAGCTGAAACAAAAATACAACTTTTGAGTAATACATGCCGACTTTCTATGTTTCAAATGTTAAAGACACCATGCTTTGTAGTCTTCAAACCACGAAAGCGTACATAAGCAGACATAAAGCTCAATAGTGTAGCATATGGTTGGAAAGCTTATAAATTGGCTCAGTTTTTAACATATTCCGACGCTTTCTTGTATACAGGGTGGGAACAAATGCAATTGGCCAATGTTTTTTTTTTTAATTTTTATCAAACATCTTAATTTTTATCTTTGAATCTATTTAAAATGGAGTTTTTACATCTGATCCTTTGTCATTTTGTATTATTCTTATTAAACATTTAATGTAGAACGTGAAAATGACATTATCTACTCAAATCCATTTACAGGTAATTGAGAAATAGCTGTATTAAGTTTAAAAACATAGTTACATAAAATAATTCTTTGGAAAGCTAATTTTTAGACTTGGGTCATTTTATATGCATCATCATACTGCATTTACTTTGTACTTACACCAAAAAAATTTTGTCACACTGAGTACCAATCACCATGTATTTAAAAACATTACGTCTTAAAGACAATACGTCGAAAAGGTACAACTGATACAACGTAAAAACATCACACTCAGGGGAAAATACACAACAGAATAGATTAATAGTTATTTAACAAAAATATAAGCTATTATTAATTATTACGGTTTGGAAACATTAATTAATAATGTTATGGTTGTTCTAGTCACAAGCGTCACTGTCCGTAATGCACTGCGAACGACGAATGAAGCAATTAAAGAAATCATTCCCGAAAGAGATAAGAGAAATTATCAAGTGTTATACTCGAGAATAAAGTACAAAGAGTTGGATGTCATCTACAATATTGATGATTTTAGCTACTACCTTTATTGCTATGACTCCGGCTATGGGCTTTTGTATTATCGAAATGAGATTGTTTTGTTGATTACCTTGGATACATGTCGTGACAGCTTATGGAATTATGTGATGCCAAAGAAGGAGGACGGTAGACACGAGATCACTGTGCGCAGGAAAGATGGGTGTACCATCTATAACGTATACTTCGAAGGCCTAAAAGCCGATCGTATATGCAGTAAGCTTTGGTAGGTAGAGTCATAGAATGTAATAGTCATAGAATGTGACACTTTAATGCCACATTAGCATGGATATAATCTTTCAGTAATATGCCATATGGTACGGTTTCATGGGGACACATTGTCCAAAAAACTTGCATTAATGCAAACCAAAAGGTTGCATAGCAGTAACAATATTATTTTCCAAAACCTTCAACAACTAGGTAAATAGTATGATGCATTTGAAATGGTTTGAATATTATTTTAACATTAAAATTTCAACATTTACAACAATCGGTTTTAATGTTAATTATGCATTTGTTTCAATTGGAATTTTTTACAGTAGTTTACGCAACGATTGCGTAAAGATAGTGTTAACGACACGAGTACAAAATTTAATGTACGACCCTTGGCGAGTGCCTTTAACACTTCTACGAGTGTCGTTAACACTATTTATGTGAGTTGCGTACACTACTTTACCTAAGACAGTGTTTTAATTACTAAAAATCACTACTCATAACTTCTAAGAGAGGTTATGTTTTCGTATATAATCTCTCACTGCCACTGATAGTGATGCAACGAAACATTGTATCAAACACTAATTGCACCAGTAAACAATGAAATTGGCCTGAACAGCTGAGTTGAAGGTCGAATCACAAAAATTGTACTGCTTCTCTCTCAATCCTTGAACCTCATTGGTCAGTTACCCGTGTTGTTATGAGTTAAAACTATGCTGTTATGAAAGTAAACAATGCTGTCATGTGAAACTTTTCAATTCTAAAAACTGAACTGAAACAGCCACTTTAAAAAACGGGCGTATGTAAAAGAAATTAATTCTATATATGAATTTTTAATTGTTACCTCGTAAAAAACTGTAGGAATTTGTTTCCAAAATATACATAACAATTATACGGGAATAACAAAGAGCATTGTTTAAACAAAATTTAAATAATTTTACCAAACATTTTTGAATAAGCAAAGGCCTAGCTAAATATAATAATAGTCCTTTCTAAGGAACATGTCGGCCTTAGTCAGTTACAAAACTACAAGATCGCGCCACTCATCCTACACTCATCTCTATTCGCACTTGGCATAAAATACCTACCTTCCTATGGTCAACATTTTAGATAATAGTATTAACGTTTATTTACGCCTTCATATTTACAAATTGTTAATTTAAAATAAACAATCTCCGTACTAAACTCCCTCATCCTTTTTGTATCATAAGAATATAATAAAAAGCCCCAGTTTAAAGCTTTTTGAATAGCCTAATTTAATGTGATTGTTTTTTTCAGAAACAGCTTTCATTCAGGAATGGATGACGATTTGAAACCATCTCGTTAATAAACATGATTTTATCACATGAGTACTGTATAGTTTTATACCCATTCACAGAATTGCCTTTGCTATTGTATTCTAAAGTTTTTAAGTAGCCTATGTAAAACGTTTGTGTCACACTATGCATTTCCCCAGTTTGTGTGGCATCACTAACATCATAGTCTATACTGTTTTAATAGTTATTTTCCTACATTCACCTGACAAAGTGGGCTTCCTTGCACTGATTAAAGTACAGAAAACTGCTAATTGCTGCATTCATTTACTTTGCCACACACTTTTTACTTGGCTGCACACCAGTATTGCAACCAAACAACACAAAACAGTGTGTTTTTTTACGCGTAGTTTTGTTCTGTTGATTTGTCTGCATAGTCAATGTATATGCACCTTAGCTGAGTCTGCTTGGTTGTTACTAGCTAGCTAGCTAACTGAGCTGTTACCGATGCTACTGGTCTTACCTATCAGTAGACTTAGAGAGTCATATGTTTATACATACTATGCTGTGTGCTGTGTGTATGCAATAGACTGTAATGTTAGCGACAAGAAGTTAACTTATGAAAAAACGTTAAAATAACGGTACATGAAGGCATAAGGTGACTCAAACCTCCTAACTACTCAATAAGTACAGGCTACAACAAAATAAGTCTAATATAATTTAAGTTTTTGAAACGGGAATGGGGAAATATATATGTAGAGGGTGTTTCTAAACTCTCTCCCGAAACTCCGTGGGCATGTTCCTAAGGTCAAAAAAAAATATCGTATAAACGTATGCCCTACCTCGCTTCGTTTTCCACTCATCATTTTTATGTATTTTTTACATAACTTCCCATTTTTTTGGAAACACACCGAAAAACACATAACACACGAACGGTACGAAAAAAACATTTATAAATTTGGCCTTAAAAAATTGACGACCTTCACGTGAGGAAAATGTTTGAGCTTTTTGACCTTCACCTGAAGATGTGCTCCACGAGCACGAAACTGCAGTAGTGACAAACTACGCAAGGGCCATATTTGACAGAGGTAAATTAAACCATTATTATTGTTGCTGTATGGTCCAGAGTCTACCCATCATGAGATAGGAAAAAGGTTTTATAGAGAATTAATGGGATGCACATTTCCCCCCCCATTTTTGACACTCAACAAAGTTTTTAAATTCCCTTCCAAACTATTGTTGAGCTTAAAGAAAATAATTTGTATACTGAATCATTATTAATTACCGGTTACAGAGGAAATAACCTCTCCCCCCCCAAAAAAAAAACAGAAGTATATTTCAAATTATTTTATAATGAGCCATTGAAATTAATATACTCTTTATTACCTTACCTGTAGCATCAAACCCAAGCACTCGTAAAACCAATGCTACTTTAAAAGGCGAATAATTCCGACATGTCTAAAACTTGAGATTCTCCAAATTCCATATAAAGATGAGGATATCAGTGTGACAAATTAAAATACTGTATCAATTTATGTTTAAATAAGGTAGCTTTTTTATAAACTTCTATTAATTGGTTTAACTACATTGACATGAAACTGTAAAATTTGAGATTAAAATTTTATTTCACGATTTTTATTTCACACTTTATTACACAATTTCATTTCACACTATTGGTTTCACAATTTCATTTCACACTATTGATTTCACAATTTCATTTCACAATTTTGATTTCACAATTTCATTTCACAATTTTGATTTTGATTTCCGCAAATCTCAATTTCACAAATCAATTTAACAATTTCAATTTCGTTTCCACAATTTCAATTTCATAATTTTTATTTTACAATTTCATTTCACAATTCCAATTTCATAATTTTTATTTCACAATTTCATTTAACAATTCCAATTTCACAATTTCAATCCATAATTTCTATTTCACGAATTTCGATTTCATATATTCAATTAACAATTTTCATTTCCAATTTCAAAATTTTCAATTCCACAATTTCATTTTACAACTTTGATTTCACAACTTCTATTTCACAATTTCTATTTCACGAATTTCAAATTCATATATTCAATTAACGATTTTCATTTCCAATTTCACATTTTTCAATTCCACAATTTCATTTCATAATTTTAATTTTACAATTTCATTTCACAATTTCGGTTTAAAATTTCAATTTCACAATTTCGTTTTACAATTTCAATTTCACAAATTCAATTTCGATTCCACAATTTCAATTTCACAATTTCATTTTAAAATTTCAGTTTCGATTCCACAATTTCATTTCACAATTTTAATTTCGATTCCACAATATCAATTTCACAATTTAATTTTACAATTTCAATATCACAATTATTTTTACAATTTCATTTCACAATTCCAATTTTCACAATTTCAATCCATAATTTCTATTTCACGAATTTCGATTTCATATATTCCATTAACAATTTTCATTTCCAATTTCACATTTTCAATTCCACAATTTCATTTTACAACTTTGATTTCACAATTTCATTTTATAATTTCAATTTCACAATTTCGGTTTACGATTTCAGTAAACAATTTCAATTTCGCAATTCTAATTCCACAATTTCATTTCGCAATTTAAATTTCACAACTTCGATTTTACAATTTCATTTTATAATTTTAAAATATTTCACAATTTTTTCCTTCGCAGTTTCATTTTAAAATTTCGATCTCACAATTTCAATTCCACCGTTTCGATTCCACAATTTCATTTCACAATTTTGTTTTCACAATTTTCATTCTAACAATTTCTATTTCTAATTCCAATTTCACAATTTCAAACGCATATTCAATTTCTATCAAATGTTATTAATGTTATGTTTTATCATTATTATCTGTTACTATTATTATGTTGCTGTTTTGTTGTTATTTTTGGTGCAATTATGTTTTTTTTTCAATGGTTACAAGCAAATTATTTTTTATTTGCAATACAATTGTTATTTTATCATTCTGATTTTGTAATTAAAACATGTATTATTTTGTAAAGGGTGTATCTGTTAAAATTAATAAATGAAAGATATCTGTCTAATTATATTAAATATAAAATAAAATTCCGTAATAAATGTTCTAAACTATGAAATAAACCAACACAACATGTGGTGTTGACACAATAATTGCAGTTTTTGCTGGTTTGGGAGATTGCAAGCGTTACATGTCAACGTTTTTGCTTGCACAATGTATACAATGTTACATTGCATTCAATTGGTGGTTTTAGGCTTTTTGCAGCTAATTTTTTTTTCATTGGTTTTGCAAGACATCTAGGAATTAACATTCTAACTGTGTCTCACTAATACGAGTTTTACAAAAATAAATCCTATTATGTTTACAAGGAATTGGTTCTCCAGTCTTTACTTTCATTATGTCTAGTTGCACTAGCAGGTGAAACAGAATTATTTACTAACTTAATAAGATCTAATTGCTTTTTAAACCATAACTTTTCATTAGCAGAAGTATTAAATATGTATGAGACTATTTTCTGTGATCTCTAGGGTCTTGTGTTGACTAATCTGTAACTAAAAAAATTCTTGATGGCTTATCTACCTAATCAAGGGCTAAATAATTGTTTGAATTAGAAAACAGAACCTGTTTCTATTAGTTAAAATATGACATGCACCTTATAACTATGAACGTTAGTAAATTCTTAAAATGATATTAGGTAAACTTTAAAATAACTTACTCAAACTATACATACCTGTTGTGTTATCCTAATTTAAGGATATCACGTTTTATGGTAAAATATTAATTTCATTAGATAATAAATAAAAATAGTTTTAATGTATTCTTTAAAAGTTATGAGGTCTCCTTGGACTAGCCCATTTGGATAGGCCTCATACATGCTCATGGAAAAAGTAAAGAAAAATAAAGAGTCAGAAAGTAGGCTACATTAAAAGAATAAGTAAAATTTTAATGGATTGCGCACCCTAATAAAATCACTGTCTTGCATGAATAAATGCAAGAATCATCTATTAATTTTGACAGAAGATTTAGAAAGATACTGGTTTCACTTGGCTATTTACTAAAACAATTCTTAGGTAAAATTTAAGTAGCAATACATAAAACCACTTTAGAAAAATTGTGTCTATGTAGCTTTAGTTCATAAATTTGTATTATAAATATTCAGTTTTATAATTACTAATTCATATTATAGGAGTTAAATATAATACAAGAATATTTTATTTTTAAGGTCATAACTACGTATGATATTATTTATTTTCTAGATGACTATGATTGTGGTTTTTTTTACACAATCACCTTTTTTAAATAAACGTGTATCCATTTATACGCGATTATGTACAAGAAGTTATGAATCACACAAATTTCTTAACGATGTGATAAAGGTGTCATGGCAACAGTAAGAAAACTAAGAGGCAATTACAAGTTCCCAATGGGCAGTAAAGGCTAGATTACCTTTGATAACGTCTTAATGGACTAAGCAAAGTAATATTTCCTGTGATACAGGTTATTTGACCACCCTAAAAGTTAAGGTTACTAGCAGTTGGTTTGTTAAGCTTACAATTGTTAAGAAACTATCGTGTAAGATATTAAAATAAAACATTGGTTAATTTTACATTTCCAACTTGTAGGAGGTCCAATCAAATTTTTGTTCCATTATTAGTAATTAATTATTGATTAACTATCAGTTAAATATAAATTGATTATATAGTATGATTTGAGATGGGTACGCCACCTAGGTGCATATTTGAAACATATTATGAGTGATGGATGAGTGTGGGAGTGAGATGATCTGCGTTTTGTCACTGACTAAGACTATCTGTTTCATTATCCAGTACCATTCAATTGTTGCGGGACTATCGCTCCAGGTTTGGTATCCATTGAAACAAGTGTAGATGCGCACACATTCAACTAAATAGTCGCTGTGTCGCTCAGTCTCACCCCAGGAGTTCAACTACTCCCAATGTTTTGAAACGTCAAAAAGCTACTAACTTTTCTCATGATCTGGTAAGCTTTTGTTAGTATAGTTACTACAAAGAGAGATAAATAAAATAATAAATTCAGATATACCGATGTATTGAGAAATGCAATAAATTACGTACCAATATTGGATTATAAAATATTGTGTATCCACACTATTTATTTTTAATAGTACATTTATTATTTATTAGATTTGTATTTACAAAAAAAATCCTTTATATAAATTTTTCCTTGTGATTAGCAAGAAGATCCTCTAAAAGATTCTTTAATTCAACAATTCTTGTAGATGAACTATTGCAAAATAAATAAGCTTAGGTTAGGTTAGGTTATGTTTGATTAGGTTGGTTAGGTTGTAATAGTTAGATGAACTACTCTAAGAATAAAAAAGCTAGAATACAAGAAAGTAAGGCAAGATAAACTCGATAGTAACTGAGTCCTAGAGATGTGATGACTACATCAGAATACATTACCATCTAAAGTTGCCCCATTAGAATTGTTCTTGGACGTTATTTTTGTTAAAACTAAAAATGCATTTCGTATTGTAACATCTCATGATAGGAGTTGTTATATGATTTGCATATTTAAAGTGGTTTTATGGAAGTTCAGGGACTAGATAGGGAATAAGTTATTATAGTAGGTCTCATGGTAGGACCATGACATAGAGCCCGATAATTTTTCCGTTTTGATGTCTCACAGTGGAAATAAACAATCCAAATTTAAATAATGTTTGCGTGTGTCCGTTAGTAAATATTATTTGACTTAGATTAAATTTGGCATTTAAGTGCCAGCATAGTCAGGCGATAGGAAAAAGTAATAATGGTTTAATTTGACTCTGTCAATATGGTCCTTGCGTAGTTTGTCACTACTGCAGTTTCGTGCTCGTGGAGCACATCTTCAGGTGAAGGTCAAAAAGTTCAAACATTTTCCCCACGTGAAGGTCGTCAATTTTTTAAGGCCAAATTTATAAATGTTTTTTTCGTACCGTTCGTGTGTTATGTGTTTTTCGGTGTGATTCCAAAAAATTGACGACCTTCACGTGAGGAAAATGTTTGAGCTTTTTGACCTTCACCACCTGCAGATGTGCTCCACGAGCACGAAACTGCAGTAGTGACAAACTACGCAAGGACCATATTTGACAGAGGTAAATTAAACCATTATTATTGTTGCTGTATGGTCCAGAGGCTACCCATCGTGAGATAGGAAAAAGGTTTTATAGAGAATTAATGGGATGCACATTTTCCCCCCATTTTTGACACTCAAACAAGTTTTTAAATTCCCTTCCAAACTATTGTTGAGCTTAAAGAAAATAATTTGTATACTGAATCATTATTAATTACCGGTTACAGAGAAAATAACCTCTCCCCCCTCCCCCCCCAAAAAAAAAAAAAAAAAAAAAAAAAAAAAAAAACAGCAGTATATTTCAAATTATTTTATAATAACCATTGAAATTAATATACTCTTTATTACCTTACCTTTAGCATCAAACCCAAGCACTCGTAAAACCAATGCTACTTTAATAGGCGAATAATTCCGACATGTCTAAAGCTTGAAATTCTCCAAATTCCATATAAAGATGAGGATATCAGTGTGAGAAATTAAAATACTGTATCAATTTATGTTTAAATAAGGCTGCTTTTTTATAAACTACTATTAATTGGTTTAACTACATTGATACATTGACGAATTTAATACGTACAACTAATAAATAAAATTACATTATATTCAAGGTAAATAATGTAACGATAGACTCAAAAGAATTTCTTTATTTTGCAAAATTCTAAAATTTGAAAGCTAGACCACAAGGCATAAATATGTATAAACAATTTCCAACCATGTACATTTATTCCTGTGCACTGTGAGACAAAGTTCATACTTAGATCCAATTAAAATATGTACATTTTATTTTCACTTGATTAACCCTTTAAATCCAAACCGAAGTAGAAAAGTTTAGAGAGCTTAATGCTTCAGAACAGTTTCATTAAACGGGAATGCCTACTATCAACCCATTAAATCTCTTTTTTAAAGCAGAAATTTCCAATATAGGATACTTTTAGAACTTGAACTCTTAGCCCTTTTTAAAGCAAAGTGTTTTTATTTTTTATTTTTTTTTATTTAAGGAACACCTAGTGAGTAAGCCTTGTGTTGTATACATTTCGTAATAAAAAGGACAACAGAACTACTATTAGGGCCAAGACGGTAGATTTGGAGATATAAATTACTGGGAAATCCATATGTATAAATATTTACAGCCTGCAGTGGCTGAAAATAATTTTTATTCTATTTTGCATCACAATATTAGTAGTTATAGTTAGTATTTATATTTAATACATTCAGGTTCTTACTCAGTTATAGTTGAGAATGATATTTTACTGTTTTAGGCAAAAAATTTGTAGCGATTATTTTAGTTAGCTTTGAGACAAAATTTAAATTACTAACCATCCGACTTATTAAACCATGGTCCATACCAAAAACAATAAAAATTAAAAGTATGTGTTTGAAGAAAAACATAGGACGCAAATAGCTAACGCACAGATTTATCGTTAGGGTAACAAATATATACATTTTACCTAACTTAAATAGATTTTCTGAAAAGGCGAAGTTGAAGAAAAATCACTTCATTCCACTTTACGTAATAGGAATGGAGAACGTCTTCCCAGTAAATGGCTTCGATCTATTGGCTTAGAGAGGTGAATTGGACCCACCACTTCGTACTAATATGTGAAATTTGTTAAACATATTTTAACAATACATTTTGAGCTTTGAAATGCCTTGCAGCCCTTTGTTTTTTGTCTTAGATTTATTGAAATATGTTTTACCAATTTAATCCTGCATCGATATAATTTCTGTAAAATATTTTGCTACGAAAAACTGTTCATGAACGAAATTATTATTTGAAAACAAGCATTTAACACTTTTAGATTTACGTGGAAAAGATAAACTAAACACATGTCTTATATGAAATGATTGCAAGATTCGGTGAGTCGGTGGCCAAGGCAGCGATGTCATGGGTTCGGATCTTTAATCAGTACAGATCACCCTTGTACTGTACAGGCTCACCCCTTGCTTTGCTGTATACATTCCACGCACAGGCGTCAGTGATCCATGTGGTTGGCAAATGCAAGGTACAAAAGGCCACCAACATCTTAAACAAATAGTTTTTAACCGCAATTTAATCGTGCAATGGACATTTCATTTAATGTTAGTTAATGTATGATGGTTTAATTGTACGCTTAGGCCTACTGTTTACTAAACATAACGTCACAGTAGTTTTGATACTTTAAACGAATAAATGAAAATAATTTTGGTAAACAAACTCTAAAACTCAAATAAACTAAGTTTTTAATATTTTAATCGAAAATGTACTAACTTATAATTCTAGTTGAGAATGTCAGAAGATAAATAAATGAGGTAAAACTCTGTGAAAAGTAATTTACCCCTGGCTGAAGCAGAAGTTACAATAATATTTTATCTCTTAAACGGTTTATCTTAATTAGTATTCAAACTTAATAAGGATTGTTGACGCCATTTGGGATTCAGATTTTTACTCTCTTTCGTCATGGTCCTGTCTGATAATCCTCAAACATAACAATAAGAAAATGAATATTATAAAATCTTCTATTGTTTGGCGTGTTGGTGTTTGTATTTTAATACATTTTGTTTATGCTTTTTTATATATTTCTTGTGGTCACCTGTTTATGTGCGTGTGTCCTAGGACGATAACTCGAACAAAATTGATCCGCTTTTGATGAAATTTGGTAAACGTGTAAACCTACATTTATTCGGGAGCGTTCGTGAACCAGCATTATACGACTATGGGAACGGGGGTTTATGGGGGGGGGGTTTATTGGGTAAAATTTTGTTTTTCAAACATTTGATCCTAAAACCATAAATTTTTTCCAATTTCTTTTCAATCCATTTTGTAGAGCTTAAAAAACAATTTGGTATATTGAAGCATTATTATGCACCTATAATAGTTACAGAAAATTTGTTTGAAAGGATTTAAAATTCCCATGTTATTCTTATGGAGAAAAAGGAAATTGTTTTATATTGCTTGTTTATGAACATATTTTGATCAAACTTGGAAAATGTATTAATTTCATACTAAACTATTAACATTCCACAAGAAACACGTTTTTACCCTCCCTGTTGCAGCAAACCTAAGTACACGTTAAACCATTGCTATTTGAATGGGGGAATAAATGTGATATTTTTAGAGTAAATCCAATCAGGCAAATGGAAATTCGCTTAGTCTGCAGGTTTGCTGTGGCGGGTGTATTTATAAATCCTATGGTTTTTTTTTATTATTAAGCTTTGAAAAATTAAAATGGCCGCCATTTTGAAATTATACAAAATAAAAACTTGACACTTTGCAAGACAATAGTTCCTATTAGTCATCATGCACGTACCAAGTTTGAAGTTGGCATCTCAAGTGGTTCCAATGCTATGGGAAGTTATGTAAAAAATACATTAAACTGACGGGTGGAAAACGAAGCGAGATAGGGCATATGTTTATGTGATATTTTTTGTTTGTTTTGACCTTAGGAACATGCCCACTGAGTTTTGAGAGAGACTTTAGAAACACCCTCTACATAGTATATATTTCCCCATTCCCGTTTCTAAAACTTAAATTATATAAGACATATTTTGTTGTAGCCTGTACTTATTGAGTAGTTAGGATGTTTGAGTCACCTTATGCCTTTATGTCACGTTATTTTAACGTTTCTTCGTAAGTTAACTTCTTGTCGCTAACATTACAGTCTATTGCATACACACAGCACACAGCATTGTATGTATACACATATGACTCTCTAAGTCTACTGATAGGTAGTGTCAACAATGAACAATAACGGATATAAGACCAGTAGCATCGGTAACAGCTCAGTTAGCTAGCTAGTAACCAAGCAGACTCAGCAAGATGCATATCCATTGACTATACAGACAAATCAACAGAACAAAACTACGCGTAAAAAACACGCTGTTTTGTGTTGTTTGGTTGGAATACTGGTGTGCGACCAAGTAAAAAGTGTGCGGCAAAGTAAGTGAATGCAGCAATTAGCAGCTTTCTGTACTATAATCAGTGCAAGGAAGCCCACTTTGTCAGGTGACTGTAGGAAAATAACTATTAAAACAGTATAGACTATGATGTTAGTGATGCCACACAAACTGGGGAAATGCATAGTGTGACACAAACGTTTTACATAGGCTACTTAAAAACTATACAATAAAATAGCAAAGGCAATTATGTGAATGGGTATAAAACTATACAGTACTCATGTGATAAAATCATGTTTATTAACAAGATGGTTTCAAATCGTCATCCATTCCTGAATGAAAGCTGTTTCTGAAAAAAAACAATCACATTAAATTAGGCTATTCAAAAAGCTTTAAATTGGGGCTTTTTATTATATCCTTATGATACAAAAAGGATAAGGGATTTTAGTACGGAGATTGTTTATTTTAAATTAACAATTTGTAAATGTAAAGGCGTAAATAAACGTTAATACTGCTATCTAAAATGTTGACCATAGGAAGGTCGGTATTTTATGCCAAGTGCGAATAGAGATGAGTGTAGGATGAGTGGCGCGATCTTGTAGTTTTGTAACTGACTAAGGCCGACATGTACCTTAGAAAGGACTATTATTATATTTAGCTAGGCCTTTGCTTATTAAAAAATGTTTGGTAAAATTAATTAAATTTAGTTTAAACAATGCTCTTTGTTATTCCCGTATAATTGTTATGTATATTTTGGAAACAAATTGCTACAGTTTTGTACGAGGTAACAATTAAACATTCATATATAGTATTAATTTCTTTTACATACGCCCGTTTTTTAAAGTAGCTGTTTCAGTTCAGTACTTAAAATTGAAAAGTTTCACATAACAGCACTGTTTACTTTCATAACAGCATAGTTTTACTCATAACAACACGGGTAACGGACCAATGAGGTTCAAGGTTTGAGAGAGAAGCAGTACAATTTTTGTGATTCGACCTTCAACTCAGCTGTTCAGGCCAATTTAATTGTTGATTGGTGCAATTAGTGTTTGATACAATGTTTCGTTGCATCACTATCAGCGGCAGTGAGAGGTTATATACGAAAACATAACCTCTCTTAGAAGTTATGAGTAGTGATTTTTAGTAATTAAAACACTGTCTTAGGAAAAGTAGTGTACGCAACTCACATAAATAGTGTTAACGACACTCGTTGAAGTGTTAAAGACACTCGCCAAGGGTCGTACTTTAAATTTTGTACTAGTTTCGTTAATACTATCTTTACGCAATCGTTGCGTAAACTACTGTGAAAAATTCCAATTAAAACAAATGCATAATTAACATTACAACTAATTGTTGTAAATGTTGAAATTTTGTATGTTCAAATAATATCCAAACCATTTCAAATGCATCATACTATTTACCTAGTTGTTGAAGATTTTGGAAAATAATATTGTTACCGCCATGCAACATTTTGGTTTGCATTAATGCAAGTTTTTATGACAATGTGTACCCATGAAACCGTACCATATGGCATATTACTGAAAGATTAAACCAATGCTAATGTGGCATTAAAGTGTCACATTCTATGACTATTACATTCTATGACTAAGGTACCTACCAAAGCTAACTGCATATACGATCGGCTTTTAGGCCTTCGAAGTATACGTTATAGATGTTACACCCATCTTTCCTGCGCACAGTGATCTCGTGTCTACCGTCCTCCTTTTTCGGCATCACATAATTCCATACGCTGTCACCACATGTATCCAAGGTCATCAACAAAACGAACTCGTTTTGATAATACAAAAGCCCATAGCCGATGGATTCATAGCAATGAAGGTAGTAGCTTAAATCAACAATATTGTAGATGGCATTCAACTCTTTGTACTTTATTCTCGAGTATGTTAGCACTTTATAATTTGTCCCATCTATTTCGGGAATGATTTCTTTAATTGCTTCATTCGTCGTTCGCAGTGCATTACGGACAGTGACGCTTGTGACTAGAACAATCATAACATTATTAATTAATGTTTCCAAACCGTAATATTTAATAATAGCTTATATTATTTTAAATAATTATTAATCTATTCTGTTGTGTATTTTCCCCTGAGTGTGATTTTTTTACGTTGTATCAGTAGTACATTTTAGACGTATTGTCTTTAAGACGTAATTTTTTAAATATTGTAATTAACCACGATGAGAAGGCTCCAAAGAACATGCTGTGAAGGAATTACATAACTGGTTGGAATCGTATTTAATCATTCATCCTTGCTAAACATTTATGCTGACATATGATGCCTAAATCAGTGAAAGAAGGCGTCAATGTGAAAATAGTCACGTTTAACTCAAATTAGAATAACATAACGTAGTACTTATTTTCATCATAATAAAGTTACAGCTAACTTCAAGTATATAATTATAATCAACTAGCCACTATACCCGTGCCTTGCAACGGGGTCAAGATGCAGGAGAGATCATTTTGGTTCATATCTGAACCAAAATTGGAATATAATGGCAAGCAGCTTAAGAACGCTATGGAGAACAATTATAAGGTTCCCTAGATCTGCTATATGTGGATAGTCTTTAATTAATTTTAGAGTTTTATAGAATTTTATTAATTCATTTCAAAAAGGTCTTTTCTGAGCGACCACCGACATTCCACACCACCAATGGTGGTAAAGCGACGTTCAATATGATTAGGGTTTAAGAAAGATTTATCTATACTATTGTTCTAGTCAAACTAAGAGATTAGAAAAATACAAAACACAACATACCTGGGGACTTGCCAGAGCTAGGTTGACCCTACAAATTACAATAAATGAAAATAAGCTAACAAAACTTTACTTACACTATAGTTTGAAAATTCTCCCTTGTATCTTTATCATTTTAGGGATTAGCTGAACACATTTTAAAGTTAAGTTTTAGTTTGCTTATTAATGTCTCTTACATGATTTTAGGTCATTTAAATAGGTAAACCATTGGCCACTACCAACGTTAGAAGTACAAAATTTTGAAGAAAACGAATGTTTACACATTTAAAGTAAACAAAACCATGGTATTCCGAGTAAACATAAGTTGAGTATTTCGCTTTAACATGTTTAACAGGTTTGAGACCCTCCTGTGATAGATAGACTGAAATAACTACTGAAGTACAATGCGTTAGAGTTTAGAATAGATTTATTGGTCATTCAGTAATTCCACTATAATTACAATAGACTTCGTCAAGTGTAAACAATAGATAAAAAACAATAGATAGTCATAAAGAGACAAGAGACATAAATAATAATCTCTACCTACATTAAAAATCACAGCCTCTTATCTCTAAATAAGAGGCTGTGGTTTTATTATTAACATTTTATCATCATATCATTTACTTTGTTCTGAACTGTCAATAGATCCCTTCTCGTGTCTAAATAATAAAAAAGTACATTTGTTATTTTTTCAGGTATGGAAACCTCAATAAATTTTTATTTAGCCTTCATTCAGTCTATATTTGATTAAGGAATAACAGCCTATGGCTGTGATTATAGTAATATTTGAAAGCCATTAACAATTACTGATAACAAGGTAACTTTCGGCAGGTATCAGTTCTAACCCTTTGGCAGTTTATTTACAATTGAAAGAACTTTCTTGACTTTTATTAATTGTTCATCTAAAATTTTACTTTGTATACATAGTCAAAAATAATATCATAAGCTATTCACAAAATCCGATAATCTCTTTACTTTGTGATGATTAAGTTTTGAAATAAATTCAGCCATTAAAATATAATTTTTTTATCATTCTGGTTGGTTACAATTAGAAATAAATCAATATTCTTATTTGATTTATTCATACATTTTCAGTTAATACTAAAATATGCACATTTAATTACCAATTATTGATTGAAATGGGGACCCCCAGCTAGGATCTTAACTAAAACATTAGTAAAGGAAGACTGTATGTAATTGAGTGTAACTTTATATCTGACTAAGACCATCTGTTTCATTAGACAGGGAACTTTTACAAAGGGCCATTAACTATCAAAGACAGCAGGGTTCAGTTTTGAACAACCAAAGCTAACTCTTCTCAAGATAGATTTGGGGATCGTTTGATTCCTAGGTTACACTCTAACCACTCGGCAATCCAGCCATTAAAACAACCCTGATTTCATTTCAATCAACCGTTATTTTTTACAAATTAGTATAGTTACATATACAAATACTATACATATTAAATAATAAACATACCAGAGTCAAGCTGCAACTTTTAGTTTCAGGGGAACGGGTTTCATATCGCTTATATACAATGCACTTGTTCATCTGCACCTTGAGCTCGTTCCTCTTCTCCACCTTTATATATTGCTTAACATCCGAATCACATTTGACCAGTTCCATATTTAACACATGAGTGTTGTACCAGAACAACAATCCCTTTAAGGATGTTCCTTGGTAATAGCATTCAAGTTCAAGATTTGCATTGACTTTCAAAGGTGTTGTTGGTGGGCAATTCAATTTCTTTTTTGCTTCATTCTTGTTTAGAAAAGGAGGCAGGGGGATATTTGCGCTCAAGACTAGAAGCATAAAATATGATAAAACAAAAATACATGTTCTGTTTTATATAGGTATATTTTAGGCTAGGGGTTTTCAAACATTTTTATGTAATGCACCATTTGACTATAGCTAAAACTACTTTGTTTTATATATTAAGGCTTTATTCAAAACAAGTGAAACGAGAGAATACTATATACACTCTTTTCTATTTTAAAATGAGAGTATGAATCGTATAGATAATCTTATGAGTGAGAAGCAATTCTTTCTCAGAAACCGTATTGATGATTTCCTCCATACTTGGGGCATATATGTTTTACTTCAAAAGTACAATCCTTTGCTAAAACACGAATTTAACCTTTTAAAATTTGACATGGGCCGTAAGGTTGGTCATTAAGGTTTGCAAAATTATAAAAAAATTGCAAGCTACATAATCGTAAAGTATATTTTTTGTTGTCAAGCCTAATGCCATTTATTACAACTGAATTATTTTATTGATACGAAAATCTAGTATTTAACTAATGTAAATGAAAATTAAAACAAAAAACATTTTCAGTTATCAATTATTGAGGTGGGGAGGCCACCTAGGTGAGTTTAAGGATTTTAACCCAAACATGACTGAAGGATGGTTGTAGAATGGTGAGAGATCTGTGTAGCTTTGTTACTCGCCATGATCAGCTGTTCATTAACCAGGACCATTTTTTTAAAGCCCAGTGATCAGGAGCAGCTCCCAAAAAGCTATCAAAACATCAAAAAGCCATTGACTTTTCTCAGGATTGAACCAGTGACATTTTGATTGTTAGGCAAGCACTATTACCATTTGGCTACCCAGCCAATCTATAATCTACGCTCTTGAAATTCTTGTTTCAGCTTGATCGAGACAATGTGTTGGTGAATGGAAGTATACGCCGAATTGAATGTCACAATCCAAGCGCATTAAAATTAGAACTTTTTTGTAGTATCGGAGAAGAGAATATTTTTCTATCTGGATAAGTTACAGTACGTAGACTGTTTTTTAGACTGCTGCTCGGTGGACTTTGAGAATATTTGGTTGGAGATTAATTAAATGGTTTTTGTTGCTGATTAATGTTAGTAAACGTCCTTGGCCCTTTTTGTTAGTCTAACAACATTCAAATGCTCTCTTTTTGAGTTCGAGTTCTGATTTGTAAATTCATATTATTTTTTTACTTAGCTGAATAATTATCGGATTAACTTCTCTAAAAAGTCTGCAGTAAATTCCAATTTTCCAGCTTGATGACTTTTCAAATCATTAACACATTTCAACATACCAATTGATACAAATACAATCTAGTTTCCGTAAACCACTATTAATTTGCCAAAATATCGACTCAGCTCATATCGTCAATGTGCCCAGATACACCAGTATAATTTTGTAGAAGATTTTCCAATGTTTGAATACATGGCAATTATCTCATGAAAATATAATGATCCGTCTTGAATAATATGATAAAATATAGATAAAAGTGGAAAAAAAATTATAATTCAGTACACTAAAGCATTATTGTATGTATAATGGTTTTAGAGACGATTTATAATGATTTTAATCAATGATTACTATGTTTTTCTTATCGGGGATAAATAAGTTGTGGATTTTGTTTGTTGGTAGATTTCTTTTTGGTAAGATCTGGCTTTTATTATTTTATACTTTGCTATGAACATGTAAATAAAAGTATCTAGTAAAAAATGGATTCGTTGTACATTCTACATCATATCATGGAGCTCCTAAACAAGTAAGTTTTGGGCGAAAATGCAAAGAGTAAATAAGTCTCAAAGTTGCATCTAAATTCTTTATATACCATGAAATAAAAAACAAATATTAATTTAACTGTCTCAAAAATGGCAGTAAATAGTAAATTTGAATATAGAAAAACTGTGTATTGTATGACTTTTAAGAATGCAGATGCAATTTTAATTCCTATTTACTCTTGGCATTTTCGCCATAAACTTCCTCTTTTAGGAGCTACATGATGCAGAATGTACACTGCAAGTAATTATTATTTTCTAAAAAAAAAATCATAAAATAGGCTACAGGGTCTTCCATAAGACAAATTAAAGTTGGTGGCCATATTGAAAAATGTTAGGAAATTAAAAAATTGAAATACATACCTAAAAGCAACATACATTAGGCTGAACACAATGTATAGATAAGTGAATTCGTTCTTATAATGCTATAAATCGTCTCAAATGGAGCAAGTGAGCTGGTCTAATCAAATCTAATCAAAATATCGGTATTCATCTGTACATAGGCCACATACAAGAATTGTGTTTTCAGATATGAAATATTCTATACAAAAGATAACCGACTAATTTTGATGAAAACCCAACTCGAAATTGTACAAGAAGAAATTCCCCAAAAAGCACTGCTTCATGAGAATGAGTAATTTATTTTCCTCAGTAATTTTTCGAATTCTAAGTATTTTAAGGGAAGGAAAACCATGCAAACACAAAGTGCAAAAACATTCATTGAGACAGCTCAAGAATGTGCCTGTAATGAATACAACATAATGCCAATAGATTTTAATTATATATAACCTTTTTTATGTGTAAGGAAACAATCATACTCATGATCATTTCGAGCAAAGCTCGGATCTATAGTAATAAAATATAAAACTGAAACCTACCTGGAGAAGCGCCTTCGACGAAAGAAACTTTTGTTAAAACCTACAAATAAGTAACCAAATTTAAACACACTTTTAAAAATTAACTTGTGCTAAATATCAAAGCCTCCGTTTTCACTGAATATGTTAAAGTGACATGGATTTATTGTTTATAGTCCAGTCAAGGAATGAGGTGTAGAGTGCGTGAGCAGGTAACTAAGCGATTCCTTCAGAAACTTGTTCAGGGGGCTTAGGGTGTTAACATACCAAAAGTCCTGACTCCTAGGTGGTGAGCCAGGGGGTGGAGGGGGGAAAAAGGGGGGAAAAGGTACGCATTTTGGGTTTTTTGATTATATCTCGAAAACTATCAACTTTTTGTATACTATAGTAAATTATAAAATTGAAGAAGATTAAATTTTCTACAAGAAAAGTATATAATGTGTTTATTTTGGTTCAACAGATTACGAGTTATAACTTATTTAATTGATATCTTATTAAAATACTCCTTCCATAAGAAATACATGTAAATTAGTATGCGAAATGGGGCGAATCCTATCCGCCCAAAGGAAATATAAATGATATTCTGGAAATCTTGACAAAATTTCCAGTAATTTGACACTTTAATCATTAAAATTGATCCAAAATTAAGGCGAGGGCGAGGTAACAAAATGTCGAGTTTTGGCGTTTTTTTAATGGAAATATAAAAAAAACCTTAAATCATCCCATTTTTAAACGCTCACCCTGGCTTTAATTTTTGACAAAATTTCATGATTAAAGTGTCAAATTACTGGAAATTTTGTCAAGATTTCCAGAATATCAGTTATATTTCCTTTGGGCGGATAGGATTCGCCCCATTTCGCATACTAATTTACATGTATTTCTTATGGAAGGAGTATTTTAATAAGATATCAATTAAATAAGTTATAACTCGTAATCTGTTGAACCAAAATAAACACATTATATACTTTTCTTGTAGAAAATTTAATCTTCTTCAATTTTATAATTTACTATAGTATACAAAAAGTTGATAGTTTTCGATATATAATCAAAAAACCCAAAATGCGTACCTTTTCCCCCCCTTTTTCCCCCCTCCACCCCCTGGCTCACCACCTAGGAGTCAGGACTTTTGGTATGTTAACACCCTAAGCCCCCTGAACAAGTTTCTGAAGGAATCGCTTAGTTACCTGCTCACGCAGTCTACACCTACTTTTGGATCATTCATTGACTGGACTATTAGTAAAACATAGAACTTTCAAAACGTATTGGATTTTATTTTAAACCTTGGTAAGCTGAAAGGAATGTCCGATCTTTGTCTCAAAATTGTTCTAATCTGCTTGATAAAACTTTTTTTATTTAGCATTTCTCTAAACATGCAAGATAATTCTTTACTATTTTATTATTTTTAACGGCATAATTGGTTAACCCTTGACTTCTTCTGGAACACCATTGGAACCGAAAAAAAAGTGTTTTTAGCATTAGGAGTAGTTTATTTTTATTTTAGAATTTGACCTTATTCACTGAAAAGATCATTGATATTATGATGTTTCTTTTACTTTAAATAGCTTTCATATTATGTGCTTCAGTTACTTTATCGAAACTGTTTCTACTGTCATAGAAAGTAAAATATACACTATTTAACAACGTTAGATAGAGGCATTTAGCCACAATTTATTGCTATTACTAATTTACTTACCACAAAAAGAAAGATTATAGAAACACATATTGATATGTTACATTGGACCATGTTTGGAGCTAGACTGATAGGTTGGTTACGAGATAATTATTAACAGTTGTTCAACAGCTGTTTGGAGGTGAACCTTGCATATTTTACGAAGTTTCACTGTCGCTTATTCTTACCAATGTAAAAAATAACGAATATTTTCTTTCAGTGGATTTAAGACTCATCAATGATAATGAAAAAGTAACACATTTTTGGTTGACATAGAATCTAATAAACATAACAATATTCAAACAAACTAGGAAATTCAAAACATTGAACTTGCTATTACTTTTTAGTAATTATAATTTCAAATTTACCATACAAACTTTCAACAGAAAAATTACAATATGAATACCAAAAAGTGGATCAAACAATTAATTAATTAGTACAATCAATTAATTAAAAGCAATTATTTTATTAAAAAAATATATATTCACTAGGTTAGTAGATTTGATGTAATCCATTTTTACAAGCTGTACTTTGTTTACTCTAATATTGCAATAGTTTATATTATTAAAATGTAAATAAGAATCCTTCTTTGACAATACTTTATTGACAAGTGTGTGTAAACGTCAGATATGAATAGTAAAAATGTTACCATTCCAGTAAAAACTTCATGCAAATATTCTACAACAAACTATGCTATCCTACTAATATTATAAATGAGAAAGTTTGGATGTATGGATGCATGTTTGTGACAAGTGAACGCGAAAAATACTGGTCGGATTGGGCTGAAATTTGGCATGATGATAGCTCACATTCCCGATTAACATATAGGCATATTCTCATTTCAAAAATCCTTTCGGGCTCCGCCCCAGTGGCTCTGGAGTTTCCCGTGTTAACCTTATGAGAAATGGAATTATTGAATCTTAACAGCTGTTTCAATTAAACAAGTTGGTTCTGTTCTATCATAGACAAAAAGAATGGTTCTATGATGTTCAATAGCATTAAAGTTACAAGGATTACCAACAATGTGAACGAGCTAATCTTAAAAATGAACGAGCATTTGACAAAGGACAGGACGACGTCTGTCGGGCCAGCTAGTAGTTTTATATTTCCTCATACTGCAGCAGCCGTTAATACTACATGCGTTTAAAAATAGATTAAGTTTAAGGTTAAATATTAATCAGCTGTTCTCTGTCACAACAATAAAACTATTGTGACTACAGATAGTCAAATCTATTTGTTTATGCTACGGATAAAGGTATGCACACATTCCATTTTACAAATTAAAACCCGTTTAAAAACTATGTCACGACATTGATATACTCGTAGTGTTCGTACACTACGTCATCGTTAGGTGTGTTCATAGTGTGGATTTTCTATGATTCAACATCAGATTTTACTCTTGTTGTTTTTTTTGTTTTTCTCGCAGTTTTCTCTTGTTTGGTACACAATCTATCAGAGCACAAATATTACGAATAAAACAAATCCATCAATTTACTAAGCATATTACTATTCAAAAGTCGTATTATCAAATTATAGTAAAATGAAATATTCGACGCTATTCACTCAGATGTAAAGGTATTTCATTCAGAAGCGATTCCTGAATTACCATCAATTTGTCTCATGAATGTTACATGAAGGAAAATTACAATTTGAGTTTTGAACTGAAGTTTGAGATCAATTTTGTATAATTTATTGCTACACGCCTCGTTTTTGTTTGTAAAATTATGAAAATCAATTCAAATTGCCATAAATTAATAATTTCGTTGGTTTAGGTAATTTCGTGTAAAATGTATTAGGCTACCTTTCGTTTTAATCATAACAAGGGAAATGCTGTGTGATTGTGCATTTATGCTTTTAACATTGCATTTCACGAAGGAGTTTTTTTTTAAGAGAGCAAAAGGATGTTTTACATATTAACGAAAAAAATGCAAACAAAATGTAAAAAGATAAAAAAATTTATGTAAAAATATAATAATTGAAATACTGAAAACAAACTATGTACGTTTTGTCTGTAAAACCTTAATTTTCTGCTTGAACTGGGTCTAGTTTCGGAAAATTTTCATATTTTAGTTGCAAATGGATCACCTAACTGAATTAATAATAATTAAAAAAAACTTAATTTGATGAATGGTTCATTTGAAGGCACTGTACTGAGTGTGAAAAAAGGAATATCTCTTGATTCCGATTCCTGCAGTTCTTACACCGCAGAATACAACACTCACCAGTACACAAGTAAACATCCTGATAATAGCAGGAGCTTTAATGTCCTTCTTTCATACTCCTGTATTTAACTCTAACCAAACAAATACAAGCCAAAAACCAATTATATTACATTATGATTAATATTAGTTACAGAAATACATGAATGGCACGAGATCCGCTCTGTAATTATAGTAAATGTACTACTAAAAGAATGACTTATTTTGAATGATTTATTTTTGATACTACAGTTCATCCTGTTGTTTATTTTTCTTGTTACAGAGTCTATCATATTGTTATTTTATTCAAGTATTGATATGTTTTTCACCAACATTGCTTTGCCTGTGGTAAATGGATCGGTTACGAGTTGTAGCATGATGCATGATTATTTACTGTCTCGCTATCATTATTATTCTATCTTGTAATACTGGTTTTGTTTTTGAAAGTCTCTTGTACTATTACATTGTTCTGTTAGTTATTTATTTAACATTATCTTGAGGATGTCTTGTTTTGTCTTGTTCTTGAAATCTTGTTGTTTCCAGTTTTCTTCACTGTTTATGTACTGACCAGTCATTTGTAAAAAGACACTCTTTATTTTTTGTAAAAGTGTTGTATCCGTTAATAAATATATAAAATAAATAGATTACATTATTCCTTACCTTCTAAAGTAGAAGAAATTAGTCAAGATTGAATTTTTTGTCCTAGTTGTGTCATAGGGCGTGTGTTAAAATAATTGAAAATATATTTATTTTTTTATTTCCTGGTTGAAATCCTGAACTATTAATATTTAAAAAATACGCTCAAAAAAACGTAAATTTGAGTTGCCAATACATTTGCACTAAGCACTTTTTATTTGTTTACGATTATAATTATTGCAGAATAAATTTGAATCTATGGTAGAATACTTTCTAAAAGTCGATCCTATTGGTGGAATACCAAAAGTTCATACAAATATTCAGGAAAAACATTTTAACTAAAATAGAAAATTAATTAAATTACTTATTGCTTGGCTAAAAATCATTGTCGATTTAAAATAGCCTCAATAAGAATATGATGTAATAAATGTCAAAAATCATAACGCAAATTTTTCTAAAAGCCATGATAAAACCAAAGTCCACGTTCAAAAGTACTTTTCAAATACTGTTCGTTATCTGTTAATTTTAATTAAACTAGACGTAAATTTGTAATTCATTCGCTTATGTTCACCTAACCAAAAATATCGTAAGCTTAATTCTTAGAAGAAGAAGCTTCACAAGCTAGAAGCCTTTTTAAAGGCTTTGTCCTATTAGAGTTCGTATCTTAGCTTTACCTTTAGAATAAACATTTTCAGTCACTTTAGTTAATTAACTAAATATTTCTAGAGTCAACAAAGTATTAAGAGAGCCATATTCGATAAACACTAAAGTTCAATGTAATTTTGCCCCAAATAATATTATGGCGTTCTATAAGAGATTTGGCTATTGCCTAAAGAGGCGGTCTAGGAATTGTTATCCATGAGACCACAAAGGAAACGAGGTTTTCATGTCTTTTCGGGATCTGGTAATTGATCCCGTACTTAATTGATGGATCGCCCAAAAATTACTCGACAAAAAATAACATAATATATCTCGACTACTTAAAATTTAAAATCCTGAAATGACTTGAAAACTTTGTTTTTACTAACCATTTTGGAAAATGACCGTAATATCTTTAAAACAACACCGACACAGAAACTACTAACTTTTACTATTAGCAAAAAAATCACTTTAATATTTTGGTAATGTTCAACTACATTACCAGATTATTTTAAAGCATTACTCTATTTTTATCAAAAAATCAGAACTTACTTGATAACATGGAAATCCACAAATTTTGGATTTTTCCAAACATATGAATATTAAAATGTCTCCTTGGTTTAATTTGGACAACCGTAGCTGCCAACTAGTTGTAGCAAAGATGACTCGGATAAGAATTATCAATAGTGGAACTGAATTTAACTCAATATCTTCTAGAAATGTAATGCTTTTAGTGTAAATCTGATCAAGCAAATTAACATTATCTTAGCCAGCAGGTTTGCTGCGTCGAGGGTTTTTATATATTGTTTAGACATAAATTAGTATATTCCACCTCAGGTTAGATTTGAGCTAGTTACTTCATACTTTAAATTAAATCATGCATCTTGCGAAGTCTCTTTCATTCATTAAATTGTATGGTAAACAAGATCAAAGAGGCATATATATTCAATAGTTGATAATAGACCGTTAGAATCTATTGAATCTCATACTGTAATGGATATAGTTATTAGCAATAACGCGGCGGAAATTAATTCGTTTAATAACAGCAAGGGTCTTTAATGGACCAATATACTGGCTTGTATAATACTCAACCTGTAAAGGTTTAATGAAATTGCCAATTTATGTGTAAGGTGCAGCTATGAAATGCAATTTCTCTTGTTTTTAAGGAAAAGAATAATTGATGTGGTTTTAAGAGAAAAGAAATATCTCCTTCAATGTTAGTCCTATGATTTTATTGTTTTAAACAGCCAAATGTTAGCACTTCATATATGTAGAGGTTTTTGGTGAATGCAGGGATTTGAACCACTTACTTTGGAGGAGATGACCAACTCTACAAGATACCAGAACTGGTACCTGAAATTAATTGGTACTGGTGGTAGAAGGAATAGGTAGTGTCAGTGAGATGGTGTAGCACTTCTTAGGTGTCGAATCGTTTTTTAATAGCTGCTCATAAAGGTTACCTAGTATAAACTATACCTAACTCTACTTTCTATATCTAGTTGTTAATAATGGTAGACCTCACTTAACCGACGCCGGATAAACCGTCATTGCTCAGATTGAAGGCCTGTGTTCGGGAGGCATTAAATTTTAGTATAACCTCCCTCAAAATTGTCACAAATTCGTTTTACCTACCTATTTAGGAATCCAGGGGCTTGCGTCCCTATCCTCACCGCAGTAAGAATAAAAAAACATTGTAAAGACAGATTCAGGGTTGTGGAAAAAAGTATCAAAAGCAGAGATCTCATGGATATTTTAAAATATAATGTATGTTTACATAGTATCCTGAGTCCTATAAAATAACCTTTTCGGTTTGCACCTTGAAATTTGTCTTCAAGTACAACCAGCTATTATATTGATGCAACAACTTTAGCCTCCCTAATTACGAATTGGTTTCACACACTCTTTTCAGCAATCTAGGAGATCAACTATATTTACCGAAGTAATAATAGGCCTACATAACATTGTGAACACATGTTCATTTTTGTTGTTTGACATTAAAAATCAAAATCGCGATAAATCACGGACATTCTAAATATTGTTCAGAATTTGGATTCCACAATTTTATTTTACAATTTCCTTTCACGATTTCAAATTTATTTCACAATTTTTATTTTACAATTCATTTTACATGATTTAACAATTTCATTTCACAATTACCATTTCCAATTTCATTTCAAAATTTCAAATTCACATTTTTAGATTTCACAATTTCATTTTACAATTTTATTTTACAATTTCATTTCACAATTTTTATTTCACAATATAATTTCAAAATTTCAAATTTACAATAAATTTTATTTATTAATTTAATTTTTAAATTTGGATTATACAATTTTATTTTACAATTTTATTTCACAATTTTTTGTTGTGAAATCAATTGTTAAATAAAATAAAATTGAAATTTTGAAATGAAATTGTGGAATCCAAATCCAGAAATGAAATTGTAAAACGAAATTGTGAAATCAAAATTGTAAAATGAAATTGTAAAATGAATTGTGACACCAAAATTTAAAATTTTGAATTTCATATCAGAATTTAGGTTCCAAAATGCCATTTCACAATTTTAATTTCATAATTTCCTTTCACAATTTAATTTTAAATTTTTTATTTTTATTTGGATTCCACAATTTAATTTTACAATTTCCTTTCACAAATCCAATTTCACAATTTCAATTTCACAATGTCAATTCCAAAATTTTTATTTCACAATTTCCATTTCACAATTTCGGTACACAATTTCAATTTCACAAGTTTAGTAAACGATTTCATTTCACACTTTTGATTTCAAAATTTTGATTTCACAATTTCATTTTACAATTTTGATTTTACAATTTCATTTCAAAATTTGGAATTTACAATTTTGTTTTACAATTTCGTTTTAAAATGTGGATTCCACAATTTTATTTTACAATTCCCTTTCACAATTTTTGTTGTGAAATGAATTGTTAAAAACAACTGTGAAATAAAATTGAAATTGTGAAATAAAATAGCAAAAGGAGGAATCAAAAGTGTGAAATGAAATAGTCCACAATTTCAATTTCACAATTTCCGTAATGATTTCATTTCACACTTTTGATTTTACAAATTCATTTCACAATTTAGATTTTACAAATTCATTTCACAATTTAGATTTCACAATTTAATTTTACAATTTTATTTTACAATTTCATTTCACAATTTAGATTTCACAATATCATATCAAAATATCAAATTCACAATTTTATTTATTAATTTAATTTTTAAATTTGGATTTTACAATTTTATTTTACAATGTCATTTCACAATTTTTTGTTGTGAAATGAATTGTTAAATAAAATAACATTGAAATTTTGAAAAGGAAATTGTGGAAACCAAATCCAGAAATCAAAATTGCGAAATGAAATTGTAAAATGATATCGTTGACTGAAATTGTGAAATTGAAATTGTGGACCGAAATTGTGAAATGAAATTGTGAAAAGGAAATTGTTAAATAAAAGTCGTGGAATTGACATTGTAAAATTGAAATTGAAAATAGTGAAATTGAAATTGGGAAATTCTATTTTGTGAAATTGGATTTCTGAAATTAAATTGTAAAATTTAATTGTGGAATAAAAAAAATTAAAATGAAATTGTTAAATGAAATTATGAAATTGAAATTGTGAAATGGCATTTTGGAATACAAATTCTCAAATGAAATTTTAAATTTTAAATTTGAAATTGTGAAACGAAATTGTGATATTGGAAATGTGAAATTGGAATGTGAAATGAAATTGTGGAATTGAAATTGGTATGGTGAAATGAAATTGTGTAATCAAAAGTGTAAAATGAAATTGTGGAATTGACATTGTGTAATTGAAATTGAAATTGTGAAATGAAATTGTGGAATCCAAATTCTGAAAAGAAGTTGTGAAATGGAATCGTGAAATTGAAATTGTGAAATGGAAATTATGAAATGAAATTATAAAAAGTAATTGTGAAATGAAATTGTAATATGGAATTGTTAAATTGAAATTGTGGAATCGAAATTGCTAAATTGAAATTGTAAACTGAAATTGTAAAATTGAAATTGTGAAATGAAATTGTAAAATTAAAATTGGAAATGGATATTGTTAAATTGAAATTTTGAAATTGAAACTGTGAAATTGAAATTGTGAAATAAAATTGTGGAATCGAAAGTTGTGTTATTGTTAGAATGCAATTGTGAATTCGAAGTTGTGAAATTGAAATTTTGGAATCGAAATTGTGAAATTTAATTGTAGAATTGAAATTGAAATTAAATTGAAAAGTTTGTGAACTTAGAAGTTTCGGAACCGATTTAGTTAAAATGCAAACTATCAACTCCGAATGAGAAGATCGGAAATATTTCGATAAACTTAAAAGCAAGATACGGATTCTCATTAAACTGGAACACTAGGCCTTTGTGAAAACATACAAATTTTAACACGATAAAAACATTTTTTTCGCCATTTTAAAGTTTCCTAAGAAAAATTTTTTTTAAATAACTAACATTTGATACATAAGTTCCATGTTGATTTGTTAAAAGTACAGTAGCATCTTTGATATCACCAAACAAAATTACTTTTTTTAATATTTATTTAACGACAAAGCTCGCAATAACTATACAATGTGCTGTGTACATTAGGCACAGAGCCAACAGTGTTATTAAGACGGTTTAAGTGTTTCTATATGAAATTAAAACTATAATAATGCATACTTATTTAAAATATGCATGAACACACATATAAACATATTTTTAAATGACTTTATGAATAAACAATAAAAAGCAATATTTACATGCCATAGCGTTACACTTTCAAAAAAAAAAAAAAAAAAAAAAAAAAAAAAAAAAAAAAAAAAAAAACACAAGGATCTCCTTAATAGAAAAACTAGTAACTTTCACGTTTTAAACAATGACGAAAAATCCACTAATCATTATTCTACACTTTTTTATTCGAAATTTGCACTAAAAAGATTGGCGTCTCCTCAATCGTCCAACTAACAGTAAACTCCATACAACATTTATTTGAAGGACTTTAAAGATTCATCGTAAACATTTTCATTCTACTACTTACTACTGTTATATTTATACTATTTACAAACTAAACCAATGTTTACAAACATCATCTAACAACAAAACATATTCAAACACAAATAAATCATATGACAAAAATAACAGACTTAATACGCTGCTAATAATATTTTGCTTGTGGCTTTTGGTCTGTAAAAAACGTCATGTAACACTTTTTACCAAACTTTGTTAATCGTCTTAGCACTGTTGACTTTGGTTGATTAAGGTTGGTATTCAATTAATTTTTTCTGTTTGGCTGGCAAAATTTGTACGGTAAACTTTAGAATGGTCAATAGTTGGATTCTGACCTAACTGATGAAGGACTTATACTGTATAAACACTGACATAAAACATAAAGAGCTAATACATTGGGATTAAGCTTTCTAGGGTGAAAATTTAATATTTTTTAATACCTATAAATTTATAATGATACAGTTTTAAGATTTTGCAAGCTGAATTAACTCGATCCACCAATCCTATATTTGGCATTTATACATTTAATACCAAGTCAATGTTTTGTTAAAAACGTAAATTTGTGGAATTCAAGTTAATTATCCATGTTGAAAGAAGATTTATCAATGTATTACATTTTGATGACCATAGAATGGTATTTGTAATTAAAACTATACTTGTAAACAGTATTTTTAAGATTCCCCTTAACCGAATACAGTAATCGAATTTTACCAGGAGTCACCCAACAAGCCACCGAAGTCTCTAAAAACGTAAATATTATTCTCAGATGATGCAATACTCAAATCATTTTTCATTCATCAAACATCAAATCTTGCACAGTAATATAATTGTAATGGATATAATTTCTAAAACTATTTCATTGAGTTAGGTAAAGCAACAGGATATATTCGGCCTGGTGAATTTCAAGTGAATAATTGATTTTAGATTATAAAAATAAGAAAAATGGACGGGTGAAACTATATTATGTCCAAACTATATCAATGATAATTTTTACTGACCCAAATGTTACAAAGGATTTTATTGACTACAAATAGTCATCATGATATAGAATTTTAGAATTGAAAATGACCATTGTTGGTTTATTCAAACTGGATAATTTTATAGACTAAGCAATTGCATTTTTCACACTTGTGCTTTAGACATAACCAGGACAAGTAGCATAAAATATAATACCATCATCGGATATAAAAATGTATATCAAGAATACCCAATTAAAGTAGGAACTCCAGTTAAACCCAGAACGTCCAATTAAAATGTAAATGTATAGTTTTATATTTAGATTCTTTTCAAACGTGGATTTAAATGGAATGAATTTACTTATCTTTAGCAATTCAATAACCAGGTTGCCTCATTTAATTAGATTTAATGACTTTTAAAAATGTTTAAAAAATATAATCATAGAATGTTATTTACAACATAATTTATAACTTGTGAGGAAAACTTGGCGTTTGGCTTCTACGTTCGTAACGACTTACCTGTAAAATTTGCAAGTAGCTTAAAACTTTTAATTTCCCACATGAGTAATCTTCCTAGTTTACAATATAATATTCATAGAAGAGGAATTATTGTTTGTGTTTTACTTAAATATAATATGATTCAATAGTTTTTTTATCAGTATAGATAAATGTTACGTTCCACCCATATCAAAACGTTTATGTCTCTGAAATTAATTGGAATATTTTTTTATTAAAACTACTTTAACCTTACTCATTATTGGCTTTTTGTTGGTTTTATTTATTATTTTATTATTTATTATTTTGCATTTGTTGGTTTTTTCAACCAACAAATGCATTACAATACGATTTTTCGGTCCTTATTTTTACTAGCAAAACTATTTCAGTTAACCCTTTAAGGTAAATTTTTTTTCTTTTTTCGGCGATTATAGATTGCCATTCAAGCAGTCGGGAAAATTCTCTTCTTTGTAATTTTTGACGAAACGGTAAATGTGTATAAGAGAAATGTTAGTCATTGGTTCAGATCAGGTAAGATAAATTGTTCAAAACAAAAAAATGTATCCAAAATTTAAAAAGCTGTGTTTTAGGAGGTTCAAAAAGACTCATGCTCTATCCCAAGAAAAGAAACTAGTCAAATATATGATTTTTGTTTGTAAACCTTATTACCATATTTATCAAAGCTCAGGTCTCAAGGTTCGTAGGTAATGAGGTAAGTTTCTCCCCGAGCCTTATTACATCATATTTACATAAGGAACTCATAAAGGGGATCTCTTTACATGCATTTCTCTAACATGGTGTTCGTGGGACTTTGACACTTACATACATTATTTTTTGGAAATGGTTACTTCACTTTGGAGTTTAAGCTGACAAGTTTATAATTTTAATGATAAAATTGTACGCTGATAAGCATGAAGCGATTACTAAGGTTCCATGTATAACAATTCAAAGTAACATTTCTTTCTTATAACTTCTGGTAGTAGATAAAGGTTAAATAGTGTACCCTAAACCTAATTGATGGATAAACAACCCTGCAACGCACTCTAACTAGAAAACATTCTAGTATTGTAAATGGTCACAATTTTTCATTGGTATTTAAGTTAATGTTTTTTTTTTTATATTTGAAAACCCAATAAGCATTTGTAGTTAAATATGTACAAATATTGAAACCTCTTTGATTGACACATTAGGTCTTCCCACCTCATAACCATAAATAAATCGTTTAGAAACATTATACTTAGTTGTAGTAGTGAATATACAATATACCTTGTTTTACAAAGCAAACCTAAAGGTCGAAAATTAAGCTATTGTCATTTTATTAAGATTCTTTTTTTCACCCAAACGTAAATAGTAAAATAATAGTTAGCTGTTTATTTTATTATTATAATGTCTAATATCTGAACTTAGAGTACATTCCGATACTTATTTTCTTGGGTTATTATTATTTAGTGAAAAGGACCTCATTTAAATAGTAGAAATACCTTAAATAAAAGTCTAGAGGTTTCCACTAAATATTATTGTTTAATTTATCATACTTTTAAAAGTAATTATCAATTAATTGTTTATAGCAAATCAATTTGAACCACTTTTGTTTGAAAAAGCCTAAAAGAATGTCTCTTTGTTTATTTTTTTCTTCTTTGCAACCAAAATTCAATAAAACTATTTAAAACATCTGTCAGCTCACTACAATTATTTTTATTGAACATTTAAGGAAGATGGCGTAAGTTTAAGGAATATTTTAATACCTTTCAAACACCTAACTTTTTCACTACCCAACTAAGCATCACTAATGTTCCTTTTAAATAGTTTTTGACCAGTGATGCGGCTTGCAAACTCGATAATTCTTTAAATTAATTTAATTCCGATAAATATCCCTGTTAAATGCTTGGAATATTTTTAAAGATTCCTTTAATTTATTTTATAAACATAATAATATGATGGAAATAGAGTATCTTACATTTATCACCACCTCGATAAAATATATAGTTAAACTGTGATTAGTTATGAAAGCAATAAAAAAGAAGATAATTTATACTTTCGATAACATAAATTTATATAGGGAAACGGTTATTTTCTTCATTGACAAGAAGTAATTTACTTAGTTGACAGATTGTGTTGATTGTAATTATTAAAAACATTTAAAACACATTTAACAGTTTTTATAAACCTCTCCCTGTTGGTTTATTGAGAATGGTATTAAACAAAAATACATAAGGCATTTTATGATAATATTTTCAAAATAACTCTTTATTCAACCGTCATCTTTAGATTAGCATCTAAACTAAGATCAGCTGTTTCTTTAGCCAAGAGCTTGGTCCAGTTTTGATATTACAAAAAGCGGCTAAAACCTTTAGGAACTCCCGTATCCTATATAATAAACGATTGTTTTACAAGTATTTGGTATTTGCTGACCCATCCTTGAATAAACATTGTGTTTAACAAATAATAGGAAATAAGTTTTGCAAAATTAATTGGAACAATAGCTGAATTTTTAATCCAATCAATTCCAATATGATCTTTATTATTCCAATCGCTGGATGTAAACATTTACTTAACCGAGTCAGCAGTTCATCGCCCGTTTGCAAACGTTGACTGTCGATGTCATAGCCAAGGTTCGAAGCTTTTTAAATATATTCAATGGCATTTTTGTAAAAACAATCAAGTTGCATTTAATAAAAAATAATATAAAGTATTTAGGCCTACCAAATTATATGTTAAGTGTATGTATATGTAGTTGTACGAAATTATTATACAGTAATTCTTGAAAAAAAAATCCATCAGTTAAACAAATATCCTGTATCATCTGGCCATCTTAGAGATTTTGTTTTTTTTAGACCATCTTAGAGTATAGAGGATGGATATAAAAATATACCCTTTACCATCCATGCTCTATACAATATATGTATAGAGCTGGAACTAGGTCCCAAAGTCTCGGGCTCAAATCCCATTAATCACCAACGGAGTGTATGGAAGTGATAATGCCTCAACCTCTAAGTGTACTCTGAAGTAATGTAGAAATAATGTTGCGATGATAGAGCATAGCTCAGCAAATAATCACATTTTATTAACTTTTGAATTAACAATCACAAAATCCAAAACACAAATACTAGTATATTTCGTATCTAGGTCCGAAAAGAGGGTATTGCCGACTCGAGATAGTTTTTAAGCTCGAGACGAATTCGAGGACTTACGCTATTGTTCACCATACTATACCCTATTACCATTATTCACCACAGTAATAGTGCACACTAATAGTCACTACTACTACAACTTTAAGGTTATGTGAGGAAATAATTTGAGGAATCAGCAAAAATAATGATAAATATTTGCTAGGCAGCGGCGACAATACAACAAGTATATTGTAATGCTATTGATACTGATTATGAATTTAATATGCATAATGTTTAAGTATGTATAATGTGTAAGTAAGCGAACAGCTGGTTTTCGGCCCTTGGGATGTAAAATCCTGCTCGGTCCCCAAATAACGAAGACAGCTGGCATATACATCAATACGTGGATTTCGGCCTCCAATAAACGTTTGTAAACGGCTTGATGTCACAAAACATTATTTCTTTAAAATATTTAATTTTGTGTGAAAAATAAATTTGCTATGAATTAAAATAATAGCTTGCTGCTGGGTTAAGATGAGTAAACATATTTAGGGACTTGTCTAATGGAGTCAACATAGGGGCTAGGTTAATGATGAGGGTGTAGCTAACAAGTTGGTATGTATCTTAAATAATTAACATTGACTAGATTTGTACCATTAACTTTGTTGACTAATATGGGTCTAGTGTATGTTGAAGTCGGACGGATTAAATACTGAATTTATATCGATTATGGCAATGAATATACCCTTAACTTTTAGAGTAATAATGTTTTTAAAGTCGTGCGGACCTAGTGATTAAACTGGAAAATCATGTTTTTTCCTTATTCCGATGACATTGAGAAATAGTACTACCATATCCGATTATGGTAAGGTTACCATGACCTTTAGAGTCAATCTACATGCTTATGTTTTACTTTTTTGTACAGCTTATCATACTTAAAGAAAACATTTAAAGACGGAGTAAAAAATTAAGATATTTATTTTGTGTTATCACATCGAAAATTCATCAAGCAAGTTTAGTTGCAAAACAATTTCAATATCTGAATATCGAAGAGCGTCAACAATATTTTTTAACTCCAATACTTTTCATAAGAAAAAATATCATAGTATTTCTTCTTGGGCCTCGGATGAATTACTTTATACCAAGTTTGATTACATTTACAACTTGAATAATAAGCTGTTTAATTTTGTAAGTAAAATATTTAATTTATCTCATTCAGTTTTATCTTTTCTTTTCGTCAAAGTTTTCTAAGTTCTTATACTGATTGTAAGGGTTGATAGAGAGCAGTTAAAAACCACATAGTAGAGGGTCTGCTCTGTGTATGAAACAGCTAATAAAGGTGTATTCTTAAGTTAAACATTTAAGGTAAAAGCTTTTTGTTATAAAATGTACACAATATATCCATGAGGTCTGCAGAATCAAAGAAATTAATGGAAAATCTTGCCCTTTTTACACTGCAATAGAGTAATAGTACGATACAAGTTTTTAATATACTAGTGAATCCGTTGTTAGAGTTTTGCGTAACTTTAGGATAAAAAATGAAAATAGTAAATAAACACTAAAAGATATATTTCATGTATTATTACTAAACTAATAAAATATTCAGCATCAAAAACAATGTTGAATTAGTACTTCTTCAAATAATAAAAAGGTAGCAACTATACAAACGTCAGCATATTATCTATTGTAAAATTGTTCTTAATTTTTACACAATTGGCTATAAAATGACAAAAACGAAAATTTTTCTATCAAACTATTACTGGCATAAAAAACACACATTTTACAAGAGGGGGCATTTTGAAAAACTATTAACACATTGACACACATTTTACCCCCAGTAATCTTGTGTAAATGCAATATATTTTTGTACTATTATTATTTTTTCTAATTTTGAGTCTAAAGTATTTGACCTATACTTATTGATTTTACCATTCAAAATTTAATTCGAATGCATTTTTACAACAGAAAACCTAGGCTTTCATTTCCTATCTTAACGGCAAAATCACCATGAAAATGAACTTATAAATAGATAATACGTTCTTTGCTATTGTACTTAAAGCTATTTAAGTCATTCTACTTAAAAGAAAGCCAATTAAAGAAATATTTAAAAATAAGGATATTTCTTTGGTTACGTTAAATTGCAGATATAAATATCTAAATAGCCATGGCTCCAAAAATCCTTATTAAGTTTGAATACTAATTAAGATAACCCGTTCTCAAGATGAAATATTATTGTAACTTCTGATTCAGCTTCGGGTAAATTACCTTCCACAGAGTTGGACCTCATTTATTTATCATCTGACATTCACAACTGGAATAATGAGATGATGCATTTTACGATTAAAATATTAAAATAGTTTGACTTATTGAGTTTAATAATTTCTTTTACTTGAAGTTTTCTAAGTTCTAACTTAGCTTAAGAAAGTTTCCATATCAAATATTTTTTTATATAAAGTACAGGAAATATCAACGAATTTAGCAATGTTCTACCCATATACTCGTTGGTTTTATCGCAATTAAGACCTGTTGGAGATCTTGTCCAATGGAACTATTAGGCGTTGAATAGTTGTATTGAAATGCTATTTTCCTTATGATTTCAGATTTTGGTAGCAAAACGTTAAAATAGACTGTGTAGTTTCATTATTGCAGATAGAAAACTGGTTAAATACCGGCTTCACTGTCCGAATTTAACACAATTTGTTGGACCTTGTATTGTTTTGTATTTTTTATATTTTAATGTTTATGCTGTTTTATAGAAATGAGAATTTTCAATGAATTTCTTAAATGGACAATCCAAATCCTGGATTTCAAACCCAAAATCAGTTGTTGATATAAATCATTATTTTTATCGATAGCTTGACCTATTTTATAAGACTCAAAGAAATTTTGAATCAGGAACTGGTTCACAAGACTCTGCAAGACTTAGGTGTGGGCAAGACTTAGGTGTGGAAATGTTTTCCTTCTTAATTTTTCAAAAAAATTCTGGATTCTTTAAAAACCTAAAGCCTGGATGGTTTTGAACTCCTTTTTGACATAACATATTGTAAAAATGGAGAAATGGTTAAAATTATTTAAATCATGATAATTGAAGGAAGTCAAAAAAAAAAAAAAAAAAATACTTGAGTACGTCACCTCAACGTTTCTTTATTTTATTTTAAATACATAAGAAGATTTGAAACTACTTAAATAACACAAGCAGTTAATGTGATTCCCCCCCCCCATTTTATATTCATTAATTAAAAATCGGTTAATAACTTGATAAAAAACTAATGATTTAGGCAAAATCACTAAATCTAGGTATTACAAATCAAACCAAGGCACATTCTGTTATACCGATATTGATAATCCATTTATTTGGCCGATTGAAGCAGGTAATCGAATCAAATGATCAGTTTGAACTGAACCTGTGGTTAAACCTGGTCAGGTAGAAATGAAATTTTATAAGTTATATCAAGGTTTGTGTGAAAGTGAGTGCAAGCTAGTAACAGCTAATTAAAATACATTCGGTATTATTTGTACACAATAATTTCATAGAAAATATGTGGACGACGTCAACAAATATAAATTTATTCCTATCACTAGTAAAAAATTACAAATTTGTAACAGTTAAAAGATATTTTGATAGTCGAACGTACACAGGATAAAATAACAACAAGAAATACTATAATGGGCAGATATGACTCATTTTAAGGACTTAAACACAAGTTAGTAAGAAATTATTAAGTAAACAAATCTCGTGAAGAATTAATATATGTATATTTTTGAGTAATTTTGGTTACTGTTGATATAAACACACGTTCGAATAGGAATATGTCGTAGATTTACATGTTTGCACCAAATTTCATCAAAGTCAGATCATTGTTACTCAAGTTATCGTGCTAACGGACACACATATATATAAATTTTAAAGGATTGTGTTTCTGGCCTCTATGGACATCACAACGAAAAAGTAAATCGGCTTTGGGTCTAGGTCTTGCCTTGATTCCTACGGTAATAGCTTATTTGAGATAGTCGATAAGATTAATTTGTTGTGAAATTTATATTTAACACAATATTATCACTGACGTTGCTAAATTATATTAGCTGCAATAAAGTTCTGTATGAATGACTATCTGCAATTATACTTATGTGCAGCAAATGAGAATATATAAACGTCTAAATTGACGATAAAACCTTTTTATAATGATAACAAAATTTATTTTTGGACTAAAAAGAATCATAAATGCAGCAGAGGGAATACTGTTTGCAATAGATAAGCACACTCCAATACAATATAATGGAAGCTTTCAAAAGCTTAAGGCAAATATGATAAGTTATGACATAAATTTATCAAACGGTTTTAAACCTACGCATCAAAACCTATCAATAAATCTCGGATAAGCACTAATTCTTGTAAACAATTTAAACGAACATTAATTTACGTACAATAGTAATAAATAAAAACATCCATGGAAAAATATAGTTTTAAAAATATTACATGAAGCCATATTTTGTTGTAAAAAGTTAGGAAAAACCCTTAATTCACGTTTTGTGAAACAAACATTGTGTATTGTTTTTTTACCATCGTGTTGGAAAATGTCCGCAATAAACCTTTAAACAAAATTTATGTTTGTTTATGAGTAGTTTTTTTTTTTATTCTAAAAGTAAATAGCATCTATCTATGAGCTGCCTTGGATTTGAATATGGGATTAGTTAAAAGAAAATAAAAATAAAAACCAAGATTATAAATAAAAAATATATTAAATATTATTTTTCTAGAATTAAAAATAAAATAACCATTTCATTAAGATTTAGGATACTCTTTTCATTTTATACTCATTAACAATAATATTAAACGCATTTTTCAAAATATACTAATTATTGTAATCACATGTAGTAAAATTGAAAACCCTAAAAACATATGTTGAAGCCAGACTAAAATAAAATAAACCATAGAATACTAAACAAATTGTTTAAAGGTTTATTGCGGACATTTTCCATCACGAATGTAAAAAACAATACACAACGTTTCGGGATCTGGAATCTGATCCCGTCTTCAGGTGAAAAAACTTAACTAACACATTACAACTAACAATACACAAACGCCCAACCTAAGTTGGAATACACTACAGAGGGTAGTAGTCAAAAAAATATGCACTGTATAGCAGTCAAGTCATGATACAACATGCAATTGCTAACAACTACAACATAAAAATTGGTCTAATGTTGTATCATGACTTGACTGCTATCCAGTGCATATTTTTTTTGACTACTACCCTCTGTAGTGTATTCCAACTTAGGTTGGGCGTTTGTGTATTGTTAGTTGTAATGTGTTAGTTAAGTTTTTTCACCTGAAGACGGGATCAGATTCCAGATCCCGAAACGTTGTATATTGTTTTTTACATTCGTGATGGAAAATGTCCTCAATAAACCTTTGAACAACATTACCTCACCATCACCAACAATGAACTTCAAACAAAGAACTAATTGTTTGTTAACATATGGGCCTATTAAAGATTATAACCCATAACACTATTATTAACTTTAATTTTACTATTAACGTTTTTGGAACACTGTTGAGTTTTAGTAAGTGCCTTATCCAATTCACCTCTAAGCCAATAGAATGAAGCCATTTACCGGGAAGACGTTCTCCATTCCCATTACGTAAAGTGGAATGAAGTGATTTTTCCTCAACTTCACCTTTCCAGAAAACCAATTTCTGTTAGGTAAAATGTACATATTTATGATCCAGCTAGTGAATCCGTGTGTTATAATCAATAGTGAAGTAGATTTTATTTAAATATACATCTTTAATTTTAGAACTTTATTTTTAATGGTAATTTTTAAAAAAATATTCCGTAGAAAGAATATGGAATTGTGATAACACGATGTGGTAATGCAAAACATATTTGTTTATTAACAAAAAGGTATCTTTTGTGAGATAATCTGTTGGAATGGAGATGGAAATGTATTCTAATGCAGTCATCATATTTCTAGCATTTGTTTACTATTAAGGGGTTTCTTTCCTTACTTTTGTGTATTTTAGTTTGTTTACTGTTTACTAGCAAAAGTATATGAACTGTTTATAGAGACTTCTCGCTGCGTACAGCAACTAAATTAAATAATAGGAATTAATTATTTTTTTAAAAACAAATATTTAATAGCAGATGAAAGATTAAATATCCATTAAGTAGTTGGATCAATACGCGTATTTGTAACGTATATAGATATGGATTATGACTCTTTTAGGATCTTCAATACTTCAATCTGAAATGGCGGGCGTACAAAGATATTTTATGCCAAGTATGAATGGAGACGAGAGTAGGATGAGTGGTGCGATCTTGTAGTCTTGTTAGTGACTAAGGCCGACATTTTTCCTTTTAGCTGTTAATTAATTGCCCATACAGCCAATGGCAACTAAGGTACCTACAGTTTGTAGTGGAATCCAAACCAAATTTTTTACTCGTAATGACAAATTGGTCTAATTATAAGTACAGCACTGCGGATAGTCGTAGTACTCACTAGTGCGGAAGTTACACCAGAGAGTATCGCATCCACAGTGCATGCCTATAAATATCCACGATTCGTAATAGTTGGATTACAGGACGACGTCCCCGTATCTTATTTATTGTTATCGTATTCATTTTTCTTCAGTTATACCATGGAGAAAAGTAATTAAATATAGACCGTCAGCTGTGCTGTGGTTACCATAGGTTCTGGTGCACACCGCTGGGAGCTACGTAACTACACGGCGCTCCCAGCGGTGTGCGCCAGAATCAATAGTAACCAAGGTAACCGCAGCACAGCTGACATATTTAATTCTTTTTGTCTATGGTTATACCATATGTACTAACTATGTATCAAGCATGAAAATGAAAGCTGACAAATTTCAAATACAGTATAGTGTTGGCCATCTAGTTACTTTTTGATTTACTGAAGTTTGCTGTTGTACCAATAGTTTCACAACAACTCGTAGTCTTATCTTTACTACCTCTAATGCCCTCACAAATAATGGAGGACATTATATTACCTGTATTAATAGAAATATCACTTTGCTCCGTCGATTAAGACGTTATCTAAAGTCAATTAACCCTTACTGCCCATTAGGTCATGAGATGGTCTCGTGGTTTCTTACGTATTGCTATAACATCTTTATGGAATAATTAAGAACCTTTTATTGAAGCATTTACGTCAACTTGATAATACAGTATTTGATACCAAAATTACACGTATTCACCATCAACCAAAATTAGCCAAAATCAAATAATTATTTTTATTAAATCATAAAAAAAGTATCTTTTAATAAGTGGTTGAGCTCAAAACTAAAATATTGTTATCTAGCACATTCATAATAATTACGATTAAAATTTAAATACTATTCCACTTAATTTGAGTTATCGTATAATATTGTTTTCCGATGTGTCCTTATAATAATTTATACAAAGTAGCCATATGATTTTTATTTTGTATTGATTTTCTGCTTGCTAACCTTTGAAATGAGAACATCCTTTTTTGCTACTGAAAGATCAAGAGTAAAAATTAAGTGACTTCTACAAAACTCCGATACCTTAATTATCGAAGTCATTAAAACTTCTCCACTTCTTCTTCAAGATACCTAGTGTAATAAGACTGTAATTATCTGACCCCTCTTTCTAATAATATTTCATGGAAAGGAAATATAAAAGATATTTTATACCTTAAAATGTTCATTATGAATATAGTCTTTTTATATTCATACCATTGCTAAAATCTAAATTATCTAAGATTTATTTCTTTTTTTAGTTCAACCTAGTTTCTGCTTATTTATAAGGCAAGCAAAATAGTTATGGTAAATAAAATCATTTTATTGTATACAATGTTTTGGAAAATATGTCAAGATTTTCACTTGATTTCGTTTAATAACACAATATAATTTTTTCTAGATTTTAACTTGTACTAAGCTAACATAGCCTGTACTTTATCCATAATATTGTTTATGCAATTGACATTTTTGGACATATATTTTTTAAGGTGTTATTAGTTTAAGCCTATTTTATAATGATTGAATTCATAAAATTTTTATGCAGATAATAACGGCGCGGGTAGGCTTAAAGCTACACAAATATCATTACTGACCCTTTTCTTATCAGCTCCATCCACGCATTGGACTAATTCCAGTTAACATTCAAGATCATTATTTTTATTCATTTTGCATTTTTATTTGTATATCTAAATACGGCAATAAGCTATTACCGTAGGTTTCATGGTAAGACCTAGACCCGGGACCAATTTAATTTTTCGTTTCGAGACGTTTAAATTTATATATATATATATATATATATATATATATATACGGAAATGTGGGCTTGTCTGTTACCACGATAACTCGAGGGAAAATGATCAGATTTTGATGAAATTTTCTACCTGTAACCCTAATTTTTTTTGGCCGAGTTCGTGAACTAGCATGTTTTAAGTAGGTATACGATAACTGTAACTTTTATGGGGGATTTATTGAATAAAAATCTATTTTTTCCATTTATTGACATTAAAAAGTCCAATTTTGTAATTTCTTTCCAAACTATTTCTGAGGATAACAAAAACAAATTTGTAGTATGTTGAAGTGTTATTATGTGCTTTGGTAAGGAAAAAAACTTAAATTTAAAATTACCGTGTTTTTCCGATAGAGAATAAGTCAACTGTTGTAGTTTGCTTGTTTTTTTAACATATTTTGATTGAATTAGTAAAATGCATTTATTTCGTGAGACAATTAACATTTTACAAAAAAAAAAACAAAAACAAAGCACTTCATTACCTTCCCTGTAGCAGCAAACCTTTAGACCTTAACATGATACCTTAACAGCATTAAACTAACATTATTTAAAAAGGAAATACATATGACATTTTTAAGGAGATTCCTTCAGAAAAATATAAATTTACTTTGTCTGCAGGTTTGCTGCGGGGCATTAACACACTCGGGGAGCTAAGCCCCACCATCTAATAATAGACCAGCTCTATCCCTATTCCCCATAATGTTAATAGATCTACTACGTAAAACGGCTTACATTTTTTAATAATAATAAAAACATACCTAATTGAAACTAAAAAAAAGATGAATGTGAGTTCTTTTTCCAATGCTGTCATCCACGTATTTATTACATACAAAAATACTCAGAAAAGTTTGTGAATTATGATGAATCATCAGGAAAATTTAGTATCCATACGAGCTTTTAGGAGAGTATATTTCCTAAAACAATAAATTGCACTAAACTTCAAAATTAATAACCATTGACTGCGTACATAACCCACCATTTTTATCATTTTGGTCAAGCCAGAAAAGAAAGATAAACTGACATTTGATCGAATAGCATTTAAACTATAAATTTAAATTTAATCAGTACATTATTCAGAGGCAAATTATTTTGAGCATAAACTTCATACGGTTCTTTATAATTCATGTAATATTAAAATAACATATTCCTAATAACATATTCCTTTATTGACACATTTTAAAAGTTGTGATAAGAACATTGTCATATTGAACATCACAACCTGGAATCATTGATTATACACGTTTACATAGTGAGACGTGTATGTATAGTCAATGTTGGAACTAACGGAATGTTAGAAAATCCGTCCAAAGCTTGGACTGTTGCTACTGCGATAAGCTGATTTACATTGGTTTGGAAGCAGAACCAGGCTGATTATCTACAGTTAAACTCTGAGACGATTTCCAAATCATGTTTAATAAATGAAAAGTCAAGAAAAAACGTAACTTACTACCTAAGCCTACGTAAAGTTCCTGACTTGGCAGTGAGAAGAATGTGGGTCATGCAGTTTTCCGCCTGAAATATCCTAAGGAGCGAAAACGAAACTTTGTAGGCTGGATTATATTTTTCAGTATATTAACATTAATTTACTTTTATAGGCTAAAGGCTACTTTGGATATCTTACAGAGAAATTTTCAACACGTAAAAATATGGAAAACAATTTTATCAGGTTATAATCATAAAATTTATAACATTGTTTTTCACAATGTTTATAAATATATCAATGGTGGCGAAAAGATATCTACATTTATTTATAAAATGTTACAATGAAAAAATTCTTGTTGAATTTTCAAAGTTGTTTTTTTGTTAACAAAGGCCAAAGTTGTAACGACCGTTTATTTACCGAACTGGTGTAAACTTCTATTGTAATGACGCCATAATTAAGGTTCTTAGTTCCCTGTTCAAGCGTAGGATTTTTTAATATTTTGAATATAATATTGTTCAGAATGTCCTATCAATATTCGTGACATTATTTTGGTGCGAAACAACTTACTTCATGTTATTCGAAACATTTATAAAACTACAAAAATCTATATAACGTGAAAAGTCAAGTTCGTGATTTATTAGTTCCTTTAGTTACTTTAAGTTAGTATTTTTTTTGTTTGATATACCTATTATTTTTGTTTGATATTTTTTGCTGATGTATACGCTAGTAAGGAATTTTCCCAATGAAGTTATTTCAAACACTTCAAAGGGAAAGCAGTCCAAACCCATGAAATGTTTTGAAGATATGTCGGGAATCGAACCCTTCCTTCCGTACCTTTTCATCTAATTACCAAGCATCTTTGGATAATCTCCATACTTCTAAAATTTAGTTTTAAAAGGTTTACAATAATGACGTGGTTAACTTGAAAATTCTATAAAGTATTTCAACGCCAGTTTCATTCTTCGTGAAATTTTTAGAGCCATTTTCTTGAAAAGTTCCATTTACAAAAGTATAATATGCTGAGAATGTAGTAACGAAACCTCATTAATATTATAATAATGTTCTATTACAAACTGAAACGATTTTTAATTAAATTTAATGCAGATTTTGAACATGTCTAGCAATAATAATCAGTTAATTACTATAATTAAACTATTAAAAGCGTTCCATATAAGTATTGTTGTAAATGTATGTAATTTAATATATTGAAATTCATCTGTTTTATTTTCTTTTTCAGGTTGGTGGAATTGATTCAACTCACAATAAAAGGTAAAACAAATATCACATAGCTGGACTTACAATACTTTTTATTTGCATTTAATTATATACGGAATAATATTAAGCCATTCTGTGGTAACAACATTTTGAGTGTTTAATTAAATTAAATTGCCTAAAAATATTTGATTTTATAATTCAACAGTTTATAATGCGTTATATTAATAATTAAATGTACACAAATCTATGAAACCAATTCGTCACTTTAAATCAGTACTACAAACGACGGATACAAATTTGAGTATAAGGACAGCACAATTCTACAGCTAGTGTAACGACATGTATAGTATTCGACTTCTGAATTGGAGCCAACGTTGTCTTCATAACAGGAAAACATAGCAACTATTCTCAGATAGGTTAAAGTGGATTTTTGAAATGCTCAAAACATCGTATTTGTATTGACAATAGCTTTGTCCTATATTCTAAAATGCTAGCCCATGTATTTTCTGTGCATTTTTACAAACAAACAACAATCATATCACGATTTTTATTTGATCGGCTACTATAAATTTGGATATTCTTGATCAATATAGAGAATGTATTTTAATGTAAGATTGACTTTATTTTACTCTTGTTCTTGTCAATGGTTTAGTTGATCGTAATAAAAAGACATAATATAAAAGACGAAAATCGAAAGCATTTTACAAGTTACAAATTTTGATATGAAACTACTTATTTAACACATTACATATTATGTCACGACAGGTTCAAAATATATGTGTCAGGTCATGTTGTGATTTTACCGGTTTGTTAGATACATAAAGCATGATTGAACCGCGAACTCCATGCTACCAGGTCTACACATTCTCTAAAAGTAAAGCGTAAATAGCTCAGGAAATCTATATAAAGCATTGTGAAAATTTGTTTAGTCCGTACATGATAAAAAGTAAATAATTAGAAATGTCATGTACTAAATATACATTATATTTACCTAACATTGACGTAAGGAGCGAACTGATCTAGCTCCCGGGGGTCCCGGGTTCAAATCCTGCTGAATCACCAATGGATTTTATCTAAGTGATGTTGGAACCCCTAGGTCTAGCTTGAAGTAATGTGAAAACAATTCCGGGCTCATGCAAAGCGTCCTAGGATAAAAACCTACAATTTTTGACAATTGTTATTGAATATATTAACCTTACTTCCCCGTTATCATGTTACTCAAGCCTCATTACAATAAATGTCACGCAGTTCAAAGTTTGCTTGTTAACGCAACCACTATTAATATTCTGAACAGGTTGTCCAACCATGCCTCTAGGGGAAACAGTGTTAAATGATGCTTCAAATTTCAGAAAGGTTTTGTGATAAATGTAAATTTAAAGTCATGAAAATGGTTTAAACTATTAGGGAGTAAAAAATTAAAATGGCAGTGTGTGACAATTTACTAGTTTTATACTTTGAGCATCAACGACTGTCAACTGTTTAAGCATCCTTGTTAGTTTGTTAACGTAATAATACTACATATAGTTAAACATGAGCTTTGATAACGCTACATTAAGAAGCTGTTAGTTTCATACTTAGTTTTAAGTTCTATAAGCAATTTATTTATTAATATGGTACAGTAAAATCCAACTGCGATGGAAGTTTAGGTTTGATCATTATTAGCGAATTTCCCATTTAGGGAATAAGCTATTACCCCCTAAAGGTCTCATGGTAGATCTAGCCCCGGGACCGATTTACTTTTTCGTTTTGAGGTCCAAAGAGGCCAAAAACGCCCTTCGTTGAAATTCGTACATATGTCCGTTAGCCGACATAGATATGTGTGATAGGTCGAGAAAATGATCCGATTTTGATGAAATTTGGTGCAAACGTGTAAACGTACGTTTATGCGAACGAGTTCGCAAACTAGCATAATCGGACTATGGGAACGGAGGTTTATGGGGGGTTTTATGGGGTTAAAATAGATTTTCCCATTTTGACCCTTAAACACAAAGTTTCATAAATTCTCTGCAAACCATTTTGTAGAGTTTAGAAAAGGAAATAATTTTGTATAGTGAAGCGTTGTTGTATGCCCAATGGTTACGGAGATAATTTAAAAATGTAAATTTAAAACTCCCACGTTATTTCTATGGAGAATAAAATAAATACACTGTTTTTGAAGTTTGCTTATTTATGGATATATTTGAATCAAATTTGAAAATTTTGTTTTTTCATACTAAGTTATCAACATTGCAATAAAAAAACACATATCAATATCTTCCCTGTGGCAGGAAACCTAAGTAATTACTAAAATTAATCTAATTTAAATAGGAAATAAATCTGAAAATTATAATGGAATATTTTAGTAGAAATTCAGCCAGCTAAATGGAAATTCGCGTAGTCTCTAGGTTTGCTGCAGCAGGGGTATTATCATATTTACTTATATGGACTATACCCAAATATATATTAATTATATACGCTGATATTTCTATGGCTGTATGTATAATACTGGTAAATATTTTTCATCTTGATTCATTTTAAAATGAGTTACTACAAATTTATTCTTTCATTGCAATCTTGTTGATGCAAGATCTTCAACAATTTCAATCACGATTTTCCGATGCTTACCCTGACGATGGTCAATGATTAGATAATCTCAAATCCAATCTTCCCCACCATTGTAGCCTATCCCAGGATCTTATAAAGAAAATATTTTATTCAGCAAATGGCTAAAACATCTGAAAAAAATACCGATTGCAAAATCTTGCTTTGGATTAGTACTTTTATAATGTAAATTATGACGTGGGTAACATAAATAATAAATATTTTATTCCTTTTTCAATTTACTTGGATAAAAGTTATTTAACACATGATGTGTTGTACGCCGTGTAAAAATTGCAATATAATTAAAAAAAATTGCATAATAGTTATGTAATTAATTAACTAAAGAATTATAGTCTTACTCTAAACACAAAACAAATTAAAGTATTTTGATCCCAGATATAATAAATATGTTGATTTTGACTGTATAAATGCATAAAATTTGACAAAAAACAGTTACTTCTTTTTTATAATTAAAAAATACGATAAGAACCTTGCCACCTATATGCTACTTTTGCTTTTAACAAGAGTAAATACAAAGGATTTTTTAGTGTCATCATGATTATTTTAGTTTGAATCTAAAAACTTATAATTTGTACATTACAAGAAAAGCAACTAAAACTCTTGGCCTGAAAGTTAGCTTTGTCTTCTGAATTTAATTTAATTTGTATGAAACACTTTTTAACAATATTAGGCCTACATTTATCTTTAACACATAAAAAACGAAGTGTCCAAGTCTATAAGCTTTGAAGTTACTTCACTTATTTATCATGTCTCTGGGGACTTTTGATAAAGAATATATTATCACCGCCTTCCACAGCTCTTTGTTTTATTACCCCAATCCTTTGAGTGAGATATTATTTTTAGCGGCTATTTTCCTCTTATATTCCCCACGGTCTTCTTTTTCATCGAACGATTTTTTTAGCTATTGTTCCCTTTTGGATTTTCTCAGAGGCTTAAAACTTGATTTTTTAAATTTTTGTCATATGAATGTAATTATAATTTATTGAGCATAGCTTGAAGAATGATGGTTAACTAATTATAAAATGTATCATTATTGTTTCTTGTTGGATATATAGTTTTTGAATGAATTCGCAAACCACCGTAATCGGACAAAAATAATTGGGCTTTACGGGGATTTCTTTGGGTTTACCCTCAAGTATACTGTAAAATGTTGCAACTTCATAGTATCGTAATTTTGGAGAACTTAAAAAGTAAAATAAAAAAACATTCAAATAACATAAAATAATATTAAATATATAAAAAACATTTCAATAACATTTCTCTTAAATTTAAGAGCTTGAAAATATAAGACATTATCAACTATTAGGCCTTACAAAAAGACGTTAAAAACAACCTGCTACAAACATATAATCTTAGACTTCTTATACTACCTTATACTAACTTATATTACCTTGCTTATACGTATTGTATATGCGTAGAATAATAAACAATAAAAAATACGAAACGATAATAGTTCTGATTCATGCCATTAATAGATGCAAAGCTGATACCAAATAATGCTTCAGCAGAGTTTCGTGAGTCTTAGAGTGGCTCTTTGCATAAACAAAATACCATTTCTATGCTAAGTGCTTTTCTCGTCTTAATGGACACTTAATTGATTTCCTTAATATTATAATATTTTTTAAATAATTGTGAAATATCGAATCCTTTTTGATTCTGGAAGCTATCTCAAATCCAAAATATGATGAAACAATTTTGTAACTTAATAAAAACAATAGTTTATATGCACTGTAATTTTATTATTTTTTGCATTATAACGTTGTAATGATGGCTTAAAGTAATGAGATAGTTATCTGTTAGCCCATCTAAAGCTTTGAGTTATCTAAATAATTTAAAACTTGTTATATTATAAATAATATTTTTAAAGAACTTAGTACGTATACGTATATGAATAAATAATTTATAATACAAGAGGTTATTTTTTCAAAGGCGTATACGTACTAAATTCCTAAAAAAAATTATTTAAAGTATCAAAAATGTTAAATTATTTAGATAACTCAAAGCTTTAGATGGGCCAACAGATAATATCTATTTTTAGCCATTATTACAAAATTATAATTCAACACACAATAAAATAGCTACAAAGCATATAAATTATTGTCCATAAGGTAGTTGTGTATTTAGGAGTTGCACATGACAAATAAAACTATCGTACAACAACAAGAAGCTTTTAGAGTAAATCTTACTTATTGTAGTACTAGGGTAAGTAATGCAAGGGAAAAGGAATTGGCTTGCATTAGTTGTTTCTATGTTTTGCGACAACATACTTTACCTATTATCCAAAATGCACAAGAGTATGCAGATTCTACAAGCAATGCAACGAGCTAGCTTATTATATAGAGTTCACTCACAGTGCACTTAACGATAATAATAAACCAAGAAATGTTCCGTTCATCAAATTACATCAATAACACATTTCCCCTTAATATTTTACAGAAAATAAATCAATAATTTATCTCTTTAATCCCTTGAAATTGGTATCTAACCCTTTTTTATTTTATGATACATTTTATGTATTAGTAAGATAAGTAAGATTTGTACGTATTTTACTTAAATCTGTTAAGCACACGTTAGTGCAATGCCTCAAAACTTCAGGGTGAAGCGTTGCAGGATGTTACTTTACATGGATATAACCAACGATGTAAAAACTACTGGATTGCGCTCTCAGTAGCACTGCGGGCGCTGTTTTCGGTCTAGCTCCCCCCACCATCTACTGGCAGTAGCCGACGCAGCCCATACACTCACCATTGTAAAACGCGCCTTTTTAAGTTGCTGCTCTGTTTAAATATATAGATGTAAAATATTGCTAATACATGCCAAAAACTGTTACTATTCTAAACTTTATGTCTTCTTCTTTTCGTGCAGAAAATAACACATTTGAACTCTTAAAAACCCTACTACATTTGTCCAGTTTTTACCGCAAATATATGCTTGACATTAACGTGATAGGCATACTTTTTTATGACCTATTTTGTAAGATACATTGTCATTAAACATTGAAAGACAAAAAATATCGCGTTTACGTCAAACATTTACGTTACCACTGCGGCAAAAACTTAGCAAAATTATTCTAAATGTTTATGTACTATTTTTTCAAATAATAAAATAGAATTTCAAACACAAATATTGTACTTTCTAATTCTCCTTTGTAATCACTTATTATTTTACCATGTACAATTTGGAACTAGCAATATCAGTTGTCTAAAAACATCTACAAAACGGGTTTAGTGAATTTGTAGTTTTAAAGAATTCAAATGGGTTATTTTCTGCAAGAAACAAAACAGACATAAAAGGTTTAACTAGTAAAAAGAGTTTGACAAGCGTTAGCAATATTTTATCCCTATAAATTTCAACAGTGCAGCTAATAAAAAGTGTGTTTTATAATGGTGAATGTATGGGCTGCGTCGGCTTCTGCCAGTACATGGTGGGGGAAGCTCGACCGCGCGGCCAACACTGAGCCAGCGATCCATGAGTTGTTTATATCGTTGGATATAACACAGCTTGACTCATGGAAACTTCTGTTTCAAAATACGGTAAGCTTATATATATTATTTTCGAAACCATTTTACTAACTATTAGACCAGTTAGGTTATTTTAAACGGTTACTTTTTAGATTTTTTTGCCCTAGGACGCTAGGACGCCAGGGATTGTTTTTCGCATTACTTCACGCTAGATCTAGGGGTTGCGGCATTATCTCTTAGATCCATTGGTGATTTGGCGGGATTTAAACCAGGGACCTCAGGGACGGAAGTCCCACTCTCTATCCACTGCTCCAGCTCACTCCCCACTTTTTTTGGAAGAAGAATAAAACACATACTCTATGAGAAAAAACAATTATTAATATTCATTATTGACAAACTTCAAAGACAAAAAAAAATAAAGTAAACAGTTACTGTCTTGTAATTTAAAAACAGTAAAATGATTGAGTATATTGTTGAGTATACTGGCCCGGAGGCCAACATTTTATAAATATTAAGTAAATATAAATTTTACGTTATACATTTTTCTATTGATCTCATATAAATGATATGAAACTCAGATGAACAACTTTAACTGGTGGTGGAAAATAAATTCAGGACTCAATTATTGTTTTCTATATATTTTTTAAATATAATTTTAAAACTCTTTTTCCTTATTAAGAACCCCCAACTTCTTAGAATAGCATATATTTTAAATACACATTTTACAGTATTTTTGTTAATGAAAAAATTGTAATGAGTCAATATTGGACCATATTTACAAGTTTTTCAATAGTTGTTAATAGCATTTAATATTTACTAATGCGCTATCAGCAATAGTATTGGACATATTTACAAACCTAGTTAGAGTAAAGAACCACATAAAACACAATAACCTAAAACCTGTTGTACATATTTTATTATTCGGTCTGTACGTTTAGAACAAGGAATAGCTTTCAGTATAAATCATACTTAACTTCAAAGAATGAATAACGGATGTAATAGTACGGAATAATCCTTTTCAGTTTGTTTGTGTATTCCTACAAGATGTTTGTCCTATATTGAATCCCGGACAATATTTGTCTTTCTGCTTTGATCTGCTTAGACAAACATATTTCCATTTTGATCTTGTTTTATCTTAGTGTGAAAAGGCCAACATACAGTACAGTACAATTTAAATACTGTACACTGACACTATTGACCTTATATTTGTGTAAGTATGATCCTATTTATTAAACCCATGATAATAAGCTGTTGTAGTACTATTGGGTATGACGGAAAAACCTTGTGTAATATGGTCTGGATTGCGAAATAATAATTTCAGGGTTGGCGATTCAAATCAAAGGATTTCTTCAAAAAGTAATAAGAAATCAGTAATTTAATGATTGAACGATAGTATTGCAAAAGACAGTACCTTTTGAATTAATAAAAGACCTAGATCATCAATGAAGTTGAAGTTTAAACATTTCTAATTTATCTTAAATTGTAATAATCTTCTTTTCTCCAGTTTTGATGAATTTAATATAACGTGACACTTTATTTCCTATAAAGTTTTAGATTTTAATATTCCAATTTTGCACCACTGTAGTATTTGGTTCAAATTAGGGTACTTCAAATCTTCAACCATGCATTTTTGTGTTGTTTTTTTATTTATGGGTCCATCATATGGCATTCATGCATTTTAAAAAATGATGTTAATTTTGACACTAGAACTACTTCATATTTTAATTTAGCATGCTGGAATTTCCGCTATTTAAGCTTTAGAAAATAATTTAGACTAGCCAAAATATTAATTTTAATATCCCTTATTTATGTTAATTTTACTCGAGTTCTTATTTACAAATATTTTTTACAGTTGTTATATTATTGCTACGGGACAGGTTTAGAAAATGACTCCGTAACGTGCTTTCTGGATAAAATAAACTAATACATAACTATTGAGTTTTAAACGTATATTTTATCATTATAAACAACGTTGATGCAAGCCATAATATTATCAATGTAAAGTAACCAATTAACAAGGTCTTTTTCAAACTATTTTAATCCGTTTAGATTTATGAGCAAAAAATTAAAACAATCACATCAAACACAATATTACAGAGAAGAGGAACAAGTAAATTGAACCTGGGCACTGAAGGCCTATACAGTATTGTGACTCCAACATATTAAAAAACAATTATTTACAACAGTAACAAGAGGTCGACAGTTATTGTAACAAAACAAATTATTTGCCACTAAAGGTGTGCTAAACAAATGACATATATTTGATATAAATCAATAATTGGTGACATTAGTCAGTCGCTAGCTTATCCGATGGAAAGTGAACATTTGACTGTGAACTGTGACAAAGGCTTACCACATCAAAGTTGTCATCCATATCCGGGAAAACCACCGATACATGTCATTTATCGGATATATTACGCAGTAATATTTTAATTGGTAATTGTATAGCAAATGAAAATTTTTTTATATCGTATATCTCACTAAATCTTTTCTCAATCAAAAAAATATAATTTAAAACTATTGTGTTGTTTTTATGAAGATTGTTGATACCATGTCGAATATTGTAGAGGTAGTATTATTAGAGTGAATTTCAAATTGTATATTTATTTTACTTATTCAAACTGAACAATCCCTGTTAGGTGTTTATTTTCCCATATAATGGTTGTATGTACTTCTTTGTAATTAATTTGTTAAGTTGGGTTAAGAGTCTCAACCAACACTTAAAAATACATATTGTCACGATGGCCGCTTCTTCGTTGTCGTACTTTTTTCATACACACGGTTGGCTGTTTATCAAAAACTTATTAAACACATTTAAGGAGGAAAATAATATTATAAATAATGACCCATGCCTCTGTTAACCTAGAAATGGTTTATATCGCTATTTTCCTTAAAGTAGCAAACCTTTTTGACAATCATAGTAGGTATGAACCAAATAGTATAAGGTAAGTAATTTTCTGAAACACAAATGTATGCACATTATGACAGTTGAACTATTTACAATCTTATATTCAAAAGATTTGAAAAAGGGGAATTTAATTACATTGTATATTGTGAGCAACATAAACTAATTAATGTTCATCAAATTTATAACTAAAACGCTCTAATATCATCGGAGATACAAAGGCAGAAGGAGATGATTAAATCAGCTTATCTTATCTCTTCACGCATGACAGCTTATTTTCAATCCCTTAGTGCTACATTACTAATACATCCCGGAACGTAATAAAATGGACTTAGAGCTGACACAATCTTAAATCTTAACCTTTAATAATTAGCAATTGATAAAATAACATCACTTCTAAAGGATACAATGGTAAAAATTTAATAATAACCCTAACTATCTTTTTAATTTGATGCTAAACACTACGACGGTAATTTTGGATTTGGATTGGATTTCGATTGGGAAGATTGTTTGGTCTTGGTGAATGCTAATGCAGGAGGATAAAGATTAAGTTTTATTCAATCAATTCAAAACGGAGTAATAATCTAGAAAACATTACATTCTGTAGCTAATCGATAAGGATTGTATGTATTAAGAAGCTACTATAACTTTTATAAGGGAAAGGAACGTGCTTAGACTTTAAAGCTAAGCCCGAATCATAACTTAGACTTGTGGCAATTTTGGAGTAAACAGAAAAATATTACTTTCTTAGAAATTCGTGTTGTTGCCCTTTAACGCTTGTTGTTACATAGCACTCTCGTAAACATGTCTGTTGTGATAAGTTCAGATTTATGTTTTGCTTATCTAAAAAGTTGAATCGCTGTTAATATGCCTGGAAATTGATAAAAAAATATAAAAATTGTAATTACTTTAGACGGTTTTTTATAAGTTGTTATCTTAAAGATATTTTTGTTCCAAACATTGTCCTGAAATGCCCTTGATTTACTCATATAATAATAATCTATATGACATAGTTTGTAAAGATTAATTGTAAAAAGGACCCCTGAACAAAAGAATCAGTAACCATATTTGATGCGCAAAGCCATAAAGAAGTTGTAAAAGTAGATGGTAACGGTCGTAAACCAAACAGTTTTTTTATATTTTAAGGTTTGTCTAGAATATCGTGTTTATTTAATAGTATTGTATTCAGCAAAAGAAAAAAAGGTTCCTTAACAATTTAATGTAAAATGATTTAAATTCAACTAAAAAAACACTAGGTCCCTTAATTCCAGCAGAAATAGTACATTACATAATTGTAAAAAAATATATAAATTATCATATAAATAATATATAAATTTTATATTGTTATAAAACTATAATACTGTTTATAAGAAATACAGCACTCTTAGTTACAGCATCATTAAGAACAATAGAACTTTAAACAAAAACGTTAAATAAAGAGTCATTAAAACTTTCACCTAAGGTTAAGAAACACTTTTACCTTTTACATAAACTCATTGCAACAATTAGTAAGATAATTAGTTAAATTATTTTCCTCTTTGATCATGTTTTAAGAATTTATCATATTAGTAATTTTATTAGTTTAGCAATCCCTTTAAAATCTTTTTGCAGAAAAAAAATTGTATAGAACTTACAATCTGACCTATAGTTTTTGTTAATATTAAGTATGAGTGATATCAATGTCAAAGCTCCATTTTAAAAATGGTGGCCATTTTATCAATTACAAAAACAAATAAGTAAAATGAAATACGAAAAAATGTGTACAATTGTGTACATGATGTTTTCCTCTTTCTAATAATATTCCAAAAAACTATACTGCATGATTTTAAAATGTATAAAACTTTATATAGATTTAGGATTGATTATTTAAGTATGAAATGTAATAATCTAAATGAGATCTGCAATTAGGGTGAATTTCTAGAAAACATATCCAACCGTCCACTTTATTGAAAGCATGTGATAAGACTAGTTATCTTAATTAAGTCTTTGATACCTCGTATGGATACAAAGTTTGACTCACCATAGACCCTCCAAGGAGAATTTCTTTGAACACAACACCTTTGTAGAAGTTAATTAAACTTCGGGCTTCCAGCGCAAACTTGACTTGTCAAAAGTTTAATATGTATAAGTTTCAAGTTTGTTCGGATCTAAAAAGCTTGTAAGAATCAAGCAAACAAATTTAAAAAAGCAGGGTGATTGGTACTCAGTGTGACAAATATTTTTTGATTTAAGTTGAAAGTAAATAAAGTGCGATGATGCATATAAAAGGTTCCAAGTCTAAAAATTGGCTTCCCAAAGAATTATTTAAATTTTTTTTTAAAATAACCATGTTTTTAAACATAATAAAGCAACTTTCCAATAATCTGAGAAAGGATTTGAGTATAAACGGACATTTCCGTGTCCTACATTAAAGTTTTAATAAGAATAATAGAAAAAAAATAACGGATCGATAGTAAAAACGCCATTGCAAATAGATCTAAAGAAAAAAATTAAGGTGTATGATAACAATTTAAAAAACATTGGTCTATTGCACTTTTCTACACCCTGTATACTAGAAGGTGGCCAAATATGTTAAAAACTGCCTCATTTTATAAGATTTTCAACCACATGCTACACTATTGCGTCCATGATTTAATGATATTTAAATAGGTAGCTGTTCAAGTCGTACGACACGATTTAAAAATTATATTATTTGCAAAACAACTTACAGCCCTGCTAGAACTCTGATATTGTAATTATACTGTGTAAAAAGTACCCTATGACAAAACAAAGCTATCATTCTATCAACACAAATTTTAAAAATTTTTTAGAATTTACCATAGACCAAAAACAGTTAACTTAACATGGCACAAATAGATAGATAAATAGATAGACCCTATTTATTTCAGAATTGTATTTCTAAAAGAGTACGGTTGAAACTTTTTTTTTCAATTTCTTATCATGTTCACTGCATTGGTTTTATATTATTTTAGATCTTTAATAGTATTGTAAAAATATAAAAATACACTGTGGTCCTCTAAACCTTGGACCAATCATGGTGATCAGTCTAACAGATGTTTTGTGTTGCCATCTCGACGGCAAATAATCCCCAAAATGAACGCTTACCAATCCATTGACATTGCCTGGATAACGCACACAATTGAAGTAGCTGATGGACATTTAATCATTTATAGATTAACTGTTCATTTCACCCAGGTAGAAAATTACTTTGTTGCGTAGATATATTTAATTTTGAAAAGCTCATAGGTAGCAATTTATTTTTTATTGAAATTTATAATTAGGTTAGATCAATCAAAATTAAATACCAAAGGATAGCTCAGGTATAGCAAATCCTTAATCATCGATCATAATGTAAACTGCCTTTCACATTAGAAAGTATTCAAATAAGATAATTGGCGTTAATAAACTTTATAGCATGAAACCATCATAAAAAATACTAGTTTGCATCATTGACTATATAGTCATTGGTTACATTCATTAATTTTCTGTTTTGCATGGGGAGTGAGCTGGTCTAGTAGCTAGAGTGCCTAAGGAGTGTCTAGTCTTTGGTTCCTGAGGTACCGGGTTCAAATCCCACTATATCACCAATGGATTCTATCTAAGTTATAATGCAGCAACCTCTACTTTTAGCCTAAAGTAATGAGAAAAAACAACCCCGGGCTTGTCCTTAGAAAAACAATGGAAGAACGTTTGACATATAAAACGACATATTTTATCATAGATCCGATGAAGAAAACTTAATTCACTTAGCCCACATGTTTGTTGTGGCAGGTGTATTTTAAATGTAAATAAGCATTTTAAGTGAAAAAATAAACAAATATAATGTAAATGCACACCATACGTTTATTGAGCGAAGTAATGATTCTACCCACACGTTTTATAAAAGGTAATCATCCATTAGGATTTGGGAATTCAGGTGTGAAGAGATAGCCTAAACTGTTGTGGTAATATCCATCTTCCTGACAGTGTAAGTATTATACATGATAGATATGGCTATTCTTACTTCAAAATAAGAAGACCATTCAATTCCCATTGACTATTGTTAGTTTACTAAAAGACACACTTGAATAAATATTAGTTTTTATAACAAAACAATGATTAATATTAAATAATCGTCACATTTAGATAGTAAAGTGGAAAATTATATTATTTATTCCCATGAGCGATACATCTCAACTTCAGCATCTACATTCAGAAGGGAGGATAATACAGGATATCCTCTGGCTCTACAGGAGGATTTGTTTTAGCCATTCATGTCTCAAGTTAGAATTTAATTTTAGTATTAAGTAGCCTTTCCCAGAAGCTTTTTCGTTATATGACAAATGTTGAAAATTATATTTAAGGAGGGTAGGACTTCATGAATACATTATGTAATTGGAAAATAAAGTCAGTAATATGCTGTTAAGATTTTTTTTTCAATTTTCTCCTCGGTCGCTAGACCTTAGACCGTTTGTCACATCAGGCTCGCCCTACAATTTGTGTAATTTTCACTTAAATAACCACCTATTGTTATTTATTCCCGGATTTGAGCTTATTTATTGGATTTGAGCCCGGAACCTCGGAGACAGAGGTACCAATAGGCCATCTCCTCCCATGTTCACTAGTATGCAGCTAAGTTATCATATACCTTTTTCATTGAATTCTTTTTTTTTAGTATAAGTAAAAGTTGTAGCTTTGTATTTTGCATATAGGCTACCCAAGAAATATTTTAAAAAGAGTAGATTTTCTTTGGAAATATTAGCTTTTATATGATATATTATAGTTAATTACTTTCTCTAATCAGTTGAATACATTTTGCATAAAGTTGATGAAATAGATTTGAAAGGATTAATATTTTAAATCTAGATTATGCTAAATGATGTTGTACTGATTTATATAATGAAATGATGCCTTCACAAGATCACGCTTACATATACATATTGTTATTACTTTTTAGTTCTTATTTTGCATGGCTGTAAATTACAGTAAGCAATAGACCTGTTGTTTTACCAAGGTAGCAAAATTTGTAAATTTGTTCAAAAAAGCAAAAATTTGTTGTTTTACCATGATGGAATTGCTGGATAACAATGTTTGGTGAAATGATGAATATTCCCTGAGGTAACATAAACTACTTGAGTCAGAGAGATAATGTTATCTGTTCCCTGATCCCAGTAGCTTATTTCAACATGTAAATATTCAACATCGCTGAATGATTTAGTCATAAGATTACTATATTAATATAGTAAATATACAGGGTGTCCCGGAACTCTCTACCATTATTTTAGGGCATTGCTCCTGGGTAAGAAACATACCTAAATATAATATTTAAATTGTCCGGAAATCCTTAATTACTCACACAGCCGCCATTTTGTTTTTTTTTTCAGTTATTATTTTTTTCTAAAGAATGGTTTAACATACGAAATGGAAACTTTGCATAAACATTTAAGACAACTAGACAAAGCTACCAAAAAAATATGACGATTTTTCAAATTCATAAAATAAAATGGCGGCTATTTAAAATTTTGTTTCTTAAATAACTTGAAAACCGTTGATTTTACGTAATTTTAAATAGCCGCCATTTTCTTTTATGATTTTAAAAAATCTTTATAATTTGTTGGTAGCTTTTATTGGAATTCTCTTCATACGAAATTTACCAAAAATTGTACTAAAAGATGTTAAATCTCTGGATTCTAAAGCTATGGGACATTGTAAAAATGCTTTGTTTAAATCTATGACTGTAAAATATCTAGCTCCTTTTAGATGCTGATACATATTCTGCATATCTCCTAGCGGGTAATCTACATTGATTAACTTCTTATTGAGTTCAGAGTAGTTAATTACAAGTCTGTCATCTTGAGTCAAAAATGCAGGGGCGCTATATGGACTAGTGGAAACTTCCGCGACATCTTGTTTTATCCAGTCATCAATTATAGCTTTCATCTTCTCTACTTTGGGTGGACTTAAAAAATAAGGGCGTATACTAACAGGTTTATCATCCGTCACTTTAAGCTCAATTTCCAAATCAAGTGCTGATCCTATCTTATCCGTAAAAACAGTAGGAAAATTCTTAATTAACTTCTCAGCTTCTTCACACATTTCAACATCTCCTACTTTAATACTACTTAAGCTTAATTCACTCAGGTTTGTACTTGGAATTAACTTAATTTCATCTTCAGGTTTAAATGTAAAATAACCCATTTGTCGATCCATATTTAGGTTTAACTTGCTTGCACACATAAAAGGGTATCCTAAAATCATGTCAAAATATTTTAACTCAACCACTAAAAATGTTTGTTTCCAGGTAAATGATTTTATCTTAATCAAAGTTTCACATTGCTTATTTATGTTCAAAGGTTCATTGTTTGCAGCAACTATGGTTCCCTGCCAAGTATTTTCACTCATAATTAATTTATTTCCCAATAATCTGTTGTATAAATCCAAGCTTATAAAGTTTTGACTAGCTCCAGTGTCTAACAAAGCTCCCACACTTAATTTGTTTCCTAAATCCACAGAAATACAGGGTAAATGTGTTACAGTTTTAGCTTTTACTTTCTTTAATCCAGGTGAATTTATTTTATTAAAATCCTTAACAACTCTTCTCAGTTCAGACTTATAATTGGGACTATGAGAACTATATACAGGTTTATTATTTCCGAATTCTTTCTTGCCGTCCGGAAAAACAGATTTGTAGTCTAGGCTACGTGTTTTTCCTGGCTTAACTAGTTTTTTGGATCTGGTCTGTAACAATTACGAGCAATATGACCTACTCTTTGACATTTGAAACAAACAGGCCTCTCATTGTTACGATTTGAGTAGTGACTTTTAGGTCGTTGAACTCCTGGGTTAGGTTTATCCATCCTAGGCTTATCATCAGTTGATAGATAAGGCTTGCTAACACTACTATTACTAACTGGAAAACCTTGATTTCTGAGGTAATCATTGTATGTTACATTATTTAAACTTATACAAAGATGATCTAAGTCTAAAAATGTTTCAGGGTTCTTCTCAAATATTAGTTTGTTGCGCAAATCAGGATGTATTCCATTCTTAATAAAACTAACAAGTTGACTCTCAGTTAAATCACACTTTAATACCTGGTGGTTTATTTTTATTTCATGCACATATATAGACAAAGGTTCAAGGTGTTTTTGAGGTCGAAAAATTAAATTTTGTTTCAGCTTTTCCCTTAAGGTGATTGGCAAAAATGTAGTGATTATATTAGCATGCAACAAATCAATTGATTTTGATTCCCTTTTGAATTCTAATATTTTATTCACTAATGGTGCTGTAGAATAAATTGGTAGAATCTCATACAAATCTTGCTCAGATAAAGAAGTTTCATTTCGGACAGTAACTAGGTTTCTCAAAAACTGCAACAATGTGTTTGTTTCTAAACCATTACACACAGGAAAATTTTTTAAATAAATTTCCAATGGGTTTGACAACTTTGTAAAAAGGCTACTAGGACTTAGGCTACTATTTACAACTGTACATGAGTTTGGTTGATTATTTATGACTTGACCCGGCACATTTTGTTGAAAACAATCCATTTCTACTTTTTGAGGTGTTGATGAAGTGAAGTTTTCAGTTGGTGGAACTACAGATTTAGACTGGTTTAATTTGTCCCCAATTATTTCATGCTCAACTATAGAGTTATTCAGCTCCTCTTCAAAATCCCCCATTTCCTGGTCTGAGAAGGTATGCATTGTTTTAAATTGCTCAAAACTATTTAAGATTTGCTGATTTAATTTGTCTAAACTAACTTTCTTATCTGGATCCAGCTTACATTGTAATAGATTAGTAGTCCGGTTTTGTACATGCACTAGTTTAGCCTTGATTTTAGCTATTTTGAGTTTAGTTACATTTTCCCTACACTTTTCAATTAGAGAATCAATTTGTTCACACTTTTCCCCAATTATAGTTATTTCCCCAGATAAAGTGTATGAACCTTTTAAATTTGTTAAATCGGTATTCTGGTTAATACAAGATCTTAAAGTTTTTCTTAAAGAGTCTACATCACTATCACTCGTTTCTTCCCCTCTTATTCTTATCTCGTACAGAAGTTCTTCTTTGTTTAGATAATTTAAATTGTATTTTGACATGTTGAAAATTTTCAGCCTCTATTTATTTGCTGTAGTTCTTCTAACATAGGCATAATCCTCAATAATCATGTAGGCCTATGTATTTCTCACTTTTACCAGCTTCTAATTTTAAATGATTCATAAGCAGAGTTGCGCACTTGTATACCCCTACCTTGTAGCCAATTAGGTAGTATACTTCAATTTAGGATGAATCTAATTCAAGCTGGTAGTAGAAGTGAGATAAATTAAAAGACAAGGTAGGCCAAATACATATATATTTTACGGTTCTCAAATTACACCAAATACACTTTCCAAATAAAATCCATTATGGTCTTATTACTCCCAAATCGTGTACTAAATAATAAAATAGTGGAAAGATCTTACTTTAATCAGAGACACTGGTTTAATGGTCAGAACTGGCACTAGCAGATACCATGCAAAGCAACTAGAAGTGGTGCAAAAGCTACTGGACCAATCATAAGAAGGTGAACAAGAAGTGGTAGTACCAAGAAGTGGTTGATTTCTGTCTGAAAACATCACACAAACCCAATAAAAACTATTCTCTATAAATTATAATAATTAAAAGTAGATTTAAGATCTTTACAACTTCTTGTGAAAATGTGCTTCTCCTAGAACAAAACTCAACAGGTCTGTATAAACTTTACTTGTTTTCTTTTCTTGTGAAATGCATTAAAATTGATTTGAAAACTATTCATTCCTTTTCATCTTTTTCCAAAAGTGATTTCTACAAAGCTATATACAATAAATCAGCTAAAATCTTATTACTAAACAATATTAAAACTACTTACAATTTTCTACAGCAACCACAACTTAGATGACCATATTTCCAGTGAACTTAAAACTGACAAAGTTGAACCTAGTTATCACTAACCACTACCAACCCTACAAAACTAAAACTTCTAAACTACTGGTCACTCTTTCTTAATCTTTCTAGCCAATGATTAAATAATATTGATTTTGTTTTGTTATTTCAAATAAAAACTAACTACCATCGGTACATTACTAAAACAATTCTTGGGTAAAATTTAAGTAGCAATACATAAAACCACTTTAGAAAAATTGTGTCTATGTAGCTTTAGTTCATAAATTTGTATTATAAATATTCAGTTTTATAATTACTAATTCATATTATAGGATTAGTGTATAATGCAAGATGATTTTATTTTTAATGCCATAACTACGTTTAATATTATTTATTTTCAAGAAGACTATCACTTTACCTTTTTTTAAATAAACGTGTATCCATTTATACGCGATTATGTACAAGAAGTTATGAATCACACAAATTTCTCAACTATGTGATAAAGGTGTCATGGCAACAGTAAGAAAACTAAGAGGCAATTACAAGTTCCCAATGGGCAGTAAAGGCTAGATTACCTTTGATAACGTCTTAATGGACTAAGCAAAGTGATATTTCCTGTGATACAGGTTATTTGACCACCCTAATAGTTAAGGTTACTAGCAGTTGGTTGGCTAAGCTTACAATTGTTAAGAAACTATCGTGTAAGATATTAAAATAAAACATTGGTTAATTTTACATTTCCAACTTGTAGGAGGTCCAATCAAATTTTTGTTCCATTATTAGTAATTAATTATTGATTAACTATCAGTTAAATATAAATTGATTATATAGTATGATTTGAGATGGGTACGCCACCTAGGTGCATATTTGAAACTTATTATGAGTGATGGATTAGTGTAGGAGTGAGATGATCTGTGTCGCTTTATTACTGACTAAGACTATCTGTTTCATTATCCAGTACCATTCAATTGTTGCGGGACTGTCGCTCCAGGGTAGGTATCCATTGAAACAAGTGTAGATGCGCACACGTGCAACTAAATAGTCGCTGTGTCGCTCAGTCTCACCCCAGGAGTTCAACTACTCCCAATGTTTTGTAACGTCAAAAAGCTACTAACTTTTCTCATGATCTGGTAAGCTTTTGTTAGTATAATAGTATAGTTACTACAAAGAGAGATAAATAAAATAATAAATTCAGGTATACCGATGTATTGAGAAATGCAATAAATTACGTACCGATATTGGATTATAAAATATTGTGTATCCACACTATTTTATTTTTAATAGTACATTTATTATTTATTAGATTGGTATTTAAAAAAAAATCCTTTATATAAATTTTTCCTTGTGATTAGCAAGAAGATCCTCTAAAAGATTCTTTAATTCAACAATTCTTGTAGATGAATTATTGCAAAATAAATAAGCTTAGGTTAGGTTAGGTTATGTTTAATTAGGTTGGTTAGGTTGTAATAGTTAGATGAACTATTCTAAGAATAAAAAACCAGAATACAAGAAAGTAAGGCAAGATAAACTCGATAGTAACTGAGTCCTAGAAATGTGATGACTACATCAGAATACATTACCATCTAAAGTTGTCCCATTATAATAGTGCTTGGACGTCATTTTTGTTAAACTAAAAATGCATTTCACATTATAACATCTTATGATATGAGTTTTTATATGATTTGCATATTTTAAGTGGTTTTAAGGAAGTTCAGGGACTAGATAGGGAATAAGTTATTATAGTAGGTCTCATGGTAGGACCATGGCCAAAAGTCAAATGATTTTTTTCCGTTTTGATGTCTCACAGTGGAAATAAACAATCCAAATTTACATAATGTGTGCGTGTGTCCTTTAGTACTATAAATAAAGTGAATATTATTCGACTTAGATTAAATTTGGCATGAAAGTGTAAACCAAGTGCCAGCATGATCTGGCGATAGGAAAAAGGTTTTATAAAGAGTTAATGAACTACACATTTTCGCCTATGTGTAAGCTGTTGAGCTTAAAAAAATAATTTGAATACTGAATCATTCTTGTCCGCTTATTGGTTGTAGAGGAAAATCAAACCCCCCCCCCAATAACAATTCATTTCAAATTATTTTATAATGAGCCATTGACATTAATTCCATATAACGATGAGGATATCAGTGTGACAAATTAAAATACTGTATCGATTGAGGTCTAAATAAGGCTACTTTTTTTTATAAACTACTATAATTGTTTTTACTACATTAAAATATTGACGAATTTAATACGTACATCTAATAAATATAATTACACTATATTTCAGGTAAATAATGTAACGATACATTAAAATGAATTTTATTATTTTGGAAAATTCTAGAATTTGAAAGCTAGACCACTAGGCATAAATATGTATATAAACATTTTAGAACCTTGTACATTTATTACTTTGCACTCTAAGACAAATTCATACTTAGATCCAATATATGTACATTTTATTTTCACTTGATTAACCCTTTAAATCCAAACCGAAGTAGAAAAGTTTAGAGAGCTTAATGCTTCAGAACAGTTTCATTAAACGGGAATGCCTACAATCAACCCATTAAATCTCTTATTTAAAGCAGAAATGTCTAATATCAGATAACCTTTAGAACTTGAACTCTCAGCCCTTTTTAAAGCAAAGTGTTTTTTTTTTCATTTAATGAACACCTAGTGAGTAAGCCTTGTGTTGTATACATTTCGTAATAAAAATGACAACAGAACTACTATTAGAGCCAAGACGGTAGATTTGGAGATATAAATTACTGGGAAATCCATATGTATAAATATTTACAGCATGCAGTTGCTGAAAATAATTTATATTCTATTTTGCATCACAATATTAGTAGTTATAGTTAGTATTTATATTTAATACATTCAGGTTCTTACTCAGTTATAGTTGAGAATGATATTTTACTGTTTAAGGCCATGATTTTGTAGCGATTATTTCAGTTAGCTTGGAGACAAATTTACATTATTAACTTACCAACAATTATTAACAACAATTATTAACAATTATTATTAGACAATGGGCCATACCAAAAACAATAAAAATTAAAAGTATGTGTTTGAAGAAAAACACAGGACGCAAATAGCTAACACACAGATTTATCTTTGGGGTAACAAATATATACATTTTACCTAACTGAAATAGGTTTTCTTGAAGGGTAAAGTTAAAGAAAAATCACTTCATTCCACTTTACGTTATGGGAATGGAGAGCGTCTTTCCCGTAAATGGTTTCGATCTATTGGCTTAGAGAGGTAAATTGGACCCACCACTTCGTACTAATATCTAAAATTTGTTAAACATAATTTAGCAATACATTTTGAGCTTTGAAATGCCTTGCAGCCCTTTGTTTTTGTCTAAGATTGTAAGTTGTTTTACCAATTTAAACCTGCATCGATATAATTTCTATAAAATAATTTTGCTGAGAAAAACTGTTCATGCACGAAAATATTATTTGAAAACAAGCATTTAACACTTTTAGATTTACGTGGGAAAGATAAACTAAACACATGTCTTATATAAAATGATTGCAAGATTCGGTGAGTCGGTGGCCACAGACTTTGGGCCCAAGGCAGCGATGTCATGGGTTCGGATCTTTAATCAGTACAGATCACCCTTGTGTTGTAATGGCTCACCCCTTGCTTTGCTGGATAAATTCCACGCACAGGCGTCTGTGATCCATGTGGTTGGCAAATGCAAGGTACAAAAGGTCACCAACATCCTAAACAAATAGCTTTTACCGCAATTTAATCGTGCAATGGACATTTCATTTAATGTTAGTTAATGTATGATGGTATAATTGTATGCTTAGACCTACTGTTTACTTAAACATAACGTCACAGTAGTTTTAATACTTTAAACGAATGAATGGAAATAATTTTGGTAAACAAACTCTAAAACTCAAATAAACTAAGTTTTTAATATTTTAATCGAAAATGTACTAACTTATAATTCCAGTTGTGAATGTCAGAAGATAAATAAATGAGGTAAAACTCTGTGAAAAGTAATTTACCCCTGGCTGAAGCAGAAGTTACAATAATATTTTATCTCTTAAACGGTTTATCTTAATTAGTATTCAAACTTAATAAGGATTGTTGACGCCATTTGGGATTCAGATTTTTACTCTCTTTCGTCATGGTCCTGTCTGATAATCCTCAAACATAACAATAAGAAAATGAATATTATAAAATCTTCTATTGTTTGGCGTGTTGGTGTTTGTATTTTAATACATTTTGTTTATGCTTTTTTATATATTTCTTGTGGTCACCTGTTTATGTGCGTGTGTCCTTTAGGACGATAACTCGAAGAATATTGATCCGCTTTTGATGAAATTTGGTAAACGTGTAAACCTACATTTATTCGGGAGAGTTCGTGAACCAGCATTATACGACTATGGGAACGGGGGTTTATGGGGGGGGGGGTTTATTGGGTAAAATTTTGTTTTTCCAACATTTGATCCTAAAACCATAAATTTTTTCCAATTTCTTTTCAAACCATTTTTTAGAGCTTAAAAAAACAATTTGGTATATTGAAGCATTATTATGCACCTATAATAGTTACAGAAAATTTGTTTAAAAGGATTTAAAATTCCCATGTTATTCTTATGGAGAAAAAGGAAATTGTTTTATATTGCTTGTTTATGAACATATTTTGATCAAACTTGGAAAATGTATTAATTTCATACTAAACTATTAACATTCCACAAGAAACACGTTTTTACCCTCCCTGTTGCAGCAAACCTAAGTACACGTTAAACCATTGCTATTTGAATGGGGGAATAAATGTGATATTTTTAAAGAGATATTTTAGAGTTAATCCAATCAGGCAAATGGAAATTCGCTTAGTCTGCAGGTTTGCTGTGGCGGGTGTATTTATAAATCCTATGGTTTTTTATTATTAAGCTTTGAAAAATTAAAATGGCTGCCATTTTGAAATTATACAGAATATAAACTTGACACTTTGCAAGACAATAGTTCCTATTAGTCATCATGCACGTACCAAGTTTGAAGTTGGCACCTCAAGTGGTTCCAATGTTATGGGAAGTTATGTAAAAAATACATAAAACTGACGGGTGGAAAACGAAGCGAGATAGGGTATATGTTTATGTGATATTTTTTGTTTGTTTTGACCTTGGGAACATGCCCACGGAGTTTCGGGAGAGAGTTTCGAAACACCCTCTACATATATATTTCCCCATTCCCGTTTCAAAAACTTTAATTATATTAGACTTATTTTGTTGTAGCCTGTACTTATTGAGTAGTTAGGATGTTTGAGTCACCTTATGCCTTTATGTCACGTTATTTTAACGTTTCTTCGTAAGTTAACTTCTTGTCGCTAACATTACAGTCTATTGCATACACACATCACACAGCATAGTATGTATAAACATATGACTCTCTAAGTCTACTGATAGGTAGTGTCAACAATGAACGATAACGGATAGAAGACCAGTAGTATCGATACGAAAATTAACAAGATAAAAAACAGCTGATTTAGCAATAGTAACAACCAAGCAGACTCAGCTAAGGTGCATATCCATTGGCTATACAGACAAATCAACAGAACAAAACTACGCGTAAAAAAACACGCTGTTGTGTTGTTTGGTTGGAATACTGATGTGTGACAAAGTAAAAAGTGTGCGGCAAAGTAAGTGAATGCAGCAATTAGCAGTTTTCTGTACTATAATCAGTGCAAGGAAGCCCACTTTGTCAGTAGACAAAGGGATTGAGAGAGAAGCAGTAAAACTTTTGTGATTCGACCTTCAACTCAGCTGTTCAGGCCAATTTAATTGTTGAGTGGTGCAATTAGTGTTTGATACAATGTTTCGTTGCATCACTATCAGTGGCAGTGAGAGATTTGACTGTAAGAAAATAACTATTGTAAATACAGTATTGACTATGATGTTAGTAATGTCACACAAATTGGGGAAATGCATAGTGTGACACAAACGTTTTACATAGGCTACTTAAAAACTATACAATAAAATAGCAAAGACAATTCTGTGAATGGGTATAAAACTATACAGTACTCATGTGATAAAATCATGTTTATTAACGAGATGGTTTCAAATCGTCATCCATTCCCGAATGAAAGCTGTATCTGAAAAAAACAATCACATTAAATTAGTCTGTTCATAAAGCTTTAAATTGGGGCTTTTTATTATATCCTTATGGTACAAAAAGGATAAGGGATTTTAGTACGGAGATTGTTTATTTTAAATTAACAATTTGTAAATATGAAGGCGTAAATAACGTTAATACTGTTATCTAAAATGTTGACCATAGGAAGGTCGGTATTTTATGCCAAGTGCGAATAGAGATGAGTGTAGGATGAGTGGCGCGATCTTGTAGTTTTGTAACTGACTAAGGCCGACATGTTCCTTAGAAAGGACTATTATTATATTTAGCTAGGCCTTTGCTTATTCAAAAATGTTTGGTAAAATTAATTAAATTTAGTTTAAACAATGCTCTTTGTTATTCTTGTATAATTGTTATGTATATTTTGAAAACAAATTGCTACAGTTTTGTACGAGGTAACAATGAAACATTCATATAAAGTATTAATTTCTTTTACATACGCCCGTTTTTTAAAGTAGCTGTATCAGTTCAGTTCTTAGAATTGAAAAGTTTCACATAACAGCATTGTTTACTTTCATAACAGCATAGTTTTACTCTTAACAACACGGGTAACGGACCAATGAGGTTCAAGGTTTGAGAGAGAAGCAGTACAATTTTTGTGATTCGACCTTCAACTCAGCTGTTCAGGCCAATTTAATTGTTGAGTGGTGCAATTAGTGTTTGATACAATGTTTCGTTGCATCACTATCAGCGGCAGTGAGAGGTTATATACGAAAACATAACCTCTCTTAGAAGTTATGAGTAGTGATTTTTAGTAATTAAAACACTGTCTTAGGAAAAGTAGTGGACGCAACTCACATAAATAGTGTTAACAACACTCGTTGAAGTGTTGAAGGCACTCGCCAAGGCTCGTACTTTAAATTTTGTACTCGTGTCGTTAACACTATCTTTACGCAATCGCGTAAACTACTGTGGAAAATTCCAATTGCAACAAATGCATAATTAACATTACAACCGATTGTTGTAAATGTAGAAATTTTTATGTTAAAATAATATTCAAACCATTTCAAATGCATCATACTATTTACCTAGTTGTTGAAGGTTTTGGAAAATAATATTGTTACTGCTATGCAACCTTTTGGTTTGCATTAATGCAAGTTTTTTGGACAATGTGTACCCATGAAACCGTACCATATGGCATATTACTGAAAGATTAAACCATGCTAATGTGGCATTAAAGTGTCACATTCTATGACTATTACATTCTATGACTATTACATTCTATGACTAAGGTACCTACCAAAGCTAACTGCATATACGATCGGCTTTTAGGCCTTCGAAGTATACGTTATAGATGGTACACCCATCTTTCCTGCGCACAGTGATCTCGTGTCTACCGTCCTCCTTCTTTGGCATCACATAATTCCATAAGCTGTCACCACATGTATCCAAGGTCATCAACAAAACGAACTCGTTTTGATAATACAAAAGCCCATAGCCGATGGATTCATAGCAATGAAGGTAGTAGCTATAATCAACAATATTGTAGATGGCATTCAACTCTTTGTACTTTATTCTCGAGTTTGTTAGCACTTGATAATTTGTCCCATCTGTTTCGGGAATGATTTCTTTAATTGCTTCATTCGTCGTTCGCAGTGCATTACGGACAGTGACGCTTGTGACTAGAACAATCATAACATTATTAATTAATGTTTCCAAACCGTAATAATTAATAATAGCTTATATTTTTGTTAAATAATTATTAATCTATTCTGTTGTGTATTTTCCCCTGAGTGTGATGTTTTTACGTTGTATCAGTTGTACCTTTTAGACGTATTGTCTTTAAGACGTATTTTTTTTAAATATTGTAATTAACCACGATGAGAAGGCTCCAAAGAACATGCTGTGAAGGAATTACATAACTGGTTGGAATCGTATTTATTAACTCATCATTGCTAAACATTTATGCTGACATAACTTAATCAGTGAGCCAAAGAAGGCGTCAATGTCAACTCAAATTGGCGTTTAACTCAAATTAGAATATCTGATGATGCAAACAATTAAAAGTACATATTTAGTTTTCATAACGTCGTACTTGTTTTCGTCATAATAAAGTTACAGTAAACTTTTAAACCAAGTATATAATTACAAGAATTATATAATCAACTAGCCACTATACCCGTGCCTTGCAACGGGGCCAATATGCAGGAGAGATAATTTTGGTTCATATCTGAGCCAAAATTGGAATATAATGGCAAGCAGCTTAAGAACGCTATAGAGAACAATTATTAGGTTCCCTAGATCTGCTGCATGTATATAGACTTTTATTAATTTTAGAATTTTATAGAATTTTATTAATTCATTTCAAAAAGGTCTTTTCTGAGCGACCCCCGACATTCCACGCCACCAATGGTGGTAAAGCGGCGTTCAATATGATTAGGGCTAAAGAAAGTTTTATCTACACTATCTTTGTAGTCAAACTAAGAGATTAGAAAAATACAAAACACAACATACCTGGGGACTTGCCAGAGCTAGGTTGACCCTAAAAATTACAATAAATGAAAATAAGCTAACAAAACTTAACTTACACTATAGTTTGAAAATTCTCCCTTGTATCTTTATCATTTTAGGGATTAGCTGAACACATTTTAAAGATAAGTTTTCGTTTGCTTATTAATGTCTCTTTCATGATTTTAGGTAATTTAAATACGTAAACCATTGGCCACTACCAACGTTAGAAGTACAAAATTTTGAAGAAAACGAATGTTTACACATTAAAAGTAAACAAAGCCATGGTAATATCACCAACGTCCGAGTAAACCATAAGTTGAATATTTCGCTTTAACATGTTTAACAGGTTTGAGACTCTCCGGTGATAGATAGAGTGAAATAACTTCTGAAGAACAACTATCTTTGCGTTAGAATTTAGAATAGATTTATTGGTCATTCAGTAATTACACTATAATTACAATAGACTTTGCAAAGTTTAAACAATAGATAAAAAACAATAGATAGTCATAAATAGACAAGAGACATAAATAATAATCTCTACCTAAAAATCACAGCCTCTTATCTCTAAATAAGAGGCTGTGATTTTATTATTAACATTTTATCATCATATCATTAACTTTGTTCTGAACTGTCAATAGAAGATCACTTCACGTATCTAAATATTAAAAAAGTACACTAGTTATTTTTTCAGGTATGGAAACCTAAATAAATTTTTATTTAGCCTTCATTCAGTCTATATTTGATTAAGGAATAACAGCCTATGGCTGAATATAATATTAGACAGCCATAAATAATTACTGATAACAAGGTAACTTTAGGCAGGTGTCAGTTCTAACCCTTTGGCAGTTTATTTACAATTGAATGAACTTTCTTGACTTTTATTAATTGTTCATCTAAAATTTTACTTTATATTTATAGTCAAAAATAATATCATAAGCTATTCACAAAATCCGATAATCTCTTTACTTTGTGATGATTAAGTTTTGAAATAAATTCAGCCATTAAAATATAATTTTTTTATCATGCTGGATGGTTACAATTAGAAATAAATCAATATTCTTATTTGATTTATTTATACATTTTCAGTTAATACTAAAATATGCACATTTAATTACCAATTATTGATTGAAATGGGGACCCCCACCTAGGTATCTTAAATAAAACATTAGTAAAGGAAGACTGTATGTAATTGAGACACCCGTGTAACTTTATATCTGACTAAGACCATCTGTTTCATTAGTCAGGGAATTTTTACAAAGGACCATTAACTATCAAAGACAGCAGGGTTAAGTTTTGAACCACCAAAGCTAACTCTTCTCAAGATAGATTTGGGGATCGTTTGAATCCTAGGTTACACTCTAACCACTCGGCAATCCAGCCATTAAAACAAACCTGATTTTATTTCAATCAACCGTTATTTTTACAAATTAGTATAGTTACATATATAAATACTATACATATTACATAATGAACATACCAGAGTCAAGCTGCAACTTTTAGTTTCAGGGGAACGGGTTTCATATCGCTTATATACAATGCACTTGTTCATCTGCACCTTGAGCTCGTTCCTTTTCTCCACCTTTATATATTGCTTAACATCCGAATCACATTTGACCAGTTCCATATTTAACACATGAGTGTTGTACCAGAACAACAATCCCTTTAAGGATGTTCCTTGGGAATAGCATTCAAGTTCAAGATTTGCATTGACTTTCAAAGGTGTTGTTGGTGGGCAATTCAATTTCTGTTTTGCTTCATTCTTGTTTAGAAAAGGAGGCAGGGGGATATTTGCGCTCAAGACTAGAAGCATAAAATATGATAAAACAAAAATACATTTTCTGTTTTATATAGGTATATTTTAGGCTAGGGATTTTTAAACATTTGTATGTAATGCACCATTTGACTATACCTAAAACTACTTTGTTTTATATATTAAGGCTTTATTCAAAACAAGTGAAACGAGAGAATACTATATACACTCTTTTCTATTTTAAAATAAGAGTATGAATCGCATAGATAATCTTATGAGTAAGATGCAATTCTTTCTCAGAAACCGTATCGATGATTGCATCCATACTTGGAGCATATGTTTTACTTCAAAAGTACCATACTTTGCTAAAACACGAATTTAAACTTTTAAAATTTGACATGGGCCGTAAGGTTGGTCATTAAGGTTTGCAAAATTATAAAAAAATTACAAGCTACATAATCGTAAAGTATATTTTTTGTTGTCAAGCCAAATGCCATTTATTACAAATGAATTATTTTATTGATATGAAAATCTAGTATTTAACTAATGTAAATGAAAATTAACAAAAAACATTTTCAATTATCAATTATTGAGATGGGGAGGCCACCTAGGTGAGTTTACGGATTTTAACCCAAACATGAGTGAAGGATGGTTGTAAAATGGTGTGAGAGATCTGTGTAGCTGTGTTACTTGCCATGATCAGCTGTTTCATTAACTAGGACCATTTTTTTAAAGCCCAGTGATCAGGAGCAGCTGGGTTTAGTTTCAAAATATCAAAAAGCCATTGACTTTTCTCAGGATTGAACCAGTGACATTTTGATTGTTAGGCAAGCACTATTACCATTTGGCTACCCAGCCAATCTATAATCTATGCTCTTAAAATTCTTGTTTCCGCTTGATTGAGACAATGTGTTGGTGAATGGAAATATGAGCCGAATTGAATGTCACAATCCAAGCGCATTATAATTAGAACCTTTGTGTAGTATCGGAGAAGAGAATATTTTTACCATCTGGATAAGGTACAGTATGTAGACTGTTTTTTTTTTTAGACTGCTGCTCGGTGGACTTTGAGAATATTTGGTTGGAGATTTATTAAATGGTATTTGTTGCTGACTAGCGTTAGTAAACGTCCTCGGCCCTTTTTGTTAGTCTAACAACATTCAAATGCTCTCTTTTTGAGTTCAAGTTCTGATTGGTAAATTCATATAATTTTTTCACTAAGCTGAATGATTACATTGAATTAACCTCTCTAAAAAGTCTGCAGTAAATTCCAATTTTCCAGCTTGACGACTTTTCAAATCATTAACACATTTCAACATACCAATTAATACAAATACAATCTAGTTTCCGTAAACCACTATTAATTTGCCAAAATATCGACTCAGCTCATACCGTCAATGTGTCCAGATACACCAGTATAATTTTGTCGAAGATTTTCCAATGTTTGAAAACATGGCAATTATCTCATGAAAATATAATGATCCGTCTTGAATAATATGATAAAATATAGGTAAAAGTGGAAAAAATGATAATTCAGTACACTAAAGCATTATTGTATGTATAATGGTTTTAGAGACGATTTATAATGATTTTAATCAATGATTACTATGTTTTTCTTATCGGGGATAAATATGTTGTGGCTTTTGTTTGTTGGTAGATTTATTTTTGGTAAGATTTGGCTTTTATTGTTTTATACTAAGCTATGAACATGTAAATAAAATAATCTACTTAAAAAATTTATTGGATGTACATTCTACATCATGGAACTCCTAAACGAGAAGTTTTGGGCGAAAATGCATGAATACATGAATGGGAGTAAATAAGTCTCAAAGTTGCATCTAAATTCTTTAAATACCATGAAATAAAAAACAAATATTAATTTAATTGTTTCAAAAATGGCAGTAAATAGTAAATTTGAAAATAGAAAAACTGTATATTGTATGACTTTTAAGAATGAAGATGCAATTTTAATTCCTATTTACTCTTGGCATTTTCACCATAAACTTCCTCTTTTAGCAGCTACATGATGCAGAATGTACACTGCAAGTAATTATTATTTAAAAAAACACATAAAATAGGCTACAGGGTCTTCCATAAGAAAAATTTTAGTTGGTGGCCGTATTGAAAAATGATAAGAAATTTAAAAAAAATTGAAATACATACCTAAAAGCAACATACGTTAGGCTGAACACCAAGTATAGATAATTGAACTCGTTCTTATAATGCTAGAAATCGTCTCAAATGGAGCAAGTGAGCTGGTCTAATCAAATCTAATCAAAATATCTTTATTCATCTGTACATAGGCCACATACAAGAATTGTGTTTTAAAATATGAAATATTCTATAAAAAAGATATTCTTTACCGACTAATTTTGATGAAAAACCAACTCGAAATTGTACAAGAAGAAATTCCCCAAGAAGCACTGCTTAATGAGAATGAGTAATTTATTTTCCTCAGTCTTTTTTCAAAATCTAAGTATTTTAAGGGAAGAAAACCATGCAAAAAACAACGTGTAAAACATTCATTGAGACAGCTCAAGAATGTGCCTGTAATGAATACAACATAATGCCAATAGATTTTAATTATATATAATCTTTTTTATGTGTAAGGAAACAAGCATACTCATGATCATTTCTAGCAAAGCTCGGCTCTATGATAGTAATAAAATATAAAACTGAAACCTACCTGGAGACGTGCCTTCGACGAGAGACACTTTTGTTAAAACCTACAAATAAGTAACCAAATTAAAACACACTTTTGAGAATTAACTTGTGCTAAATATCAAATCCTCCGTTTTCACTGAATATGTTAAAGTGACATGGTTTTATTGTTGAGTAAAACATAGAACTTTCTAAACGTATGGGATTTGATTTTAAACCTTGGTAAGCTGAAAGGAATGCCCGATCTTTGTCTCAAAATTGTTCTAATCTGCTTGATAAAACTTTTTATTTATCATTTCACTAAACATGCAAGATAATTCTTTACTATTTTATTATTTTTAACGGCATAATTGGTTAACCCTTGACTTCTTCTGGAACACCATTGGAACCGAAAAAAAGTGTTTTTAGCATTAGAAGTAGTTTATTTTTATTTCAGAATTTGACCTTATTCACTGAAAAGATCATTGATATTATGATATTTCCTTTACTTTAAATAGCTTTCATATTATGTGCTTTAGTTACTTTATCAAAACTGTTTCTACTGTCATAGAAAGTAAAAGATACACTATTTAACAACGTTAGATAGAGACTTTTAGCCACAACTTATTGCTATTACAAATTTACTTACCACAAAAAGAAAGATTACAGAAACACATATTGATATGTTACATTGGACCATGTTTGGAGCTAGACTGATAGGTTGGTTGGGAGATAATTATTAACAGTTGTTCAACAGCTGTTTGGAGGTGAACCTTGCATATTTTACGAAGTTTCACTGTCGCTTATTCTTACCAATGTAAAAAATAACGAATATTTTCTTTCAGTGGATTTAAAACTCATCAGTGATAATGAAAAATTAACACATTTTTGGTTGACATAGAATCTAATAAACATAACAATATTTAAACAAACTAGGAAATTCAAAACATTGAACTTGCTATCACTTTTTAGTAATTATAATTTCAAATTTACCATACAAACTTACAACAGAAAAATTACAATATGAATACCAAAAAGTGGATCAAACAATTAATTAATTAGTACAATCAATTAATTAAAAGCAATTATTTAATAAAAAAAATATATATTCACTAGGTTAGTAGATTTGATGCAACCAAAAGGTGAGTACGCGTAGCGAACGAACTTCAACCTGGAGGCGAGTTAGCGTAGCGAACGAGCTAACCTGAAGCTAAGTGAGCGCAGCGAACGAGCTCCAACCTAAAGGTGAGTAAAGTAGCGAAGGAACTTCAACCAGGACGTGATTGAGCCATGTGAACGAGCTAATCTTAAAAATGAACGAGCATTTGACAAAGGACAGGACGACGTCTGTCGGGCCAGCTAGTAGTTTTATATTTCCTCATACTGCAGCAGCCGTTAATACTACATGCGTTTAAAAATAGATTAAGTTAAAGGTTAAATATTAATCAGCTGTTCTCTGTCACAACAATAAAACTATTGTGACTACAGATAGACAAATCTATTTGTTTATGCTACGGATAAAGGTATGCACACATTCCATTTTACAAATTAAAACCCGTTTAAAAACTATGTCACGACGTTGATATACTCATAGTGTTCGTACACTACGTCGTCGTTAGGGGTGTTCATAGTGTGGATTTTCTATGATTCAACATCAGATTTTTCTCTTGTTGTTTTTTTTTGTTTTTCTCGTAGTTTTCTCTTGTTTGGTACACAATCTATCAGAGCACAAATATTACGAATAAAACAAATCCATCAATTTACTAAGCATATTACTATTCAAAAGTCGTATTATCAAATTATAGTCAAATGAAATATTCGACGCTATTCACTCAGATGTAAAGGTATTTCATTCAGAAGCAATTCCTGAATTACCATCAATTTGTCTCATGAATGTTACATGAAGGAAATTACAATTTGAGTTTTGAACTGAAGTTTGAGATCAATTTTGTATAATTTATTGCTACACGCCTCGTTTTTGTTTGTAAAATTATTAAAATCAATTCAAATTACCATAAATTAATAATTTCGTTGGTTTAGGTAATTTCATGTAAAATTCTTTAGGCTACCTTTCGTTTTAATCATAACAAGGGAAATGCTGTGTGATTTTGCATTTATGGTTTTAACATTGCATTTCACGAAAGATTTTTTTTTTAGATCAAAAGGATGTTATACATATTAACGAAAAAATTCAAAAATAAATGTAAAAAAATAAAACAATTTTTGTAAAAAATTTAATAATACTGAAAACAAACTATGTATGTTTTGTCTGTAAAACCTTCATTTTCTGCGTCAACTGGGTCCATTTTTGGCAAATTTTCATGTTTTGGTTACAAATGGATTACCTTACTGAATTATAATTTTTTTTTAACTTAATTTAATGAATGGTACATTTTAAAGCTCTGTACTAAGTGTGGGAAAGAATTATTTACTCCTGCAGTTCTTACACCGCAGAATACAACACTCACCAGCAAACTGGTAAACAGCCTGACTGCAGGATAATGTCCTTTTATCATTCTCCTGTATTTAATTATAACCAAACAAATACAAGCCAAGAAACCAATTATATTATATTAAGATTAATATTAGATACAGAAATAATTGAATGGTCCGTTCTGTAATTATAGTAAATGTACTACTACAAAGAATGACTTATTTTAAATGATTTATTTTTTATACCACAGTTTATCCTGTTGTTATTTTGTTTTTGTTTAAAAGTTTATCATATTATTATTATTTTTTTTTTTTGAAAGTATTTATCTGTCTTTCACCAACATTGCTTTGCCTGTAAATGTTAAATGGATCGGTTACGAGTTGTAGCATGATGCATGATTATTTATTGTCTTGCTATCATTATTTTTCTATGTTGTAATACTGGTTTTGTTTTTGAAAGTCTATTGCATCATTACCTTGTTCTGTTATTTAAAGTGAATCATTATCTTGAGGTTATCTTGATGTGTCTTGTTCTTGAAATCTTGTTGTTTCCAGTTTTTTCACTGCTTACGTATTGACCTGTCATTTGTCAAAAATACACTGTATTTTCTTGTAAAAGTGGTGTATCCGTTAATAAATATATAAAATAAATAGATTACATTATTCCTTACCTTCTAAAGTAGAAGAAATTAGTCAAGATTGAATTTTTTGTCCTAGTTGTGTCATAGGGCGTGTGTTAAAATAATTGAAAATATATTTATTTTTTTATTTCCTGGTTGAAATCCTGAACTATTAATATTTAAAAAATACGCTCAAAAACGTAAATTTGAGTTGCCAATACATTTGCACTAAGGACTTTTTAATTTTTTACGATTATAATTATTGCAGAATAAATTTGAATCTATGGTAGAATACTTTCTAGAAGTCTATTGGAAGTCTATTGGTGGAATACCAAAAGTTCATACAAATATTCAGGAAAAACATTTGACCTAAAATAGAAAATTAATTAAATTACTTATTGCTTGGCTAAAAATGTCGATTTAAAATAGCCTCAATAAGAATATGATGTAATAAATGTCAAAAATCATAACGCAAATTTTTCTAAAAGCCATGAAAAAACCAAAGTCCACGTTCAAAAGTACTTTTCAAATACTGTTCGTTATCTGTTAATTTTAATTAAACTATAGACGTAAATTTGTAATTCATTTGCTTATGTTCACCTAACCAAAAATATCGTAAGCTTAATTCTTAGAAGAAGAAGCTTCACAAGCTAGAAGTCTTTTTAAAGGCTTTGACCTATTAGAGTTCGTATCTTAGCTTCACCTTTAGAATAAACATTTTCAGTGACTTAAGTTAATTAACTATATATTTCCAGAGTCAACAAAGTATTAAGAGAGCCATATTCGATAAACACTAAACTTCAATATAATTTTGCCCCAAATAATATTATGGCGTTCTATAAGAGATTTGGCTATTGCCTAAAGAGGTGGTCTAGGAATTGTTATCCATGAGACCACAAAGTTCTCTGTTGCTGACATTAGGTTTAAGGATATCGTGTCGCTATTAAAGGAAACGAAGTTTTCATGTCTTTTCGGGATCTTGTAATTGATCCCGTACTCAAGTGATGGATCGCCCATAAATGACTTGACAAAAAATAGCATAATATATCTCGACTACTTAAAATTTAAAATCCTGAAATGACTTGAAAACTTTGTTTTTACTAACCATTTTGGAAAATTACCGTAATATCTTTAAAACAACACCGACACAGAAACTACTAACTTTTACTATCAGCAAAAAAATCACTTTAATATTTTGATAATGTTCAACCAGATTATTTTAAAGCATTACTCTATTTTTATCAAAAAATCAGAACATACTTGATAACATGGAAATCAAAAAATTTTTGATTTTTCCAAACATATGAATGTTAAAATGTCTCCTTGGTTTAATTTGGACAACCGTAGCTGCCAACTAGTTGTAGCAAAGATGACTCGGATAAGAATTATCAATAGTGGAACTGAATTTAACTCAATATCTTCTAGAAATGTAATGCTTTTAGTGTAAATCTGATCAAGCAAATTAACATTATCTTAGCCAGCAGGTTTGCTGCGTCGAGGGTATTTATATATTGTTTAGACATAAATTATTATATTCCACCTCAGGTTAGATTTGAGCTAGTTACTTCATACTTTAAATTAAATCATGCATCTTGCGAAGTCTCTTTTATTCATTAAATTTTATGCTAAACAAGATCAAAGAGGCATATATATATATTCAATAGTTGATAATAGACTGTTAGAATCTATTGAATCTCATACTGTAATGGATATAGTTATTAGCAATAAGGCAACGGAAATTAATTCATTTAATAACGGCAAGGGTCTTTAATGGACCAATATACTGGCTTGTATAATACTCAACCTGTAAAGGTTTAATGAAATTGCCAATTTATGCGTAAGGTGCAGGAATGAATTTTAAACACTCTTTTTTAAGGCAGCGAATAATTCACGTGTGGTTTTAAGAGAAAAGAAATAATCTCCTTCCATGTTAGACTTGTGATTTTATTGTTTTAAACAACCAATTGTTAGCACTTAATATATATGTTGAGGTTTTTGGTGAATGCAGGGATTTGAACCACTTACTTTGGAGGAGATGACCAACTCTACAATATATGAAATCCAAATTCGTGAAATATACATTATGGATTAAAATTGTGAAATTGGTATTGTGAAATGAAATTGTGAAATTGAAATTTTGAAAACGAAATTGTGAAATGAAATTGTTAACAGAAATTAAGAAATGAAATTGTGAAATAGAAGTTGTGAAACGGAATTGTGAAATGAGATTGTAAAATTGATATTGTGAGATGAAATTGTGAAACGAAATTGTGGAATCAAAATCGATATTGTGAAATAGGAGTTGTGAAACGGAATTGTGAAATTGAAATTGTTGAATGAAATTGTGAAATTGGAATTGTGGAATCGAACTTGAAATTGTGAAATGAAATTGTGGAATCAAAATTGAAATTGTGAATTGAAATTGGTAAGTTGAAATTGTGAATATTTTAAATTAAAATTTGTGAAATTGGAGTTGTGGAATCAAATGGAAATTGTGAAATGGAATTGGGAAATAAAATTATGAAATTGAAATTTTGGAATCGGAATTGAAATTGAGAAATGAAATTGTAAAATAAAATTGTGAAATAACATTGTGAAATGGAAATTGTGAAATGTAATTGTGAAATTGAAATAGTGAAATGGAAATTGTGAAATGAAATTGCAAATGGAATTGGGAAATGGAATTGTAAAACGGAATTGTGAAATTGAAATTGTAGAATCGAAATTGCAAATTTGAAATTGTAAACTGAAATTGTAAAATTGAAATTGTGAAATGAAATTGTAAAATTGAAATTGTAAATGAAAATTGTTAAATTGAAATTTTGAAATTGAAACCTCTGAAATTGAAATTGTGAAATAAAATGTTGGAATCGAAATTTGTATTATTGATGTTAGAATGCAATTGTGAATTCGAAATTGTGAAATTGAAATTTTGGAATCGAAATTGTGAAATGAAATTGTGAATTCGAAATTGTGAAATGAAATTGTGAATTCGAAATTGTGAAATTGATTTTTGGAATTGAAATTGAAATTAAATTGAAAAGTTTGAGAACTTAGAAGTTTCGGAACCGCATTTAGTTAAATGCGAACTATCAACTCCGAATGAGAAGATCGGAAATATTTCGATAAACTTAAAAGCAAGATACGGATTCTCATTAAACTGGAACACTAGGCCTTTGTGAAAACATACAAATTTTAACACGATAAAAAAAAATTTTCACCATTTTAAAGTTTTCTAAGAAAATTTTTATTTAAATAACTAACATTTGATAAATAAGTTCCATGTTGATTTGTTAAAAGTACAGTAGCATCTTTGATATCACCAAACAAAATTACTTTTTTAATATTTATTTAACGACAAAGCTCGCAATAACTAAACCCTGTGCTGTGTACATTAGGCACAGAGCCAACAGTGTTATTAAGACGGTTTAAGTGTTTCTATATGAAATTAAAACTATAATAATGTATATTTAAATATGCATGACCACACATATAAACATATTTTTAAATGACTTTATGAATAAACAATAAAAAGCAATATTTACATGCCATAACGTTACACTTAAAAAAAAAAAATCACACGGATCTTCCAAAATAGAAAAAGTAGTAACTTTCACGTTTTAAACAATGACGAAAAATCCACTAATCATTATTTTACACTTTTTTATTCGAAATTTGCACTAAAAAGATTGGCGTCTCCTCAATCGTCCAACTAACAGTAAACTCCATACAACATTTTTTTGAAGGACTTTACAGATTCATCGTAAAAATTTTCATTCTACTACTTACTACTGTTATATTTATACTATTTAAAAACTAAACCAATGTTTACAAAAATCTTCAAGATCAGCTTTTGAAAAATGATTAGATATTTACAGGAAATTTGGATTATATCGATTTGTTACGTACAACTTGATCATTTCCATCATCTTTGAGTTGAATCTTTTAAAGTCATCAGAAATTATGACTGTTATTCGTTTAAAAATATCGCCTGTAATACTTAAGTAGTTGCTCGAATTCGAGCAACAGGGACACTAGTTTATTTTAACTATAAAAATAAGGAAAAGGGACGGGTGAAACTATATTATGTCCAAACTATATCCATGATAATTTTTACAGACCCAAATGTTACAAAGGGTTTTATTGACTAGAAATAGTCATCATGATATAGAATTTTATAATTGAAAATGACCATTGTTAGTTTATTCAAGTTGGATAATTTGATAGACTAAACAATGACATTTTCCACACTTGTGTTTTAGAAAACATAACCAGGGCAAGTAGCAAAAAATAGAATACCATCATCAGATATAAAAATGTATGTCAAGAATACCCGATTAAAGTAGGAACTCCAGTTAAACCCAGAACGTCCAATTAAAATGTAAATGTATAGTTTTATATTTAGATTCTTTTCAAACGTGGATTTAAATGGAATGATTTTACTTATCTTTAGCAATTCAATAACCAAGATGCCTCATTTTATTAGATTTAATGACTTTTAAAATGTAAAAAAATGTAATCATAGAATGTTATTTATAACATAATTTATAACTTATAGGGAAAACTTGATGTTTGGCTTCTACGTTCATAACGACTTTCCTGTTAAATTTGCAAGTAGCTTAAACCTTTTAATTTCCTACATGAGTAATCCTCCTAGTTTACAATATAATATTCATAGAAGAGGAATTATTGTTTGTGTTTTACTTAAATATTATATCATTCAATATTATTTTTTATCAGTATAGATAAATGTTACGTTCCATCCATATCAAAACGTATATGTCTCTGAAATTAATTGGAATATTATTTATTAAAACTATACTCACCTGAAAAAACTGGCTTTTTTGTTGGTTTCATTTATTATTTTATTATTTATTATTTTGCATTTGTTGGTTTTTTTAACCAACAAATGCGTTACAATGCGATTTTTGGGTCCTTATTTTTACTAGCAAAACTGTTTCAGTTAACCCTTAAAGGTCAATTTTTTTATTTTTTCGACGTATAGATTACCGTTGAAGCAGTCGGGAAAATGGCGCACGGCGACCTATACTCGCCATTCGACCGCAAAGGGTTTTAATAGAAGTAGGTTTTAAATGATTTCTTGATATTATTGTCTATGTATATTGGCATCGTTAAACATATATTATAAAATATGTCTTAAAAATTATAAAGTACATTCGAATTCTCTTCTTTGTGATTTTTGACGAAATGGTAAATGTGTATAAGAGAAAGTGGAGACAGACTTGGTCAAGACAAAAATTTTATCCAAAATTTAAAAACTGTGTTTTTAGGAGGTTCAAAAAGACTCGAGCTCTATCCCCTAGGAAACAAACTAGTCAAATATATGATTTTTATTTGTAAACCTTATTAACATATTTATCAAAGCTCAGGTTTCCAGGTACGTGGGTAATGAGGTAAGTTTCTCCTCAAGCCTTATTACATCATATTTACATGAGGAACTCATAAAGGGGATCTCTTTTCATGCATTTCTCTAACATGGTGTTCCTGGGACTTTGACACTTACATACATTATTTTTTTGGAAATGGTTACTGCACTTTGGAGTTTAAGCTCAACACAAGTTTATAATTTTAATGATAAAATTGTATGCTGATAAGCACGAAGGGATTACTAAGGTGCCATGTCTTTTTTTATATATTTGAAAACCTACCAAGCATCCGTAGTTAAATATGTAAAAATATTGAAACCTCTTTGATTCACACATTAGGTCTTCCAACATCATAACCATAAATAAATCGTTTAGAAACATTATATTTAGTTGTAGTAGTAAATATACAATATACCTTGTTTTACAAAGCAAACCTAAACATGGAAAATTGAGCTTTTGTCATTTTATTAAGATTGTTTTTTCACCCAAACGTAAATAGTAAAATAATAGTTAGCTGTTAATTTTATTATTATATTGTCTAATATTTGAACTTAGAGTACATTCTGATACTTATTTTCTTGGGTTATTATTATTTAGTGAAAAGGACCTCATTTAAATAGTAGAAATACCTTAAATAAAAGTCTAGAGGCTTCCACTAAATATTATTGTTTAATTTATCATACTTTTAAAAGTAATTATCAATTAATTGTTTATAGCAAATCAAATTGAACCACTTTTGTTTGAAAAAGCCTAAAAGAATGTCTCTTTGTTAATTTTTCTCTTCTTTGCAACCAGAATCCAATAAAACTATTTAAAACATCTGTCAGCTCACTACAATTATTTATTGAACATTTAAGGAAGATGGCGTAAGTTTGAGGAATATTTTTAATACCTTTCAAACACCTAACACTTTAACTACCCAACTAAGCATCACTAATTTAGTCTCCAAACTTATAATGTTCCTTTTAAATAGTTTTTGACCAGTGGTGCGGCTTGCAAACTCGATAATTCTCTAAAGTAATTTAATTCCGATAAATATCCCTGTTTAATGCTTGGAATATTTTTTTAGGATTCGTTTAGTTTATTTTACTAAACATAATAATATGATGGAAATAGAGTATCTTAAATTTATCAACACCTCGATAAAATAAATAGTTTAACTGTGATTAGTTATGAAAGCAATCAAAAAGAAGAAAATTTATACTTTCGATAACATAAATTTATATAGGGAAACGGTTATTTTCTTTATTGACAACAAGTAATTTACTTCGTTGACAGATTGTGGTAATTGTTATTATTAAAAACATTTAAAAACACATTTAACTTTTTTGGATTAACTTTTTAAACCTCTTCCTCTTGGTTTATTGAAAATGGTATTAAACAAAAATACATAAGACATTTTATGATAATATTTTCAAAATAACTCTTTATTCAACAGTCATCTTTAGATTAGCATCTAAACTAAGATCAGCTGTTTCTTTAGCCAAGAGCTTGGTCTAGTTTTGATATTACAAAAAGCTACTAAAACCTTTAGGAACTCCCGTAACCTATACAATATACGATTGTTTTAAAAGTATTTGGTATTTGCTGACCCCTCCCTGAATAAACATTGTGTTTAGCAAATAATAGGAAATAAGTTTTGCAGCAAAATTAATTGGAACAATAGCTAGATTTTGAAATCCAATCAATTCTGATATGATCTTTATTATTCCAATCGCTGGATGTAAACATTTACTTAACCGAGTCAGCACTGCATCGCCCGCTTGCAAACGTTAACTTTCTATGTCATAGCCAAGGTTCGAAGTTTTTAGTGATATTCAATGGCATTTTTGTAAATAAACAATCAAGTTGCATTTGATAAAACATAATTTAAATCATGTTTACCAAATATATTTTAAGTGTAAGTAAATGTAGTTGTACGAAATTATTATAATTCTTGAAAAAATCCATCAGTTAAACAAATATCCTGTATCATCTGGCCATCTTAGAGTATAGAGGATGGATATAAAAATATACCCTTTATTGGATAGTAAATACCAGTAAATTTGATATATTATATTTAATCCAAAAAGAGTTATATTCAAGCCTATGTATTCTCTAGTGCTATTTTATTTACGAATTAGATCAATTTCTTCACAATAACCCGACGAACATTCTTATTCACCTAGTACTTTAAAGATGGCGATTTATTTTAACTGTTCCGTTGTTTAACGAAGTACTTAATCTGGTCTAGGTGAGCTGGTCTAAATGTATAGAGCTGGAATTAGGTCCCGAAGTCTCGGGTTCAAATCCCATTAATCACCAACGGAGTGTATGTAAGTGATAATGCTTTAACCTCTAAGCCTAGCCTGAAGTAATGCAGAAACAATGGTGCGATGATAGAGCATAGTTCAGCAAATAATCACAGTTTATTACCTTTTGAATTAACAATCATCCAAAACACAAATAATAGTACATTTTGTATCTATGGCCGAAAAGAGGGTATTGCTGACTCGAGATAGTTTTTAAGTTCGAGACGAATTCGAGGACTTATACCGATCGAGAGCTGCAAAACCATTTCGGCCCGTGGTACGCTATTATTCACCACACTTTACTCTATTACCATTATTTGCCACAATAATAATGCACACTAACAGTCAACGCAACTACAACTTTAAGGTTATGTAAAGAAATAATTTGAGGAATCAGCAAAAAAAAAAATGGTAATTAGTTGCTAGAAAACGGTGAAAATAAAACAAGTCCATAGCAATGCTAGGGATGGATACTGATTGTGTATATGCATTAATGTTTTAAGTAAGTAAGCAAACAGCTGGTTTTCGGCCCTAGGTATGTAAAAACCTGCTCGGTCCCCAAACAACGACGACAGCTGGCATATACATCAATACGTAAATTTCGGCCTCCAATAAACGTTTGTAAATGGCTTGATGTCACAAAACATTCTTTCTTGAAAATATGTAATTTTGTGTGGAAAATACATTTGCTGGCTTGCTGCTGGGTTAAGATGAGTAAACATATTTAGGGACTTGTCTAATGGAGTCAACATAGGGGCTAGGTTAATGATGAGGGTGTAGTTAACAAGTTGGTATGTATCTTGAATAATTTACATTGACTCGATTTCTACCATTAACTTTGTTGTCCAATATGTGTCTAGTGTATGTTGAAGTCGGACGGATTAAATACTGAATTTCTAACGATTATGGCAATACTCTTAACTTTTAGAGTAGGCCTCATTATGTTTTTAAGGTCGTGCGGACCTATTGGTTACCCTGGGAAATCATGTTTTTTCCTTATTCCGATGACTTTGAGAAATGGTACTACCAAATTCGATTATGGTAAGGTTACCTAACCTTTAGTGTCAATCAACATGTTTATGTTTTAATTTTTTCTACGGCTTATCATACTTAAAGAAAACCTTTAAGGACAGAGTAAACAATTATATTTATTTGGTGTTATCACATCTAAGATGCATCATAGTTTGCAAAACAATTTCAATATCTGAATATCAAAGAGCGTAAAAAACATTAATTAAACTTAATACAAATTAAAATGAACCGTTCATAAGATAAAATATCATAGTAATTTCTTCTTGGGCCTTGGGTGAATTACTTTCTACAAAGTTTGGTTACACTTATTTATCTTTGACATTTACAACTTGAAAGGATTATGACTTGATTTATGGCATGTTTTGGGGTGATTCATTTTGCAAGTAATAGCTATTTACCTTACAAGTGTAGTAAGAGCGTTTTTACATCACGCAGGTGAATGTTGTGCAACGAGCGGAAGCGAGTTGCATAATTTACCTAAGTGCAATATGCTTCATTATCAATTTCACTCATCTTCTAACATCATTCATTTACAAACAAAAGCTAGGTTACCGTCAACCGGGGTTAGATTGACCCCTTTTTTGATGTTTTTGTTGATTAATTTTTGTTTATATTGATTAATATTCACAATATATTTTTTAAATGATATACAGGTTCTGTGTGAATACCTACCAGTAATTATTTTGTTTTTTATTGTCATATGTTAATCATAAAAAAAATTATAAAAGGGGTCAATGTTACCCCGTGTCTTGGGGTGACATTGACCCCCTACATTTATTATACTAAAATTGTACATAATAAAGCACTGGGGTCAATGTTACTAGTGTACAATGAAACTTTGACCCCTGTAAAAGGGGTCAATGTTACTTAAGAACAATAGAGTGGTAACAACATCAAGGAGTGAACATAAAAATCTTTTTTATGAACTCACCTAGGCTATAATGATGGAATAAATCAAATTAGCAATTTTTTTTTATCACATGATTAGGATGTAACACCAAGGTAAAACATCAAAACTACAAGTTATTAGTGACTAAAATCATTAAATTTCCTTTACTCAAACCCTTCCAAAAAAGTTATAGAAAATTTTGCGCCCATTAGATTCCAGAGTTCCCGGCAACTTATCAATCAGATCTACAGATGGGGCAGAATAGAAAACACATCATTTATTTTTGGATGTAAATTTGTCCCCATAGTTAGTGTCAACAGAATTAAGTCACATTGCTTCAACAAACTGTTAATTTTTTTAACTTAACAGGCAAAGACCTGGTTTAAAGTGTTGTTTTCCTCGCTTTCCACAGATTGCTTTTACCTCAACTTCATAGATAAAAATAAAACAATTATAAATCAACATTTTTAGTAGGTCTATTACATTATATACATAAATCAATTAAATTAAATATACCAGAATTAATAAAAATGATGTGTAGGCTAATTACTAATTAGTAACTTGGAATTATAACGAGGGGTCAAAGTTATCCGAAGGCAAAAAAAAAGGGGTCAATGTTACAAGGCCTTAAAAAATAATTATTAATTTATTAAATTTTCTTTATTTGCTTGTAATAAGTGCTCAAATATTCCTAAAAAAATATATATTTTACCATATAAAATCCTGACAGTGCCAGAACCAACAGTTTTTGCTGGGCTGAAAAAGTTTTTTATTATGAAATTATACAGCTGTATTGTAGATGATTGTATTATAATTTTTTTGTATTGTTATAAAACTAATTTCTGCTAAATATTATTTGTTTTCAAATTGCTACCAAACTACTGAAATTTATGTTAAGTTTTATTTTCAATTCATTTATAACCTACTATTTAAAAAAGAATATAATAAAAATAATTGACCCCGGGGTCAATGTTACCCCTGGGGGGTCAGAATTACCCCGCTTGACGGTAGGGAAATTATTCAAAGCATAACAATAACAATAAAAATCAAACACAGCTGATTTCTAGCGTTGAACGTCGTTGGCTCCATAGAGGTATAATTTTTAAGTTATCCACTCAATGTTATTTAAATAGGTTTCATTACATCACCGAGTGAGTTTTTTTCAACTTTACATCACTCGAGAAGTAAGGAAGTTGTATACATCACGCTTGGGATAGGGAAGTTTAACATGGCGGGTTAGGTAAAATATTTAATAGTTTATCTTATTTAGTTTTATCATTTCTTTTAGTCGAAGTTTCCTAAGTTCTTATACTGATTCTAAGTATTGATTAAGAGTAGTAAGAAATGACAGAGCAGAGGTCTGCTCTGTGTATGAAACAGCTAACGAAGATGTACTCTTATGTTGAACATTTAAGGTAAAAGTTTTGTTATAAAATCCACAAAATATATTTATGAGGTCTCCAGAATCAAAGAAAATAATTAAAATTTTGCCCTTTTTTTAAGTAATAGAGTAATTGTATGATACAAGTTTTTAATGTCCTAGCGTAACTGTTGTTAGTTTTACGTATCTGCAGAATTAATAAAAAAAGAAAATAATAAATAAACATAAACATACAGTATGTATTTTTACTAAACTAATAAAATTGTTACAATCAAAAACTTTAAATTGGTATTTTATCAAATATTAAAAAGCTAGCAAGCATACTAACTACAGCGTAGTATTCATTGTTAAAGTTCTTAATTTTTATACTTTATAAATGGACAAAAACGAAAATTTTTCTAACAAACTATTACTGGCATTTCATTAAAAAATAATAAATGAGAGGGCAATTTGAAAAACATAATTATAAACACATTGACAGGCCATTTTATTCCCAGTTATCTTGTGTAAAAACAGTATATTTTTGAATTAAGTAAAGACAAAACAGAAACTCAAAGACATATTTTTTTCTAATTTTAGGCCTAAGGCATTTGACCTATACTAATTGATTTTACCATTCAAAGTTTAATTCGATGAATGCATTTTGAAAATACAAAACCTAGGTTTTCATTTCCTATCTTTATCGGTCAAATCACCAAGAATATTAACTTATGAATAGACAATTGCACAATTACAATTACAGCCATTCTACTTAAAAGAAAGCCATTTAAAGAAATATTAAAAATAAATAAGGATATTTATTTGATTATATCAAATTGAAGATTCATCAAACAGAATTAGTTCAAAAGGAATTTAAATAACCAAATAGCAATGGCGTCAAAAATCCTTATTATGTTCGAATACTAATTAAGATAAACCGTTCCCAAGATGAAATATTATTGTAACTTCTGATTCAGCTTCGGGTAAATTACCTTACACAGAGTTGGACCTCATTTATTTATCTTCTGACATTCACAACTGGAAAAATGAATTAATACATTTTACGAATAAAATATTAAAATAGTTTAACTTATTGAGTTTAATAATTTCTTTTACTTGAAGTTTTCTAAGTTCTGATTCAGCTTATGAAAGTATACTCCCATATTAGGTATTCTGTTAAATAAAGGAATATCAATGAATTAAATTGACAATCCAAATCCTGGATCTCAAACCAAAAAATCAGTTGTTGATATAAATAATTATTTTTATCGATAGCTTGACCTATTTTATAAGACTCAAAGAAATTCCTAATCAGGAACTGGTTCACAAGACTCTGCAAGGCTTAGGTGTGGAAATGTTTTTATTATAATTTGCTAAAAAATTCTGGATTCTTTAAAAACCTAAAGCCTAGATGGTTTTGAACTCCTTTTTGATATAAAATATTGTAAAAATTGAGAAAAAGGAGATTTTAGATGATTTAAATCATAATAATTGAAGAAAGTATACATAAAAAAAATACTTTAGTACAACACCTGAACGTTTCTTATTCTTTTATAATTTTAAATACACATGTTGATTTGAATTTACTAAAATAACACAAGCAGTTAATGTGAATTCCCTCTCACATATTTTTTATATTGATTAATTAAAAATCGGTTTATAACTTGATAAAAAAAACTAATTATTTATGCAAAATCACTAAATCTAGGTATTAAAAATCAAACCAAGGCACATTCTGTTATACCGACTGATAATCCATTTATTTAACCGATTGAAGCAGGTAATCGAATTAAATGATCAGTTTGAACTGAAACTGGGGTTAAACCTGATCAGGTAGAAATGAAATGTTATAAGTTACATTAAAGTTTGTATGAAAGTGAGTGCAAGGTACAACAAATGAAAATGCGTTTAGTATTATTTGCACACAATAAATTCATAGAAAATATGTGGATGACGTCACACAAATATAAATATATTCCTATCACTAGTAAAAAATTACAAATTTGTAACAGTTACATAATATTTTAATAGACGAACGCACACAAAATAAAATAACAACAAGAAATACTTTAATGGACAGATATGACTCCTTTTAAGGACTTAAACACAAGTTAGTAAGAAATTTTTATGTAAACAAATCTCGTGAAGAATTAATATATGTATAATATTGGCTACCGTTGATATAAACACACGTTCGAATAGGAATAGGTCATAGGTTTATATGTTTGCAACAAATTTCATCAAAGTTGGATCATTGTTACTTAAGTTATCGTGCTAACGGACACACATAAATTTAAAATAATTGTGTTTTTGGCCTCTATGGACATCACAACGAAAAAATAAATCGGCTTTGGGTCTAGGTCTTGCCATGATTCCTACGGTAATAGCTTATTTGAGATAGTCAATAAGATTAATTTGTTGTGAAATTTATATTTAACACAATATTATCTCTAACGTTAATAAAATATGTTAGCTGCAATGAAGTACTGTATACATGAAAATCAGCAATTATGCGTATGTGCATTAAATAAAATGATATAAACACCTTAACCGATCAAACATTTTTATTAGGATAACAAAATTTATTTCTGGACTAAAAAGAATCATAAATGCAGCAGAGGGAATACTGTTTGCACTAGATAAGCACACTCCAATACAATATAATGGAAGCTTTCAAAAGCTTAAAGCAAATATGATAAGTTATGACACAAATTTATCAAACTGTTTTGACCTACACATCGAAACCTATCAATAAAACTCGGATAAGCACTACCAATTCTTGTAAACAATTTAAACGAACATTAATTTACGTACAGTATTTATAAAAAAAACATCCATGGAAAAATATAGTTATAAATATATTACATAACGCGATATTTTGTTGTAAAAAAGTTAGGAAACCTCCTTAATTCACGTTTTGATGAAACAATCGTTGTGTATTGTTTTTTTACCATCGCGATGGAAAATGTCCACAATAATCCTTTGAACAACGTTTAAGTTTGTTTATAAGTTGTTTTTTTTAAAGTAAATAGCATCTATGAGCTGCCTTGGATCTGAATATGGGATTAGTTAAAAGATAATAAAACATAAAAACCAAGATTATAAATAAAATATGTAAAAAATATTAGTTTTCTAGAATGAAAAAAATACCATGTTATTTATATTTAGGATACTCTTTAAATTGTTTAGTCATTAACAATAATATTACAGGCATTTTTCAAAATATACAAATTGTTTGTTATCAATATATAAAGATTAAAACCCATAACACTATTATTAACTTTAATTTTACTACTAACGTTTTTGGAACACTGTTGAGTTTTAGTATTAAGTGCTTCATCCAATTCACCTCTAAGCCAATAGAATGAAGCCATTTACGGGGAAGACGTTCTCCATTCCCATTACGTAAAGTGGAATGAAGTGATTTTTCCTCAACTTCACCTTTCCAGAAAACCAATTTCTGTTAGGTAAAATATACGTATTTATGATCCAGCTAGTGAATCCGTGTGTTATAATCAATAGTGACATTTTGTCAATGTGACGTTGTTTTACATTAAATATACATCTTTAATTTTAAAACTTTATTGTTAATGGTAATTTTTTTTAAATAAATTCCGTAGAAAGAATATGGAATTGTGTTAAAACGATGTGGTAATACAAAACATATTTCTTTATTAACAAAAAGGTATCTTTTGTGAGATAATCTGTTGGAATGGAGATGGAAATGTATTCTAATGCAGTCATCATATTTCTAGCATTTGTTTACTATTAAGGGGTTTCTTTGCTTACTTTTGTTTATTTTAGTTTGTTTACTGTTTACTAGCAAAACTATATGAACTGTTTATTGAAATTTCTCGCTGATTAACAGATTAAAAGAGATAATGGAAATTAATTATTTTTTAACACAAAAACTTAATAGCTGATGAAAGATTAAAAATCCATTAAGTAGTTAGATCAATACGCGTATTTGATAACGTAGATAGATATGGATTATGACTATTTTAGGATCTTCAATACTTTAATCTGAAATGGTGACCATACAAATGAAGGTATTTTTAAGCCAAATACGAATGGAGATGAGTGTAGGATGAGTGGCGCGATCTTGTAGTCTTGTTAGTGACTAAGGCCGATTTTTTTCTTATTAGCTGTTAATTAATACATACAGCCAATTGAAACTAAGGGACCTACAGATTGTAGTGGAATCCAAACCTAACTTTTTCCTCGTAATGACAAACTGGTCTAAGTACTCACTAGTGCGGAAGTTACACCAGGGAGTATCGCATCCACAGTGCATGCTTATAAATATCCACGATTCGTAGTAGTTGGATTACAGGACGACGCCAACGTCCAGTATCTTATTTTATATTGTTATCATATTCATTTCTCTTCGGTTATACCACAGACAAAAAAAATGAAATACAGACCGTCAGCTGTGCTGCCGTTACCATAGGTTCTGGTGCACACCGCTGGGAGCTACGTAACTACACGGCGCTCCCAGCGGTTTGCGCCAGAATCAATAGTAACCAAGGTTAACCGCAGCACAGCAGACATATATAATTCTTTTTGTCTATGGTTATACCATCTGTACTAACTATGTATCAAGCATGAAAATGAAAGCTGACAAATTTCAAATACAGTATAGTGTTGGCCATCTAGTTACTTTTGTGATTTGCTGAAGTTTTCTGATGTACCAATAATTTCACAACAAATCGTAGTCTTATCCTAACTACCTCTAATGCCCTTTGCACATAATGGAGGAATTGTATTACCTGTATTAATATAAATATCACTTTGCTCCGTCGATTAAGACGTTATCTAAAGTAATCTAACCCTTACTGCCCATTAGGTCATAAGATGGTCTCGTGGTTTCTTACGTATTGCTATAACATCTTTATAAAATAATTAAGAACCTTTTACAGAAGCATTTACGTGAACTTGATAATACAATATTTGATACTAAAATTACAAGTATACAACAGCATCCAAAAGAAAGCCAAAATCAAACAAGTATTTTTATTAAATCATAAATAAGTATATTTTAATAAGTGATTGAGCTCAAAACCAAAATATTGTTATCCAGCACATTCAAAATAAATACGATTGCAATAAAAATATTCTCGCACTTAATTTGCCAATCTCATAATATTGTTTTCCGTTGTGTCCTTAAATAATTTATACAAAGTAGCCATATGATTTTTATTTTGTATTAATTTTCTGCTTGTTAACCCTTGAATGAGGTCATTCTTATTTGCTACTTAAAGATCAAAAGTTAAAATTAAGTGACTTCTACAAAACTCCGATACCTTAATTATCGAAGTCATTAAAACTTCTCCACTTCTTGTTCAAGATACCTAGTGTAATAAGACTGTAATTATCGGGTCCGTCTTTCTAATAATATTCAATGGAAAAAATATATAATTTATTGTATGCTTAAAAATTTTCATTATGAATATAATTTTTACTAGCAGTCTTTTTATATTCATACCCTTGCTAAAACTAAATTAGCTAAGATTTATTTATTTTTTTTAGTTCACCTATTTGCTGCTAATTATAAGACAAGCGAAAGAGTTATGGTAAATAAAATCATTTTATTGTATACAATGTTTTGGAAAATATGTCAAGATTTTCACTTGATTTCGTTTAATTACAATATTTAATTTTTTCTAGATTTTAACTTGTACTAAGCTAACACAGCCTGTACTTTACCCATAATATTGCTTATGCAATTGACATTTTTAGGCATATATTTTTAAGGTATTATTAGTTTAAGCCTATTTTATAATGGTTGAACTCATACAATATTTATGCAGGTAATAATGGCTTTGGGAGGCTTAAAGCTACACAAATATCATTACTGACCCTTTTCTTATCAGCTCCATCCACGCGTTGGACTAATTTCAGTTAACATTCAAGATCAATATTTTTATTCATTTTGTATTTTTATTTGTAATTGGACTCAAGCCGGGAATAGATTTTGTGAAATTCTCATATCTAAATACGGTAATAAGCTATTACCGTAGGTTTCATGGTAAGAACTAGACCCAGGACCATTTAAATTTTTCGTTTCCGGTCGATTAAATTCATAAATATACGGAAATGTGGGCTTGTCTGTTACCACGATAGCTCGAGGAAAAACGATCTGATTTTGATGAAATTTGGTATACACGTGTAATCAACATTTATTAGGCCGAATTTGTGAACTAGCATGGTTTAAGTACGATAACTATAATGTTTATGGGGGATTTATGGGGTAAAAATAGATTTTCCCCCATTTGTTGACATTAAAACGTCCAATTTTGCAATTTGTTTCCAAACCACTTCGTAGAATAACAAACAAAATAGTTTAGTATTAAAGTGTTAGTAAGTGCTTAATGGCTAGGAAGAAAATTAAAAACAACTTACATTTAAATAACCGTGTTTTTCTCATAGAGAATAAGTAAACTTGTACTTTGCTTGTTTGTGAACATATTTTGATTGCATTTGGAAAATTCATTTATTTCATGATAAACAATTAACATTTTACAAAAAAGATAAAAAAAAACTTCATTACCTTCCTTGTAGAAGCAATCCTTTACACCTTAACATGAACCCTTAACATCAATAAACTAACATTGTTTAAAAAGAAAATACATATGACATTTTTAAGGAGAGATAGTGAAAATTCCTTCAGAAAAATATAAATTCACTTTGTCTGCAGGTTTGCTGCGGGGCATCATCACACTCGGGGCGTTATGAAAGCCCCACCATCTACTAATAGACCAGCTCGCTCCCTATTCCCCATAATGTTAATAGATCTACTACGTAAAACGGCTTAAATTTTTTATAATAATAAAAACATACCTAATTGAAACTCAAAAAAAATAATGAATGTAAGTTATTTTTCCAATGCTGTCATTTACGTATTTATTACATACAAAAATACTCACTTAGAAAAGTTTGTGAATTACGTTGAATCAACAGGAAAATTTAGTGTTCATACTTAGAGCGCTAGGATAAAGAGCTCTAAGGAGCTTTTAGGAGAGTAATTTTCTAAAACAATAAATTGCACTAAACTTCAAAATTAATAACCATTGACTGCGTACATAACCCACAGCTATATATAATTTTGGTCAAGCTATAGCAGTTGTAAGGTAAACTGACATTTGATTGCATAGCATTTAAACAATAAATTTAAATTTAATCACTACATTATTCAGAGGTAAATTATTTTGAGCATAAACTTCATACGGTTCTTTACAATTCATGTAATATTAACATTGTAATAGTTTATTCCCTATATGGGAATTTCGCAAAAAGATTACACCATGTGATTGCGTACATATTATTCTTTACTGACATATTTTAAAAGTTGTGATAAGGACAATTGCATAGTGATCATCACAACCTGGAACCATTCATTATACACCTTTATAGTGAGACGTGTATGTATAGTCAATGCTGGAACTAACAGAATGTTAGAAAATCCGTCCAAAGCTTGGACTGTTGCTACTGCGATAAGCTGATTTACATTGGTTTGGAAGCAGAACCAGGCTGATTATCTACTCTTAAACTCTAACTGGGACGATTCCTAAATCATGTTTAATAAATGAAAAGTCGAGAAAACCCCTAACTTACTTACTACATAGCCCACGTAAAGTTCCTGGCTTGGCAGTGAGAATGTGGTCATGTAGTTTTTCTCCTGAAATATCCTAAGGAGCGAAAACGAAACTTTGTAGACTGGATTAGATTTTTCAGTATATTAACATTAATTTACTTTTATAGGCCAAACGCTACTTTGGATATCTTACAGTAAATTTTTCAACTCGTCAAAAAATGTAAAACAATTTTATCAGGTTTTTATCATAAAATTCATTACATATTGTTTGTTCACAATGTATAAGTTTATAAATATATCAACGGTGGCGAATAGATATCTACATTTATTTATAAAATGTTACAATGAAAAATTCTTGTTGAATTTTCAAAGTTGTTTTTTCGTTAACAAAGGCCAAAGTTGTAACGACCGTTTATTTACCGGACTGGTGTTAACGTCTATTGTTCTTAATGACGCCATAATTAAGGTTCTTAGTTCCCTGTTCAGGCGTAGGCTTTTTAATTGTTTGAATATAACATTGTTCAGAATGTCCTATCAATATTCGTGACATTATTTTGGTACGAAACAACTTACTTCATGTTATTTGAAGCATTTTTTATGTTACAAAAAATCATTTTACCATGGACAAGTTATGTTCGTGATTTATAAGTTCCTCAGTTACTTTGCGTTAGTATTATTTTATTGGTTATACATATTATTTTTGTTTGCTGCGTATTTTTTGCTGATGTATACGCCAGTAAGGAATTTTTCGAATGAAGAAATTTCAAACACTTTAAAGGGAAAGCAGTTCAAACCCATGAAATGTTTTGAGGATTTGTCGGGAATCGAACCCTTCCTTCCGTAAATTTTCATCTAATTACCAAGCATCTTTGGATAATCTCCATACTTCTAAAATTTCTTTTATAAAGTTTACTATAATGACGCGGATAACTTGAAAATTCTATTAAGTTTTTCAACGCCAGTTTCTTTCTTCGTGAAATTCTTAGAACCATTTTCTTGAAAAGTTCCATTTACAAAAGTATAATCTGCTGAGAATATAGTAACGAAACGTCATTAATATTATAATAATGTTATATTACAAACTGAAAGATTTTTAATTAAATTTAATCCAGATTTTGAACTACTCTAGCAATAATAATCAGTTAATTACTATAATTAAACTATTAAAGCGTTCCATATAAGTATTGTTGTAAATGTATGTAATTTAATATATTGAAATTCATCTGATTTATTTTCTTTTTCAGGTTGGTGGAATTGATTCAACTTACAGTTAAAGGTAAACAAATATCACATAGCTGGACATACAATACCTTTATATTTCCATTTATGTATGTACAGAATAATACTAAGCCATTCTATAGTAACAACATTTTGAGGGTTTAATTAAATTAAATTGCCTAAAAATATTTGATTTTATGATTCAACAGTTTATAATGCGTTATTTTTGATAATCAACTGTACACAAATCGTTGAAACCAATTTGCCACTTTAAATCATATGTTATAAACTTATTTATATGAATAATTTCTTTAAATATAATAGAATTATAGTGTAAACAAATTTAATAAGTTATGTGCATTGTAGAACTACAAACGAAGGATACAAATTTGAGTATAAGGATAGCACAATTCTATAGCTAGTGTAACGACATGTCTAGCATTTGAATTCAGAATTGGAGCCAACGTTGTCTTCATAACAGGAAAACATAGTAGATATTCTCAGATAGGTTAAAGTGGATTTTTGAAATGCTCAAAACATCGTATTTGTATTGACAATAGCTTTGTCCTATATTCTAAAATTCTAGCCCAAGTATTTACTGTGAAATTTTACAAACAAACAACAATCATATCACGATTTTATTTGATCGGCTACTATAAATTTGGATATTCTTGATCAATATAGAGAATGTATTATAATGTTAACATGCCTTTATTTTACTCGTAATCTTGTCAATGGTTTAGTTGATGCCAGATTTATAAGTTTTTCAAAACGATATAAAATATTACTGTTTAACGTTACAACGTAATGTATTATTTAAGTAAATAAACAACAATAACCAACCCAGTACGTTTTCCTGGTCTTGGGATTTGATTACAGCATATGTCACATAATACCTGTACTTTTTATACAATTATAGTTCATCAACTTGTATGCGAATGAATTAAACTTTATAATTTAAAATTGGTGTCCAAGCTCCAACATTTATGAAACATATCAAAATTACAACAAAGCTTTTAGAGTGCTGTAAATTTTAATGGAATACGAAGGATTTCAAACTACATTTCTTACAAAGGTATACTAAAAAGACTAACCAATCGAAATAATTTGACAAGCAACATACTTTAATTAAAACTACTTATTTAGCTACAGCGTATGGCAAAGTAGGTTCAAAATAGATGTGTCAGGTCATGTTGTGATTTTACCGGTTTGTTAGATACATAATGCATGATTAAACTGCAAATTCCATGCTTCCAGGTCTACACATTCTCTAAAGGTAAAGCATAGCACAGCAAATCTATATAAAGCATTGTGAACATTTATTTAGTCCGTACATGATAAAAAGTAAATAACTAGAAATTTCATGTACAAATATACATTATATTTACTTACCGATGACGTGGGAAGCTGATCTAGGTCCCGGCGGTCTCGGGTTCCAATGTTCCAATCCTGCTAAATCACCAATAGATTTTGTCTAAGTGATAATGTCGGAACCCATAGGTCTAGCTTAAAGTAATGTGGAAACAATACCAGGTTCGTGCAAAGCGTCCTAGGATAAAAACCTACAATTTTTTACAATTGTTACCAATTGTTACTGAATATTTACCTTACTTCCCCGTTATCGTGTAACTTAAGCCTCATTACAATAAATGTCACGCAGTTCAAAGTTTGCTTGTTAACGCAACCACTATTAATATTCTGAACAGGTGGTCCAACCATGCCTCTCGGGGAAACAGTGTTAAATGATGCTTCAAATTTCATAAAGGTGTTGTGATAGATGTTCATTTAAACTCATGAAAATGGTTTAAACTAGTATGGAGTAAAAAAATAAAAATGGCAATGTATGTCAATTTAATAGTTTAATACTGTGAGCATCAACATCTGTCAAATAGCTACGCATGCTTGTTTGTTTTAACGTAATAATACTATATAGTTAAACATGAGCTTTGATAACGCTACATTTAGAAGCTGTAAGTTTCATACTTAGTTTTTTTTAAGTTCTATAGGCAATTTTTTAATTAATATGGTACAATAAAATGCAACTGCGATGGAAGTTTAGGTTTGATCATTATTAGCGAATTTCCAATTTAGGGAATAAGCTATTACCATAGTTCTCATGGTATGACATAGGCCCGGGACCAATTTATTGCTTCGCTTTAAGGTCCTCAGGGCAAAAAATGTGCCAGTTAGCACAATAACTCGGACAAAAATGATCCGATTTTGATGAAATTTGGTGCAAACGTGTAAACCTACGTTTATTCGAACGAGTTCTCAAAGCAGCATAATGAGACTATGGGAACGGGGATTTATGGGGTTAAAAATGATTTTCACATTTTTCACTCTAAAACAAAAAATTTCATTAATTCTGTCCAAACCATTTTGTAGAGCTAAAAAAATAAATAATTTTGTTCATTGAAGCGTTTTCGTAAGCCTATTGGTTACGGATTATAATTAAAAAAGTTATTCTTATGGAAAATAAATAAACTGTTGTAGTTTGTTTGTTTATGGATATATTTTATGTTTTTTAAATTGGGAATAAATCTGAATATTTTTAGGGAATATTTTCGTAGAATTCCAGCCAGGTAAATGGAAATTTTAATAGTCTGCAGGTACCATATATCATATTCTAGCATGTTTACCTATATAGACTATACCTAAATATATTTTAAGCATATACGCAGATATTTCTATTGCTGTATGTATAATACTGTTAAATATTTTTGATCTTTATTCATTTTAAAATGAGTTACTACAAATTTATTCTTTCATTCCAATCTTGTTGACGTAAGATCTTCAACAATTTCAATCACGATTTTCCGATGCTTACCCTGACGATGGTCAATGATTAGATAATCTCAGATCCAATCTTCCCCATTGTAGCCTATCCCAGGATCTTATAAAGAACATATTTTATTCAGCAAATGGCTAAAACATCTGAAAAAATTACCAATTGCAAAATCCTGCTTTGGATGAGTACTTTTATAATGTAAATGAAAACGTGGGTAACATAAATAATAAACATTTTATTCCGTAATCAATTTACTTGAATAACAGTTATGCGCCACATATGATGTGTTTTACGCAATGTAAAAATTTCAATATAATAACAAAAAAACACCATATTGGTTTTGTAATTAATTAACTAAAGAAATTTGTCTTACTCTAAACACAAATAAAATGAAAGTATTTTATCCTGGATATAATAAATATGTTAATTTTGAATGTATAAATGCATTAAATTTGACAAATAACAGTTACTTCTTTTTCATTATTAAGAAATACGATAAGAACCTTGCCACCTATATGCTACTTTTGCTTTAAACAGGATTAAATACAAAGTTTTTTTTTGTGTCATCATGATTATTTTATTTTGAATCTAAAAACTTATAATTTATACAATACAGAAAAAGCAACTAAAACTCTTGGCCTGAAAGTTTGCTTTGTCTTCTGAATTTAATTGAATTTGTATGAAAACACGTTCACATTTTTAACAATGAAACATTTATCTTTAACACATAAAAAACGAAGTGTCCAAGTCTATAAGCTTTGAAGTTACTTCACTTATTTATCATGTCCCTGTGGACTTTTGATAAAGAATATATTATCACCGCCTTCCACAGCTCTTTGTTTTATCACCCGAAACCTTTGAGTGAGATATTATTTTTAGCGGCTATTTTCCTCTTATATTCCCTACGGTCTTCTCTTTCATCGAACGAATTTTCAGCTACTTACTCTAATAGGGAAGATACTAGGCCTATTATCGTATGTGGTGTGGTAAGATTTACTTTTCCTCTTGGATTTTTTCAGAGGCTTAAAACTTGATTTGTAATTTTTTTGTCACATGTATGTAATAAAAATGTATTGAGCATAGCTTGAAGAATTATGGGTAACTATTTATGAAATTTTACTTTTAATTTTTTTAGTTGGATATACAGTATTTAAATGAATTTGCGAACCAGCGTAATCGGACAAACAGAATGGGCTTTACGGGGACTTCTTTGGGTTTACCCTCAAGTATAAAATGTTGCAACTTCATAGTAACGTAATTTTGGGGAACTTATAAAACTAAATAACAAAAAAACAACATTCAAATAACATAAAACTACATTAAAACTAAAAAAAAAACATTTCAATGACATTTATCTAAAATTTAAGAGCTTGAAAATATAGGGCATTTTCAACTATGAGGTCACGCAAAAAGACGTAAACATGTATTTCAAATGAAGATTTCAATTCAACCTTATCTCTTAGACCTACTGCAAAAATATCAACTTAGGCTACTTATACTATACGTTATACTAGCTTATATTACCTTGATTGTACTTATTGTTGTATACACGTAGAATAATAAACAATAACAAATACGAAACAATAATAGTTCTGATCCATGCCATTAACAGATGCAAAGCTGACACCAAATAATGCTTCAGCAGAGTTTCGTGAGTCTTAGAGTAGCTCTTTGCATAAACAAAGTTCCATTTCTATGCTAAGTGCTTTTCTTGTCTTAATGGACACTTAATCGATTTCCTTAATATTATAATATATTTAAAATAATTGTGAAATATCGAATCCTTTTTGATTCTGGAAGCTATCTCAAAGCCAAAATGTGATGAAACAATTTTGTAACTTAATTAAAACAATAGTTTATATACACTCTAGTTATTTTATTATGTGTTGCATTATAATGTTGTAATGATGGCTAAAATAATGAGATAGTTATCTGTTAGCCCATCTAAAGCTTGGAGTTATCTAAATAATTTAATATTTTTGATACTTTAAATAATATTTATTAAGAACTTAGTACGATTACGTCTACTAATAAATAATTTATAATACAAAAGGTTATTTATTCAAAGGCGTATTTGTACTAATTTCCTTAAAAGTATTATTAAAAGCATCAATGTTAGATTATTTAGATAACTCAAACCTTTAGATGGGCCAACAGATAATATTAATTTTGTTAGCCATTATTACAAAATTATAATTCAACACACAATAAAATAGCTACAAAGCATATAAATTACTGTCCATAAGGTAGTTGTGTATTTAGGAGTTGCACATGACAAATAAAACTACCGTACAACAACAAGAAGCTTTTAGAGTAAATCTTACTTATTGTAGTACTAGGGTAAGTAATGCAAGGGAAAAGGAATTGCTTGCATTAGTTGTTTCTATGTTTTGCGACAACATACTTTACCCATTATCTAAAATGCACAAGAGTATGCAGATTCTGCAAGCAATGCAACGAGCTAGTTTGTATATAGTTAATTTACAGTGCAATTAACGATAATTATAAACAAAAAATATTCCATACAACAACTTACATCAATACTAATTTCCCCTCAATATTTTACAGAACTTAAATCAATAATTTACCTTCTTGATCCCTTAAAATCGGGATCTAACCCTTTTTAATTTATGATATTAGTAAGATAAGTAAGATTTGTTCGTATTTTATTTAATATGTCAAGCATACGTTATTTCAATGACTCAAAACTTCAGGGTGAGGCGTTGCATGTTGTAAATTTACATGGATATAACACAGTTTGACTCGTGCAAACTGACGTTTCAAAATACGGTAAGGTTATATCTATTATTTTCGAAACCATTTTACTAACTATTAGACCAGTTAGGTTATTTTAAAAGACTGTTAATTTTTTAGATTTTTGTCCTAGGACGCTAGGACGCCAGGGATTGTTGTTCACATTACTTCAGGCTAGACCTAGGGGTTGTGACATTATCACTTAGATAAAATCTATTGATTTGGTGGGATTTGAACCCGGGACCACAGGCACGGAAGTCCTACTCTCTATCCACTGCTCCAGCTCGCTCCCAACTTTTTTTGGAAGAAAAACAAAACACATACGCTATGAGAAAAAACAATTATTAATATTCATTATTGACAAACTACAAAGACAATAAAAAATAAAGTAAACAGACTGTCTTGCAGTTTAAAAAATAAGTACTATAATCGTGTATATTGTTTCATAAAATATACTGGCGACCAAAATTTCATAAATATTACGTTATTATAAAATGTATGTTAAATATTTTTATATTGATTTCATATAAATATTGTTGAACGCAGATGAAAAGGTTTTAACTGGTGGTGGAAAATAAATTCAGGAACCAATTATAGTTTTCTGATTTTTTAATAAATTTAATCATAAACAAATATTTATTAAGAAACACCAACTTCTTGGATTTTCATATATTTTAAATACAGATTTATTTTATTTCTGTTAAAGAAAAAATTGGCACAATTTAATATTGAACCATATTTACAAGTTTTTTTTTTAATTTTCGTTATTTACATTTAATATTTAGTAATGCACTGTCAGCAATACTATTGCACATATTTACAAACCTATAAAAAAGTAAAGAACAATATAAAAACATAATAACCTAAAACCTGGTGTACATATTTTATTATTCGGTCTGTAGATTTAGAACAAGGAATAGCTTTCAGTATAAATCATACTTAACTTCAAACAATGAATAACGGATGTAATAGTACGGAATAATCCTTTTCAGTTTGTTTGTGTATTCCTACAAGATGTTTGTCCTATATTGAATCCCGGACAATATTTGTCTTTCTGTTTTGAAATGCTTAGACAAATATATTTCCAGTTTAACCTTGTTTTATCTTAGTTTGAAAAGGCCAAAATACAGTAAAGTACAAACAAAATACTGTACACTGACACTATTGACCTTATATTTGTGTAAGTATGATCCTATTTATTTAACACATGATAATAAGCTGTTGTAGTACTGTAGGCTATGACAGAAAAACCTTGTGTAATATGGTCTGGATTGCAAAATAATAATTTCAGGGTTGGCAATTCGAGCTATCTTCAAATCAAAGGATTTCTTCAAAAAGTAATAAGAAATCAGTAATTTAATGATTGAACGCTAGTATTGCAAAAGACAGTACCTTTTGAATTAATAAAAGACCTAGTGCAGCAAAGTAGTTGAAGTTTAAACATTTCTAATTGATCTTAAATTGTAATAATCTTCATTGCTCCAGTTTTGATGGTTTTAATATAACCTGGTACTTTATTTCCAATAAAGCTTTCTCACTACTCACTACTCACTACTTACTTCTCACTACTCACTACTCACAACTCACTACTCACTACTCACTACTCACTACTCACTACTCACTACTCACTACTCACTACTCACTACTCACTACTCACTACTCACTACTCACTACTCACTACTCACTACTCATTATTCCTTTACGCATTACTTGTTACTTATTACTCGTTACGTGTTAATACATCAACATCAATAACATCAAGGCGTGCTACACAAATGACATATTTGATACAAATCAATAATTGGTGACATTATTCAGTCGCTAGATTATATGACGGAAAGTGAACATTTGACTGTGTACTGTGACAAAGGCTTGCCACATCAAAGTTGTCATCCATATCCGGGAAAACCACCGATATATGTAATTTGTCGAATATATTACGCAGTAATAATTTAATTGGTAATTGTATAGCAAAGGAAAATTTGTTTACATTGTTATTCACACCAAATCTTTTCTCAATAAAAAATATAATTACAAACTATTGTGTTGTTTTATGAAGATTGTTGATACCATATCAAATATTGTAGAGGTAGTATTATTAAAGTGAATTTCTAATTGTATATTTCTCTTACTTACTCAAACTGAACAATCCCTGTTAGATGTTTATTTTTCATGTACTGGTTTTATGTACTTATTCGTAATTAATTTTTTGAGTTGGGTTAAGAGTCTCAACACTTTATAATACATATTGTCACGAGGGCCGCTTCTTCGTTTTCACATTTTTTTATACACTGTTGGTTGTTTATCAAAACAACTCCCCTTCTTACCCTAATTGCAGAGATTTTTTTAAATGTGTTTAGCTATACGAAAATTGAATTTTTGTGTTGAACTTATTAAAAAACATTTAAGGAGGAAAATTTTATCATAAATAATTATGCTCGTCTCTGTTAACCTTGAAATGCCTTATATAGTTATTTTCCCTAAAGTAGCAAACCTCACTATCCATTTTGACAATCATAGTAGGTATGAACCAAATAGTATAAGGTAAAAGATATTTTCTAAAACACAAATTTATGCAAATTATGACAGTTGAACTATTTACAAATTGATATTCAAAAGATTTGAAAAAGGGAAATTTAATTACATTGTATATTGTGAGCAACATAAACTAATTAATGTTCATCAAATGTATAACTTAGACGTTCTAATATCAACGGAGATACAAAGGCAGAAGGAGATGATTAAATCAGCTTATCTAATACTTCACGCATGACAGGATGTTTTCAGTCCCTAAGCTTGCAATACTAAGATACATCCTGTACCCTAACAAAAGAGCCTTTAATTAATTATATATTATTTTCATCAATACATAACTAAGATGCTCTATTATCAACGAAGATACAAAGGCAGAAGGAGATGGTTTAATAAGCTTATCTTATCCCATCACGCATAACAGCTTATTTTCAGTCCCTTAGATACATTACTCCATTACACCATACATATTAACAGAACATGAACATTACTACATTACATTACTAAGATTTTAAATTCTTACTAGCTGTGTGCCCGTTCTACGCACGGGGATCTTATAGTAGTCAGTTGAAACCTTCTTATATTAAGATTAAGAACAGCAGTTAGTTTGCATATTTGCAGATATGCTGGCAAAACTATTATATATAAACCTTCGCAAATACAGTATCTGACAGTTCAAGCCAAAATAAATGCTTCGCAATTAAATGTCACCCGGATCGTTATGGTCCATATGTCCAATGATTAAACTAAAAAATGTTTTATAGATCCATGAAGCGTAGCCCTAAAGTAGGCCTATAATTGAAAGTTACTTTCCACATCGGTTAACTTAAACGTATTTAAAGGACTACCTCAACCTCACCATTTAACACTTTATTCCGGTTGACATTTTCAGTATCAAAGGTGCTCTTGTCCATTCCGTGAAACACTGAGAAATAAGGACATTAATGCGTAACCAACAGACATACACACAACAATCCAAAAAAGGCCACGAACTATTGATACATAAACAATATAAAGGCGTAAACAATTCATGATGGTTTGCCCAACAAATGTTTTACTAAAATAGGTTATCATTTTCTTAGCATACCGGGTAAGCTAAGATTTGGAATCCAGACAGAAAAAGCAAAACTTATACAGAGTTAAGACATCACTTAAATTGAATACGGACGGCTCTAATAAATAAGGTGCAACACCAACGATAACTAATTTGTAAACTACAGTGATGTGTTGGTACCTACGTAAAAATGATTCTAGCAGCTACCAACGGTTCTAAGGAAAAGAACCAGTACCTACGTAAGAACCTACCTAAGAACTATAGTACATCCGACCAATTAAATACATTAATATCTAGTCCCGAGGTTATTGATCTCTTGCTTTTGGATTTTCTCGTAAAAAGTTATAGCGTAAACCTATCGGTGTCAGTTTGAAAAAAAAAAAACAACCTTACCCAAACAATTTTTTGTTATTTAATAGATTACGCATTCTCTAAACAATGATTAGTATATCTATTAACATTAGAAGGAAATGTGACGAAAATCACACAATGTTGGGGTTTTGGTAATTTGTAATTATATTTCTTAAGTAGGTAGGCCATGTATTCTATGGAAAAGTACCGGTATCAAGGATCGTCGTCAAAAAGGTTGTTATGAATAAATATGTAGGCTTACGTACCCAAGATATGAACTATGGGCCTATTGGCTGTATGGTCCAGCGATTGCATCACACGGTGAGTAGAGACAGAAAGTGACACATTGGAAAAGCGAGTTTAGCACTTCCTCTGTTAAACCTCTGTTACAATCACCCACTGCAGTTGTGATTTTTTACTTTACACTTTACACAACCGCCATTGAAGCGCCGTCAATGAGTGGAAACCTTTTTTGTAAGCTATTGGCGACGGGAATGTTGCTGAAAGTCAACAGTCCCGGAAGATCAAATAATTTATACCTGTGCCGCTAGGTCAAAAACTACAATGTTTGCAGTGTCTGTAGATCAAAATTCCCAGTAAGTCAAATAGTACAGTCCGAGCTAAAAACGTGGTCTATGATAAAGCAATTGACTTATTGGGAATTTGACCTAATGCAACAGCAGTTTTAATATAACGAAATACGGTAAAATACAAGTTCAGTTTCGCTGAGTCAAAAGTGCCGGAAGATCAAAAGCAATAAAAGTGAACGTCGATTCAGTATAAAGTAGACCTCCTGCAACGCTTACTACACCAACAAAACTCGCTTTTAGTTACTTCGTGTTTTGTCATAATTAGAATAAAGCTAAAATTATCATATTTGGTACATAGCTTATCTATTAATGCTTCTTGCCAACTGTTTGGTCAACACTGTAAATAGGTATAGTTTATGTAATAAAAATCCTTTTGTCAAAATTTGTGGCATGAAATACACGCAAGGGCGATTTGAAAATTTCTGGTTATTATATACGTTTGTAAAAGGAGATCCATTTAATTTTGGAACTATTTTATGAGTTATAATGTAGTCTACACATAAACTGTGTAAACGTATTACGCCTCGGAAGGGTTGAAACCTGTCCAAACTATCATATATATTATTAAAACGTAAATGGGGTTTTTTCACATTCTGAATCAACCAGTCGACGGATTTTCATTATTTTTGTGTTGAAAGAAAGATAATTTTGAGAACCAGGGAATGTCAAAGCCATAATTATAATTAAGGGTACCAGTTTTTTAGAAATTAAGTTTTAATTTTTTTAAAGTCTAGCAGCCGACGCTAACCTTCTAAGCTAGCTTTTAGTTCAATATAATTTGCTTAACATAACAGCTGTAAACATTCAGCATATGTGACACAAATTTAAAGACATATTTAGAGTTGACTTATTTATACTATGTGTAATGCTGACCATTGATACATTCAATTCTTAGGTATGAGGATGGCAGATTAATTAAATATGCATAGTAAACTACTAGGATGTTCAAATTAATTTTTAAAGGAATCTTTGTAATCATTGATTTGTTTTAGTCCCATATAATTTGTTTTAACCAACAGCTGGTTGAATGTAATATATTGTTCTATATAACTATTAGGTTTTTGGTGAATTTTCCATATAGGGAATAAGCTACTAAACACCTGGACCCGGGACCGATTTAATTTTTAGTTTTGAGGTCCCTAGAGGCCAAAAACACCATCCGTTCAAATTCATATAAACAGGGTGATCGACTCAAGGAGGCCACCATTGGGAAATCGGAAACGGTAAGAATTAGAGAAACCTTTAAATGGGGGACATTCCTTTATTTTTTGTGGCAGTTAAAAATATGATTTTAGTTTTTTTATCATGTTTTCGGATAGAATATGCAATTTAAAAACTTTTTTATACTTGAAATTTTTTCGATAAACCCACTCGTTTAGGAGTACAGCCTATGGAAAAATGACTTCCGGTGTACATTTTACATCATGTAGCTCCTAAACGAGTAAGTTTAGAGCAAAATTGCAGAAAGTAAATTCGTCTTAGAATTGCATCTACATTCCTTAAAGACTATAAAATAAGTTTTCCACTTTTCAAGTTTGCCGCCATTTTTAAAATAATATAATTCATATTTTTAATGAGTTTTATGGTCTTTTTTGGAATGTGGATGCAATTGTAAGACTTTTTTACTCGTCGCATTTTTGCTATAAACTTACTTGTTTAGGAGTTACATGATGTAAAATGTACACCGGAAGTCATTTTTCCATAGGCTGTAACTCCTAAACGAGTGGGTTTATCGAAAAAATGTCAAGGATAAAAAAGTTTTTAAATTGCCTATTCTATCCGGTAACATGATAAAATATAGGGTGTTCCATAAGAAATTTCAAAATTTGGCCGCCATTTTGGAAAATGGCTATGGTAAAAAAAAGAAACTAAAATCATATTTTTAACTGCCACAAAAAATAAAGGAATGTCCCCCATTTTAAGTTTTCTCTAATTCTTACCGTTTCCGATATCCCAATGGTGGCCTCCTTGAGTTGATCACCTGTATAGCCTATATTTATTTATTTATATATTTTCCCCGGGGGGAACCCCAGGACCCCCCTCCTTTTTGGGGGGTATTCCATACCCCCCAGGCCCCCGGTGACCCCCCCAAAATATATGTCTAGGACCGCCCTTGTCTTCTTTACCTATAAAACACATGGGATACAGCCTTTCTTCACTGATCACGTAATGCGTGATTTTCTATAAAGTCTTGGAAAAATAAAAGGTAAAATAGATAGAATACAGGTGTACTGTATGTGGTTTACACACAATGATATAAGCAACGGTTCTTGCAATTTATTGCTTATTGTTTTTTTAGAGTTGTTTTCGGACTTACTCTGTTTTCGGACTTACACTCGTATAAGGTTGTCCACAGCTGTTAATTAATAGTCCATACAGTCAATTAATAGCAACAGAGGTCAAGTTTGGTATCAAGTTAAAGGTTTTATTCATAAAAATACATTGCCGCAAACCCAAACTCAAACGATGATGATGATGATAATCATGTTAATGATGTAGCTAAAACGTATCGTTTGAAATTAAACAGCTGAAAATAAGTGAAATAGAAAAGGTTTTTGTTAAATCCATAAAAGTAAATACTAATGCACTTGTGATCCCTCCCCCTTCGGTTTCATGTATTCCTCTCAATCAGTTCAAACCTAGGAGGATTAAACTATAATGTTAATTAATGTTAAATCCTCCTAGGTTCAAACCTGAAACACCCAGATCGAAACTCACCTGTCGTTATTTTAACATCGCCATATTTTTTTACTATATTTTTCAAAAAAGAAAGATTGTATTGATTTACTTTGGATTTTAAAAATGTGAACGTTTTATTTTATTAAAGATTTATATGGTGATACGTAAATATTGTGGTCTAGTAAAGTATATTATATTGTAGTTAAGTGTTAAATTTTGAAATTTTAAGGTTAATAGAGATGAATCTTTTTTAATAACATGGGTCTCTCCTACCTTAACATACATACCAAGTTTCATTAACATCGGTTGGAAAAGTGTAAAGATAAATATTTGTATGTAAAAAATACAAAATGGCGGATATCTGGTTAACGAAACGATTTTGGAAAAAATGTTACGGTATCCTTCATTTTCTGTTTATTTTGACCCAAGGAATTACTAGGTAAAATATCTCCCCGCTTATTTTTAACACCCTGTTTATGATGTATTCTTATTAATATAAGTGAAAAGTGTAAGCTGGTAATACAGAAAGATGTTTTATAAATAATATGAATGAACTGGTGATTTGTATATTCATATTTTTCTTGTCCTTAGAAGTGTAAATTAAAAGTCCACTCAGCAGTCCCATCGTACGATGTAGTTCTTTCCATGCGTTCGAAATGCTAAATTTGCCGTCCTCTTCAACCCAAGTTATCTATTGAACCGCTGATTGTAAAAATTTTAAAAATATATATATTTTACGCATCACACTTTTAGCTACAACTTTGCCACAGACAAAACCTCTCTAACCCAAAAACAAAAAAAAATCTCGCATGCTAACTTTTTCATGTTAGAAATCACGATTTAAAACTATTTCACCATACATTTTTCAATTTTTATTAATTAGATCGGTAAATAGTTTAAAGTTCCAACAAAATAGTCATCGAGTAGGACTAACCAAGAAGCTCTGTGCCAAATTTCAAAATTTTAGCACAACTTTAAGTACACCAAAACACGAAATTATTGAAGTCATGCGTCGAGAGGACTATCGTTGTTTTTAACAGATTATACTTTTGACCTTCCGGCACTGTTGACTCAGCGAAACTGAACTTATATTTTATCTTATTTCGTTATATTAAAACTGCTGTTGCATTAGGTCAAATTCCCAATAAGTCAATTGCTTTAACATAGACTACGTTTTTAGCCCGGACTGTACTATTTGACTTACTGGGATTTTTGATCTACAGACACTGCAAACATTGTAGTTTTTGACCTAGCGGCACAGGTATAAATTATTTGACCTTCCGGGACTGTTGACTTTCTGCAACGCGTCCTTGGCGACGATCATTTCAGTGTCCTAGCCCTATACAACACTGATTCAAGGTCTTCTTTCTGGTTGTCAAAACTCAAGAAACATTTTATACTCAAAGAATTTCTGGTTCCGATTTGGACGATGTCTAGTTATTTAATTTCATTTACGGTTACACTATTAGACTATATTATTGCACTTGCGATTAATTAAATCCGTTATGTAAGAAAAACGTTTTTAATCTCACTTGGTTGGGATTTGCTTTCAAAACGTGATTCGAAATGGTTGCGGTATTTGTAAACAACATTTGTAAACATATCATTGACAGATAGAAAAAATAATCTTGATCCGAACAGCTGTTCGTTATTTCATAGACGATTATGTGATAAAAATTGAACGAAAATTTGACAAAAATCGCACAAAACTGCATTTTTGAACGTCCGTAATTTTATTTACAAAGTAGTGAAGCTATATTTAAATCACTAAAGACACTCTCGCCAATCCAGTGAATACATTAAAATGACTTGGATCTTGATAGGTACTCTGGTTTTCACGGAGAAGATTGCGTAAAATGCCATCTTGAGTGTTACAGACAAAGGGAAAGACAGACAGACAGACAGACAGACAGAAATAGAGATAAGACTCGTTTCTGCTTCTTTAATGTATAAAACGTAAAAATAACCTAAAAGTATATAATTCTGAGCAATGTACAGACAAAACTCTAATTTTATTTATATAGATAAACGTCTGCAAATGAACTCACACAATGTTAAATTAATAAAATGAACTAAAAATATAATAGGCCATCTTTGATTGAAATTACATTTTAATGCAGTTATAAAAAGTTGATACCAAGTCAACCGGAATAAAGTGCCATATTGTGTTCAAACTTGGCAAATTTATTTATTTTTACTAAGTTACAGTACTAATATTTTACTAAAAAACACTTTATTAGCCTCCCTGTAGCAGCAAACCTAGTCACTGGTTAAACCAAAAGCTATTTAAATATATTTAATTGAAAATCAATTTAGGCAAATGGAAATTTGCTTCGTTGGCAGGTTTGCTGCGGCAGGGGTATTATGGTTTGTAACGGGTCGACATTCTACATATTAAATATTTTACTTTTATAGCGTTGATAAGCATTGACCAAAAGCTATTTTATGCTCGAGAAAACTTATGTAAAGTATCAAATAGTAATCATGTACTCATGCCGTGGCTTGTGGCGAGTTTGGCCAAATTAAAACAAACATTTGCGACGTGAGCTGGTCGTTAGCTCTCCATCAAGTTTACATTGTAAAAGTTTTTTTTTTTGCTTTGCATTCATTCCTAACTAGTGTACAATGTTGGTTACATAAGAATCTTAATATAGTTATTAATGATTTACAAATGTATTACTGAGTACATGTTACTCGTATTTGTTATGAACTTTACTATTATCACTTGCTAATATGTGTTACAGCTTATTAGATCTTATTTATTTTGTGTTCAAATGTATTAAATGAAGGTCATGAAACAAACTAAAACTTATATTTTTTCATTTAAAAACTGGTATATTTGTTGAATCTTTTTGGCATTATAAACTAATTAAAAAAAATTATTACTAAAATTAGAAATGCTTTTGCTTAAACACTACTTACATCATAAAATTACTACATTTGGAAAATAAACCCTTTTTACAGCCGAAGAGATAGTCTTGAAATACCAATCAAATGTTTTAAACATCTTAAAGGGATTAAATGTAGGTTTGTAGAACTAAGAGATACTTAAAGTCAGTGATAAAGCTACTCCCAGAGCACTTAAAGACATTTATGAACTTTTTAACTATACAAGATACTAAACAGTTTTACTTATATACTTTTTATATTTTTATTATTTTTCAATGTAGGAAAAAGAACGTATTTATTTGTCCCCCTTTATTTGGCACACAGCTTTTTATTGAATATAGACAATAATCTTTCTCTACTGGGTCTAGTTATAAGCTTAATAAAATATTGAGTTGTTTTCTCAAGGTCAAATCGGCAATATACTTTCCAAGACTAGGATTATAATTACTTTGATCTTCAACCCCATAGTTTAATCTGTTTTCTTACTACACGGTAACATACTAGACCATTATAAATATAGACATGTTAGGGTTTACCATCAATAATAAATTTTAAATTCTTACTAGCTGTGTGCCCGTTCTACGCACGGGGATCTTATAGTAGTCAGTTGAAACCTTCTTATATTAAGATTAAGAACAGCAGTTAGTTTGCATATTTGCAGATATGCTGGCAAAACTATTATATATAAACCTTCGCAAATACAGTATCTGACAGTTCAAGCCAAAATAAATGCTTCGCAATTAAATGTCACCCGGATCGTTATGGTCCATATGTCCAATGATTAAACTAAAAAATGTTTTATAGATCCATGAAGCGTAGCCCTAAAGTAGGCCTATAATTGAAAGTTACTTTCCACATCGGTTAACTTAAACGTATTTAAAGGACTACCTCAACCTCACCATTTAACACTTTATTCCGGTTGACATTTTCAGTATCAAAGGTGCTCTTGTCCATTCCGTGAAACACTGAGAAATAAGGACATTAATGCGTAACCAACAGACATACACACAACAATCCAAAAAAGGCCACGAACTATTGATACATAAACAATATAAAGGCGTAAACAATTCATGATGGTTTGCCCAACAAATGTTTTACTAAAATAGGTTATCATTTTCTTAGCATACCGGGTAAGCTAAGATTTGGAATCCAGACAGAAAAAGCAAAACTTATACAGAGTTAAGACATCACTTAAATTGAATACGGACGGCTCTAATAAATAAGGTGCAACACCAACGATAACTAATTTGTAAACTACAGTGATGTGTTGGTACCTACGTAAAAATGATTCTAGCAGCTACCAACGGTTCTAAGGAAAAGAACCAGTACCTACGTAAGAACCTACCTAAGAACTATAGTACATCCGACCAATTAAATACATTAATATCTAGTCCCGAGGTTATTGATCTCTTGCTTTTGGATTTTCTCGTAAAAAGTTATAGCGTAAACCTATCGGTGTCAGTTTGAAAAAAAAAAAAAACAACCTTACCCAAACAATTTTTTGTTATTTAATAGATTACGCATTCTCTAAACAATGATTAGTATATCTATTAACATTAGAAGGAAATGTGACGAAAATCACACAATGTTGGGGTTTTGGTAATTTGTAATTATATTTCTTAAGTAGGTAGGCCATGTATTCTATGGAAAAGTACCGGTATCAAGGATCGTCGTCAAAAAGGTTGTTATGAATAAATATGTAGGCTTACGTACCCAAGATATGAACTATGGGCCTATTGGCTGTATGGTCCAGCGATTGCATCACACGGTGAGTAGAGACAGAAAGTGACACATTGGAAAAGCGAGTTTAGCACTTCCTCTGTTAAACCTCTGTTACAATCACCCACTGCAGTTGTGATTTTTTACTTTACACTTTACACAACCGCCATTGAAGCGCCGTCAATGAGTGGAAACCTTTTTTGTAAGCTATTGGCGACGATCATTTCAGTGTCCTAGCCCTATACAACACTGATTCAAGGTCTTCTTTCTGGTTGTCAAAACTCAAGAAACATTTTATACTCAAAGAATTTCTGGTTCCGATTTGGACGATGTCTAGTTATTTAATTTCATTTACGGTTACACTATTAGACTATATTATTGCACTTGCGATTAATTAAATCCGTTATGTAAGAAAAACGTTTTTAATCTCACTTGGTTGGGATTTGCTTTCAAAACGTGATTCGAAATGGTTGCGGTATTTGTAAACAACATTTGTAAACATATCATTGACAGATAGAAAAAATAATCTTGATCCGAACAGCTGTTCGTTATTTCATAGACGATTATGTGATAAAAATTGAACGAAAATTTGACAAAAATCGCACAAAACTGCATTTTTGAACGTCCGTAATTTTATTTACAAAGTAGTGAAGCTATATTTAAATCACTAAAGACACTCTCGCCAATCCAGTGAATACATTAAAATGACTTGGATCTTGATAGGTACTCTGGTTTTCACGGAGAAGATTGCGTAAAATGCCATCTTGAGTGTTACAGACAAAGGGAAAGACAGACAGACAGACAGACAGACAGAAATAGAGATAAGACTCGTTTCTGCTTCTTTAATGTATAAAACGTAAAAATAACCTAAAAGTATATAATTCTGAGCAATGTACAGACAAAACTCTAATTTTATTTATATAGATAAACGTCTGCAAATGAACTCACACAATGTTAAATTAATAAAATGAACTAAAAATATAATAGGCCATCTTTGATTGAAATTACATTTTAATGCAGTTATAAAAAGTTGATACCATTCGGTTACTATAAGGGGTTCCTGTCATTCCATAGTGAATTTCTGTATGTGTATTTAATACTTAGGAATCGTCTTAGATATATTAAGTAACGAATTATTCTCCAAAAACATAAGTGTACACAGAATTCCCATGAGGAAAAATTTTTGTCGTAAAATTCTTTGTTCATAATACCAAGTACAAGATACATCAATGAACACTTATCAGTGGCCTCTTGGATCAAAGAAGAGCCTGCGCAGTTAACTGATAAAATTTTATAATTTAATTTGATAATGATATGATTATCACCTGTCCGTATATTTTATCAAAAATACAGGAAATAATTAATGAGTCTCCAAAATCATAGACGCCCACATTGGCAATAGTGTCAAAGTTACAAATCAAGTCAATGTAAATTATTCAAGATACATACCACCTTGTTAGCTGCACCCTCATCACTAACCTAGCCCCTATGTTGACTCCATTAGATGAGGCCCATAATGTTTACTCTTGTTAACCTTACAAACATTAACATTGTTAACCTTTTCATTTCAAAAATCCCAAAAACTAATAGTAATGTTTGTACTTGCTGGTTTATTGGATTTAATAACTTATGAAATACAATTGTTTTTTTCTTAATGCATATATTTGAATTTATAGAAGTGGAGAAGAAAACTAAGCTACTCCGTTCACAAACTTAAGGCAGTTTTAGGGGTGGAAATCTATCCCCTCCACTTGATCAAACTATTAAAACAATAGCTCAACAGCTGATGTTTACCAAAACCTCAATCAGCTGCTACACATTAAGCAAATGGAGAGGGGAAATTTTCCCTCAAACCACCCACATTTTGAGAACGGACTACGGAATAAAAATTACTGTTGTATGTTTTATAAGTAATCGTCCATTGGGACATTGTTTAGGGCATTGACGTGTGCAGAGGCAGCAGCACAGACAACCGGGGTTATATTTATTATTCCGTCTGCTCAAATATGTAGCTTTTAAGTATTACGAGTAGAATAGTGTTTTGTAACTTTATAATACAGTTATGTGTTTGATTGTGTATTAATTAATTAGTATAATAAACGTATAGTTTGTGTCCAGCAGCAATTCATTACAACTTAAAGCCTATACGGTACTGGCCATCTTCTGACTTTAGCAGGATTTTTCACAGCCAGTTAATATTTGCTCGTTGATATTTCATTCTACCCAAACAGTAGATTCTACACAAAGTATATACTTCATAGAAATCACACTGGATATAGTGTTTGTGTAGAAAAACAATACTTTAGACCATCTTTGATAAAATAATCAACATAAATAAAACAAGTTTACGATACCAACAATTTCCATCTTATATTTTCCCCTAAAGATAAAGACTGTAATAGGAGGTTTAATGTTCTTAAACATAATTTCAAGTAGTAAGTCATGTATATATTCCAATGTGTTAAATACAACAAACATCTATGTTTGAAAATAATAGATGGAATTATATTCATAAAGATATACTTTTATTCTTGATAGTTTTTATGAGCTTTTATTTGTCTATATTCTCAGCATATAATTCTTTTGCTAAAATAAAACGAATAAAATATTCTTAGCTTTTTATAAAGGGGATCCTGGGTATAAAAATACTTTAGAGATTTTCCGAGTTTACTAACCACATTATTAGAGTAGTAAACTATTTAAAAGAAATGTTCGAAGTTTTGAGATTATCCGAAGATGCTTAGTTCTGATATTAATGAAGAGGAATCTGGAGTTTGGACGTTATTGAAAAGTATTTCACCATCGCAGATTTTTAAAGAGAATATTATGTTCAACAATATGTATTATAATAAAAACTATTTTTTGGTACTCTTGTATGCAACATGAACCCAATTTCACTAGTAATTGAGATTAAAATTTTACCACTCAAACAAATAATGTCCCATAAGCGAAGTATTTTAACACCATTAAATGTTTCGTAAATTGATATTTGTAGTTTAGAAACTTATCAGTAAAGCTGTAAATTAAAAATAAACAATAACAGGTTAACAAGCAAGATGTTTTGCTTTAAAATTAACATATAAAAAAATACAAATGTTACGGTTTTGTAAGATTTGTAAACGAGGTATGTAAATTAAACTTACATAAAGGCAATTGATTTGTCCTACTAAAAAGGTTTAGGGGTCTAGGACTTAGTTCGAAAATTTGTTATACATAACAAAAAAAAAATATTCTCAAAGTATAACCCCCCCCAACTAATATTTCATGCATACAATTTGCCAATTTTTAAAGGTATGGAAAAAATTAATTAAACGAATTATCATAAATACAATAATCTAACCATTTAGGGGATGCATTTATTACCTTTTGAGGATATATTGTGCTATTTTAAAAGTTTAAATAATGTTAATAATAATACCAAACAACTAGTTTTGTCCTAAATGTTCAATTCTATATTTATAGGGTATTTGATACGATCTTTACACAAACCAGTTTACAAGACTAAGTAAGTTTCACAGGAATCTGAAGCTGCTAATTATGTCGTCATTAAGAACCATTGAAGTTTACACCGGTGTGGCTTATAAACGGTATTACAACTTTACCCTTTGTTAAAGAAAATACAACTTTGATAATTTGTAACGAATAGTTTCCGTAACAATTAGTTATGAAATAAGACAATTTTGTTTTATTTATTTTACCTTAATAAGTGATAATTAGTTCTAACAAGTATATAAAGAGCTTGTATGTGCTTAATATGTTTAGTTTTGATATTTGTTTTTGAGTTATTGAGCTTTTTATTTCGCGTCCATGCCTATGATATTGTGCATAAGCATGTGAATTATACATACAGAAAAATTTAGAAAGTAAAAAACTTCTACATGTCACTTTATAACACATCAATTTGCTAAGCAAACTAACCACAAACCAAAATGTAAATAAAATGCTTTAATTAAAAATGGACTGACTGTGCAGAAAGTTAATAATCTTTGTAGTTGGATGATTGTGATAAACTACTCGCTTAAATAAAACTTTGACCCTTACTTACAACAAAAGATTATAAATAATATCTCCATTGACATTCTAGGGTAGTATTACGAAACCATCTTAAAAAACACGAAGATTAATGAAGTGAATATATCTCGTTATTGAATGGGTAAAGTTAAGTAGATTCAATTATATTTAAATCCCTGTTCGAAAAGAAGCTGAATAATAAGCCATGGATTTCCATTTTAATTGGATTTTCTTGTTTGTGTCGTTATATTGACTTAATTTGGTTTATTCCTACCAACATTTGTATATTCAGCATTTATATTTAATACTATCTGTTCTGGTCTTATGTATCTTAACTTATTAATCACAATGGTAAATTGTATTTTGTCGAGTAACTAAGTGATATAAATATACTACTTACTACTTTATATATTACTACTTTATATTATTACTTTATATGTTACTACTTGTATATGTTTTTTGTATTAAGCCATTTAAGTTTTAAAAAACTAGATTTAACCATAAATCTATTTTACTGTCATACTCAATAAAATTATAATAAAATGAGTATGTAACCTGATGTGTTAATGTCAATATGCAAGATTGAATATGATGCATGATAGCCTAAGTAGATTTCACTTTTCGTCAGCTGAATTTATGCTGATGAGGGACCATTGATGGTTAATGGTGACTTTAACTTGTTATGAAAATGTATAGGTCTACTTTCTCAGCACCAACACCATTAGCATTTTAGATCGACCATGGACCAAAGCTGTAACTTTTAGAACTTACAATATGCTTAGAATTTAAAATAACACGGCTATATTCTAGTAAAACATTTATAGAAGTCCTTGGTGAGTCGGATTCGATCCAAACATTTTAACATCTCCTAAGTTGTTTTTAAAATTTCCTAGTTTTTTTAAACTCTCCGAATTAAATGCCAATATGGAAAACTGGTCAAAGAGAAAAGTTTTATTGAAAAACCAACCCTAATCAACTTAAGTCAACATTGTACCAACATAGGACGGAGTTTAATTCGCAGAGCTTCGTGGGGATTTATTTTGAAACTGTTTAATATACATGCATACACTCAACAACTGCTATTTAACTTAAAGCCTAGGACGACGCCACTTTTTTGTCTTTCTGTAATACATGTAATACATTTTGTAATTTTAATAATAAGTTTGATAAACCAATAATTGTAATACTCGTGGTCATTTTAACGAAACAAATCATGCTATAGGCCTTATTTAAGCTGTTAAAAATGTTTTTGTAAAGTGCAAGAAAATTCAACTAAAGGATATTTTTTCTCACTGTCCACCCTTTAACTGAAAGTTATGATCAAACTGTCAAAAAGGTTTACATTGATAAATATACAAATATGCACACCCATGAGCAACAATATTATTTTTTAGTTAATTGGTTTTTCAAAAACATTTAACTTCAGTTAGGCCCAAAATAAAGGGTTGGGTATAACTTGGTAAGCTTTTTCAAAGATCAACAGTGTAAGGTATAAGTTATTTATTTTCTGCCATGGGGGTGGGGTAAATGTATTTTTTTATATTTACGACAGCTAAAATGATTAATGCCGAACGTTATAAATAAAATAACTAGAAGCATTGCATATTGTTACAATTTTCTATCAACAAACGGAGAATAGTTGGCTCTGCGCCTAAAATATACAGCCCAGGGTTTAACTTTGATGTAACAGTAATATTTAGTTAATATCAACTGTCCATAAAACAATAGCTGGAAAATGTAAACTAATGTTTTAAGTACTACTAAAACATGGGAATTTGCTAAGCAACTATTTTAGTTTTAGATTGTAATGATATTACCAGATTGGTTTTGTTATGTGACCCAACCAGTGTAAATCTGTTAAGTAAGCGGCTTATTGCAAAAGCAGAGTTCATCCGCTAGATGGGTTTGGTGAAATCCAGCACTGTTAAACCCGTATTGTTTACCCTGTTAAAATCTGAGTATGGTTGGGACTATTTATAAAACCGTGCGAAAAGAAAATATGTAAACACCGATTCAGTTTACAGTTATGCTTTTTGATACGGACGAAATGGTTCAGTGTATGTAGAAAATGGAAATTACTAAAACAAATTGTATTACCTAAATAACCTAAGTAGACGTCAGGTCAAAATTGTTTAGCTGCCCCTACCCCTTTACAAAATGTTTCAAATTAACCATGATTATTGTAGCCTTTCATATCTAAGAAGGTTGCCGTAAACTGATTTCAAATATCTCAAATGGTTGAAAAGTTAAGAGGGGTGAAAGTTACTTTTCAACCACACTGTATAATATGATATTTTGTTATTTTCAATTTTTTTATTTATCAACTCATACACAAATTTTTTTAAATCTAATCTTTAAAAAATCTATGTTTTGACCTCAGCCATAAAAAATTATAGTTCCCTTGTATTTAGGAGTTTACTCCATATAAAAACTGTACTACAATTCCATTCCGTAAATTAAAATAAACGAATTACCTGCTTATGAGAGTTAAGGATACCTCCTTCGCAGAATGATAATACTTACGATAATTTTATGTGTAATTAAAGTACTTTTTTGGGGCAAAGGGGGTTTTGTCCGTATTTTTATCTTACTATTTCCATCCAAATACACGATAAAAAAATAATGGCCTTTTAAATTTGCCAAAACATGAATTAAACAAGCGAGGTAACATGTGGTGGTGAAACAATAATTGCAGTTTTTGCTGGTTCGTGTGATTGTGGCCTAAATGTAAAGTGTCAATGTTTTTGCTTGCAAAATATATACAGTACGTCGTAACTTTGTGATTGATTAGTAGTAAGCTTTTTCTCACGGTTATGTTTGTTTCTATCATATAGGGCTGATGTATATAGCAATTAAAACGCCTAAGGTAAAATTTTATAAAAGATTTGTTAAACTATGTTATATATTTATTATTAAAAAAAATAGTTTGTAAAAATTTATATTCCTTCATAAATCTTTTATCGTTCCGTTTTACAAATATAAACAAGACATAGCTAAAAACAAGGTTTTGAACCGTTTCCGTATAAAAATTTAAAAATTCCACCTCCGTTGATAGTTACCAAAATAAAAAAATAAATCAATTCTATGTACCATTAATGTCTCAAATGTTAAAATGATGTTTAAAAATCTTTTAATTTGTTAAAATTTATTCTACCCAGCAAATATTTCATAAATGCCATTAATAAATGTCATTAATCGTTTAGGTTGCAAAAAATCTTCAAATCACAATATTTCTGTACTTTTGTAAAAGAGAATTTGTTTAAAACACTCCTGACCAAACTCTGTCCCTCGTTTTAGCAGAGTTGACTTAAGTTAATTAAAGTTGGTGGTCAATTAATGTTTTCTCTTGGACAAGTCAATATTGTTCGTACATGTAGATTCAAACTTTTGATATGTTGCAAAGTTATTGTTACCGCAAATTAAAAAGGAGTTTTGTAATAAAATAAAATAATTAAGTTATAATAGTTTGTGATTTCATCGACACGGTTTGAAAACTAATCTGCGTTTTGATAGGTAACGTAATTAATTGTAATAAGCCAAATAATATGATAAACAATCTGAAAAAGAGTATTACGATGGTAAACAAACATAATTTTTCCGTTTAAGGTACGGTAACGTGATAATTTAATCAATTTTCAATTATTTGAGATGGGGACGCCACCTAGGTGTGTATTTTAACCTAAATATGAGTGAGGGATGATTGTAGTTTGGTGTGAGATGATCTGTGTGGTTTAGTTACTTTATAAGATCAGCTGTTTGATCAGTCAGGATCATTTATTTAAATGCCAATGATCAGGAACAGCTGAGTTCTGTACATTTTACAGTAAAAAATATATAGTAAATTTGCAATGTTGTACCTACAAAGGAAAATTTATACCAACATTAGTTTTAACTAACCAAACACAGATTCATTTATGAAATTGTATACCCTCGAGAGACAAAGATTATTAAATTAAAAGCTATAGTTCAGTTAAAAGTAGCAAATATAATAATAACTGTACCTTTTCTTGTTATTACAATCCTCTCGTGAGCTAGTTTGTATTAATTTTTTGTTTAATGTATTAATTAATTGTATTGTATTAATGTTTAAAGTGCCACATCGTAGCATCTTATTATTGAAATTCCCCTTAGGTATTAAACATCATTAACATATTTATCAAAGCTCAACTCTCCCAGGTATGTAAGTAACGAGGTAAGTTTTATCCGCGCGCCTTATGACTTCATATTTACATGAAAACCTCATAATAGTAGATGTATTTCCGCGGTTGGTAACCTCGAATATTTTGCTTTTGAAACTTGCATATTTGAGATTTCTCTAAAGGTGTTTGGACCTTTCAAATAGTAAAATATATAACTGTACGTTTAATAAGCTTAAGTATTTCTGGATTAGTAGAAACAACAGAGATAGTAAATTATGTTTGATAAACTTTGAAAATTATCCATTACGGCTTGTAAGGCTATAGACAGTTTATAGAAATAGGAGGTCATAATTTATTATTACTTTTGAATTCGATATACATACCTAATACTGATAAAGTAATTATTTGTGCAGTGTTTGTTATAATTGAGGCGGCCATTATTTTTTTTAATGCAATAACTAACTAATTTATTCCGGTATGGTTTTAGTGATGGCATTATCAATGCTATTCTTGGTTTGTTGGCTTCTCATCACTAAAATAAATTAATCACAGTTTACAAAAAAAATTTTGAGGTATATTTCGAGTTTTCATCAAAACCCATCTTCAGCCTCTGGTAACAACATATCAAGTAAATAAACTATGATTTATAATGCTTATTTATAAATTAACATATGTTTGAAATATGCCTCCACTTTTTTTAGTAAATTGTGATTAATTTATTTTAGTGATGAGTAGCCAACAAACCAAGAATAAGATTGATAAGTAACTAGCAACTCGAATACGTTCACTTGCTCGTAAAATCATTATTGTTAAGGTATATACAATTACGTATACATTCATTTTGTATTCCCAACTCTACAACCTGAACAGATAAATAATTCAATTTAAAATATTTGTAAATGTAATTTTCACATGCTTATTGTTTTAACTCCTACTTTATTATATTTTTACTTGCAAAAATGGTAAGCCTGACTGACATGGATTAAGTCATCAGTTAATGTGTCTTAAGATTTGTTATTATTTTGACGGAATAATTGCAATTGACAAGTGAGTGTTGTACTTAATTATAAATCTAGTGGCTGAGGCATAATTTTTGTTATATGACCTCAGTCTTTATTAACACAACGTAAAGTAAATAGCCTACTTACAAGTCTCGTCTTTAAGATAGGTTAGTGCAGATCTTACGTTTTTACTCAGGATCGCCGTTAAATTCAACTTTGAAGTTCGCGCATGCGCACAAAGACTCCAAGCTTGCAATCGGTGGGATCAAAGCGACGAGGCGGTAATCCAACCTGGTGCAACCAGAGTGCATTCCCACGCAACCTATTGGCTATCGGCGGAACTGGCTAAGCGCCTGCATACGCAGCCTAGGCAACCACGCAACACACACTTTTCTTCTGTTGGTATCCCGATACTGCAGGAACCGAGAAAATGACTGGCGTTATGACTCGACGAGGGCGCGTCAATTTAATGCGTGAGGCGGAGAAAGATCTCAGCAATTTAAAAGGTGACCTTATAAACGATGAAGTGATTGACTTTGCTGTAAATCTTCGTGGAACGCTCTCGACTCTATCTGAAAAGTACACCAGAGATGCCATAGTCGACTTGATTCCTGACATTACCATGGTTTTAAATAAGTTAGACGCCTCAATCACTGCAATTAACGTTATAAAAACTACTAATATTGCTTTGACAGAGGAAAACAGACTTCTCACAAAAAAACTGGAGGAGGAGAAAACGATGAGGAAATTAAACCTAGAGGACATATCTTTTTATGAAGGAAGAGCTGAAGAGGAAGTTCAACTTTTGAAATCGGAAATTGAAAGCCTGCAATTGTCACAAAGTGGATTAAAGGAAGAGTTAAAAAGTAAAAACGCAATAATAAACATACTTCAAGCTGAAATTCACGAAAAAGTGAAAATTACATCAAATACAATGCCGGCCACAGCTTCAACAAACTCAGTATTCACAACACCAAGAAAATCAGTTAAAGCGAGCCTTAGCGTTAACACGTGTGATACAATTAAGTTAAACAATAGATTTTCTGTGCTGGCATCGGACAATTCGCCGCCGTCATCAGGTACAATTGGTCATCAAATGCAGGTTCAGGCTGATGTGCACAGGTCAGCGTCACCTCAAGTTAAACAAGTAAACAATGGCCAGTCGTGTGTAAGATGCACAGGTGAAACTAAAAAGAAGAAGAAGCTTACAATTTTGGCAGATAGTCAAGGAAAGGATATTGATAAATACTTGAAAAGCATGGGAAATGAGTATAGTACCTTTGTTTACACAAAACCTGGCGCTAAATTAAAACATGTTATTCGAGACGGGCTTAGAATGATTCGAGACTTCAATGAAGACGATTTTGTTATCATACTGGCTGGCACCAACGACCTACACCGCTACGAACCAGGGCAACTCACTATTTCTCAAGGAATAGAACAACTTACTTCATTGCAACTTAGAACTAACGTTTTGGTTTGTAGTGTGCCCTATCGTCATGACGACCCCTCCCGCAACGATGATATATTTTTTGCAAACCGTTTATCTATGAAATTAATCAAGAATTACAAGGGAGAACCCAACTTATTCTATGAAGACATCAACTACTTTCTCAGGAGGTCTGACTTCACCAAACATGGGCTCCACCTTAATCGACGGGGTAAAGAGCGACTGGGAGAGTTTCTGATGGGATTCATCGGAGATGCAGAGCGTCGCCGCAGATCAACTACCTCGACACCCGCGACTGAGTCTACAAGTGCCAAAGCGGTGAGTGAAGTGAGGCGTGACAAGCCTAGTGAGAGTGTTCCTGCACCTACCACCGACACCTCTCTGATCGAACCCTTCCCTGATGTTTCCTTGAAAACTTCCATACACAGTTCTTCCCCAAAACATCCAGCCTGGCAATCACCTACTAAAAAATCCCTTCCGGTTTCTATGTTCCGTATTGAAGATTTCCCACCCCTTTCACTCACAACCTCAAAACCAGACCAAAATATCCTTGACAATAGTCTTTTAGGTGTTAATGGCTCCAATGTAAATAATTCTAATCTAAATACTAGTTGTTCAGCTGTTAAGGATTTTTTAGGAATTCTACTTTCTCCAGAAGTTTCTGTAAAGTAAAGACCAGTTGTAAAGTAATCTCTCCTAAAAGTTTCGAATCTTGGTTATTTCATGTAAATATTAGGAGTATTGTCAATAAAATAGACGAGTTATTAGCTTATTTGGATTCAGGCCAATACAGTGTAGATATTTTATGTGTAACAGAGCATTGGCTAAGTGAAGATAACTTTGAGATTCTTAATAGGCTTGAGGGTTGGAAAATAGTGTCTTTTTTCGGAAGGATTAATAGTATACGGGGGGGAGTTTTTGTGGCTGTAAAAGACAACATACCTTCAAGGGTTAGAAGAGACTTTGTAAGTCTCTCTATTGAAAATATAATTGAGTGTGCAGCAGTAGAAATCAATTATGAGAAAACCTCAACTGTAGTGGTGGCGTTATATCGCCCACCCTCTGGAGCATTCAGTGGGTTTTTTGATCAGGTAGAAAAAATTTTGAATTTAGTTAGTAAAGATTCAAAACAGAAACATGTAATTATATGTGGTGATTTAAATATTGATGCACTATCCGACTCGGCACAAAAAACTGAGCTTTTTAGTCTGTTAGACTCTTTTGGGTTGTTTTCACATGTTAATGAACCAACAAGGGTGACAGAGAGGTCGGAAACTTGCATAGACTACATAATAACCAACCAGGAGGGAAGTGAAACAAGGGTAGTTGATTTCGGATTATCTGACCACAATGCTCAACTTTTGAAATTGAATCTTACAGACAAGGTAAAAAATAGCAGTAAGTCATCAAGTCAACTTAAACGTGTTTTTTCAGAGAGAAACAAAATTAATTTTAGAGAAGTTTTGTCAAATATTGATTGGAATAATGTGTTTAATGTCAAAGATGAAATAGATGTAACGTTTGATATTTTTTTGAGGATACTATTGTTGAATTTTGAAGAAAACTTTCCAAAAAAACTTGTAAAAGCTACTAATTGTAAAAAACCATGGCTTACTAAGGGCATTAAAAAATCATTGGATAAGAAACAAGAAATGAGTAGAATTGTTAAAAGCTCATCAGATCCTATATTTATTAGTTATTATAAAAGTTATGTTAAGTTATTGAGGAAGTTAATTTTAATCTCAAAAAAAAGATGTAATGATGAATTATTATTGAAGTCTAAAAATAAGCCAAAAACTGTTTGGAATATTGTAAAAAAAGAGACTGGTAGGAATAGGAAAAATAGGGATACAGAGTTTTTGCTTATAAATAATGAAAAAATTTCTGACAAAAAGTTAATGACAGAGTATTTTAATAAGTTTTTTATTGAGAATCCAACTTCTCTAGCTCCGATACCCTGTGGGACTGGATCTATGCGAAGGCTGCGTTCTTTTTCCCCACAGGTGGCATCTTCAATGTTTCTAGCTCCAACCAACGAAGTCGAGGTGTTAAATGTCATCGGCTCGCTAAAGAGTAAGAACTCATGTGGGTGGGACGGTATCTCTCCAAATATTTTGAAATTTTGTGGTCATCAGTTGGCTTACCCTGTGTCTATTTTGATAAATCAGTCCCTAGAGCAAGGAAAATTCCCATCAAAACTCAAATTCGCAAATATATTCCCTCTTCAAAAAAAGAATGACAGCCACTTGCCAAATGACTTTCGGCCTGTTGCTTTGGTGTCGGCATTATCAAAGATCTATGAAAAGGTTGTTCTTAGTCGTCTCTCTAGTCATTTGTCAAGGTTTAATATCATAAGTCCACATCAATATGGTTTCCAAAAAGGGAAGTCCACTCTTTCTGCTCTTTATGACTTCACGAACCGGATATTGCGATCCCTGGATGAATCGCAGAAGACGATGGGGGTTTTCTGCGATTTATCCAAAGCTTTCGATTGTGTGGACCATTCGATCCTCTTGAATAAACTTTTTCATTATGGTGTCAGAGGCATTGCTCTGCAGTGGTTCCGCTCTTTCTTGTCTGGCCGTTATCAAAAGGTTTCCATAAATAGTTCCTCAGGTCCGATCTCATCGTCCTACATGCTTTCTCGGCGAGGGGTTCCCCAAGGATGCATTATCTCTCCTATTTTATTCCTATTGTACATCAATGATCTCCATTATGAAGGAAATGACTGTCACATGAATTTATTCGCTGACGATGTAGCACTTCTAATCAAGGCCCCAAATGCAACCAGCTTAGAGAACAGATTCACTTCGGTCATCAAGAGCTTAAATAGTTGGTTTGAGTACAATGGTCTTCTCCTTAACAAAGACAAAACACAATGTCTCAATTTTGGTCTGATTGGTTCGTCTCAGAATAATCAAAGTAGTCCTGAAACGCAGCTCACTAATCCCTCATTGACCACAAAATTCCTAGGTGTCATTTTTGATTCCTCCATCAAATGGTATGATCACGTGCAAAGTGTTGTTAACCGCACCAGTTCTGCTCTGTTTGCCATTCGAATTCTCAGTTCAACTTGTAGCAGGGAAGTTCTTGTGGATGTCTATCGTGGATATTGCGAAAGCATTTTGCGTTATGGCATTGCCGTTTGGGGAAGCTCTTCTGATTTGGAAAGAATACTTAAGCTCCAAAAAAAGATTCTTAGGCGCATTTTCGGTCTCTCCCATCGCCATCCTTGCAAGGAAGTGTTCAAAGATTCTGGCATCCTTACAGTACATTCGTTGTACATTCAGCAGGTCCTCATTTTGACCTTTGTCAACAGGGACCAATTTCAACATCTAGGGCATTTCCATGACCACCGGACGAGAAATGGAGGCATCCTCTGTTATCCGAGGCACAGAACTGCGGCCTTTGAGAGGAGTCCGTTTTACAGGGGGATCGATTTTTTTAACAAATTGCCTCAGGCAATAAAATCCCAAGACTCTTTGTCCCTATTTAAGAGGAACTTAAAATATTTTCTATGCTCAAATGCCGTGTATTCCGTCTCAGAATTTCTAAGCCTATAATGTGTATATATGTAGATTCTCATGTTGTATGTTTTAGTTTTAGTTTGTAAATATTGACGATGCATGATATTTGATACATGTTATTGTATACAAATCTAATGTGCAAATAAACGATTTGATTTGATTTGATTTGACTTGCGAAATCTGCTTTTGACGCTCACAAACATAAATTTGTGACCAGTTGTTTAACATTTACATTATGTAGTTTAACAACCCCACATTTTCTAGTGTACATTATGTATACTACATTATGTGGTATTAAGCAATCCTATGACTAAGTCATTCAACTATGCTGAATATTTAAGTGTTGAAATACGCAACTGGGATCAGAGAACAGATAACATTATCTCTCCGACTCAAGTAGTTTATGTTACCTCAGGGAATATTCATCATTTCACCAAACATTGTTATCCAGCGATTCCATCACGGTAACCAAAGACAAGGAAAGGGGGATTTGCGAATAGTTTAATTTACAAATATGATTAAAGAATTAACATGGCTATATACAATATAATTTTTAACGGTAATAGGTGAGGGAGTAAGGCTTTATTGAATATTTAGATAAAATGTAAATCTTTTCCAATAATACACCATCTGTTGACTTTTGAGCTGGTCAACATGTAGAATATTTTACGATGCAGGTTTTTTTGCCAGTGACCCACCATCTTCAGGTTCAATTGGCTACATCGATCTTACAAAGGAAGAATTAAAGTTAAGTTTGAAATATTTTGAAGGCCTAGAACCTGCCATGTTAGACGAAAAAGGTTTAAAGTGTCGAACAAAAACAAGTAGTAAACTTTTAAACCAATGTTATCATTCTAGTATCAACGATTCATATTAAAATCTTTTTTCCCAAGATTACAATAATGTTATACAATATTTTAATTTTTATACACTAATCCGTGAAAGGATTGGCTTACAGAATCGTAAATCGTAAATTTAACTTTTAATCAACAAATTAACAATTAAAATTAAAATCCAATTTTTGGTGAATCCATTACAAAAAGAGCATCACAAAGGTTGTACGGTATGTGGTAAATAAAATATTATCAAAGATAAACTAAATATAATGTATCACCCGTGAAAATGAAATAAAAATTAAAGCTGTCTAGCATTGGTCTATACCCATCCAACTCAAACATTGTGTTAAATAATGCATTATGTATTTTTGTATACAAACCATATATTATTTAATTCAAATCATGTATAATTGTATAAATTGATTTTTTTTTTTTTAACAAGACATGCCGTACATGTTGAGCATCAATTATTGCTCAGATTGGAAAAACTTACAACCATGATAAAAAATGGTTTTAATATTATTCCCAGAACGACATAATACCGTTTAGTAACTATTTCATTGTGTAGCTAACAAAACATGCTATATTAATAAGAAAATATCGGTGGAAAAAATATACACAACAAAGTGTGAGATGGTATTATAATTAATATACAAATATTGTTAATCGAGCAAGCTTTTTCTGTTCTACATTAAATAATAAAAGTGATTTTTCCCTCCTGATATTCTCGAAATAATTTATATATATATATATTTATGTATATATAGAAAAAGTAATATATAAAGTGAACATTCATTGTAAATATTTCCCCCGGAAACGTATCTTGAAATGTTAGTTGTACAAAAGAAAAAGCTTCTGGGAAAGGATACTAAATACTGAAATGAAATATCAACATAAGCCATGATGGCTGAAACAAATCTTCATATAAAGCCAGAGGATATCCTGTATTATCCTTCCATCTGGGTGTATATGCTGAAGTTGAAATGTACTTTTGTGAATAATAGAATTACATTCTAGACTATCGTTATTTTATATACTTTTATTGAACATATTTAATTGGATATAATATTTTTCCTGTGTGTCCATAGTAATATAATGCACAAAGATACCATTTAGTAACCATACAACTTAAGGATATAATTAATTTTAAAATATTTCTTCCTAACATAATATACCTAATAACAAAATGAGGCTACATACACTCTCTGAAGGATGAATATTATCTAATAAGTTAAGCTATATTTTGTACCTGAATAAGCAAATCCTGATGGGGGATTGACCTTCCCATAACTTTTAAGTAGAACCACGTAGAAGCTGTATAGCTAAATCTGAGTCAAAAAGCTACATTCATAACTATGATTATACAAATTTAATGATTTTGTTATGTGAAAGTCTCTAGTTATTTTCACGATTGACCTTTTTTATTTTAAATATATGAATACCGATGTTAGCGAATTTCCCTATAGGGAAATAGCTATTACCGTAGGTGGCACGGTAAGACCTAGACCCGGGACCGATTTACTTTTTCATTTTGATGTCCCCAGAGGCCAAAAACACTATTCGTTCAAATTTTTATATATGTATATATATATATATATATATATATATATATATATATACTTATATATATATATATATATATATATACGTCCGTGAACGCGATAACTTGAGTAATTTTTGTCCGATTTTGATGAAATTTGGTTTTAAGGTGTAAAGCGGGATAAACTTGAATGAGTTTGCGAACCAGCACGATCGGACCATGGGAACGGGGCTTTACGGGGGGTTTTATGGGGTAAAAATTGGTTTTTTTGCCCCTCAAAACACAAAATTTCCCAATTTCTGCTTAGACCTTTTTAAAGAGCTTAAAAAAAAAAATTTAGTATATAAAAGTATTTTTGTTCAATTATTAGTAACGAAGAAAATTTAAAAAATTGTAAATTTAAAATTCCCATGTTATTCTTATGGAGAATATTGTCAAATGTTGTAGTTTGCTCGTTTATGAATACATTTTGATCAAACTTGTCAAATTTATTTATTTTGTACTATGCTATCAATATTTTACTCAAAAACACACTTTATTTGTTTCCTTGTAGCAGCAAACCTAGGTACTCGTTAAACCTATTGTTATTAAAATATAATTTAACTGAAAATCAATTCAGACAAATGGAAATTCACTTAGTCGGCAGGTTTGCTGCGGCGGGGGTATTTTGTACTTGGCTTTGCTTGCTTAACTATCCATACATATACAATTCAAAATGATAATTTTCTCTAAGAAATAGTGCATAAAATAATTTACATACATACTCTTTTTTTCGTTGTATGTTTATTGAATCAAAGCTCTTAAATAAAAAAAAATTACCTTTTGATGTTTGTTGTCCCTCAATAAATTATACGTATGAGTTTTGAATTTAAAAACACATATTAGCTTTTAAAATTTGTAAAAAAAACTGTAAAAAATATGTTCAAAAATAAATTGGAACTTGTCAAGAAAGAGCTTTTCACGAGAGGGTCATGTGGATAAACAAGCATTAGAGGGCTTATACACGTGGATGGTTCTAACGTAACACATTTCTGTTTACTCCAAAATTTCTACTTATAAAAGTTAAGACTTTGATTTAGCTATAAACTTTAAACACCTTTCGTCAAACTTATAAATTAATCGATTTTCGTTTCGTACATACACTTTTTGTACATAAAATATAGCGGGTTGTACCATTGGTTAGAGGCAAAAGGACTATATCATAATACATTATTTTAGTTAAAGTAATTCGGACAATCCTTGGCAATTTTCTTTGCAATAATTTGAGTTTTTTTTTCAATTTGCTTTTAGATTGAAGTATATTTTTTCTAGACTTATCTTAGTCTTAGAACACTAAGGGACTGAATGCAAGCTGTCATGTGTGAAGAGATAAGATGAGCTGATGTAATCATCTTATTCTGCCTTTGTATCTATACTGAAATACACAGTCTGTGCGATCTTATGATGGCTATATCTTTTAAACAATACCAGAAAACTTTCTTCTTTAAAGAAATTTGCTGATATGGTTGTAAATAATAATCCTACCATCACATAAAAAATTCAGTAAGTGCATTTTCCACTTGGTTATAATACACGTGTGTGTACACAAGAAAGTTTATGAATTTATTTACTCCGTGGTTCTAATCTTGCATAGCTGATGTCATTGGCTGATTAGTAAGGTCAACAATAATAACTCAATTAAAAATAATCGATATAAAAAAAATAATAATTCATGAGTCTAATGTATCTTTCTCCATATACATGGTGTCCCAGAACTCTCCACCAATTTTTTAGGTATTATTCCTGGACCATAGATAAGTCAAAATATTCAAAATTTCAAAAAATCAAAAGTTACTCGTATAACACCCATTTTGTCGTTTTCATAAAAACGTATTTAATTCAAGAACGGCTTGTTATAAAATACATTGGCTAGGTAAATAGGCTAATTACCGTAAGAATTAATTAAATAATGTTACAATAAGCAACAGATATGAAATTATTACATTTTAACAATGTATTGTTACAAACAGCTGATCAGTGTAAATAAGCATAAAACAGATGATTGATGGGGCTTACTATAGTTCGGCCGCTTAGAAAACGACCTGCGCGCTAATGTTAAACCAATGCTAGAGGAGGTCGTTTTCTAAGCGGCCGAACTATAGCAGTGTTTTTTCAGAGTAACAAGTAATTGGTATTGACATGATCACATCGTCTTAAACATACGTTTTCTAACTTAGATTTTCTTAATTTTGCTATCATAAGATTTGTAATTAAATTTTCTTTAATGAACATTGAATTTTCTTCACTATGTGGTCTTTGACATATAAACATTTTAAACGTTAGAGCGGCCACCATTTTGAAAATAAACTTAAAAAAAAATAATTTTATTTAATCAGTAATTTATAAGATAATAATGACATGTACACAACTTAAGTTCTTTTATAACAAGCCATTCTTGAATTAAAAACATTTTTGTAAAAAAATATTTTAAAACGGCTATACGAGTAACTTTTGAGTTTTTCAAATTTTTAAGATGATATTTTGACTTAACTATGACCCAGTAATACCTGTAAAATTTGATAGAGAGCTCCGGGACACCCTGGGTTTGATATTTGAGAATGATCGGTGGTTTTCCCGGTTATGGACGACAACTTTGATGTGGTAGGTCTTTGTCACAGTCCACAGTCAAATGTCAACCGACCATCAGATAACTATTGCCTGCTAGATGAAGCCAATTTTAGTTGTTTGAGCAAATACGTCGGACGAAAAAACCTTTTAAGGTCGATTCACACACATCAGTCCAGTCACAGTTCCGTTACAGTCCAGTTGCAGTCCAGTTACAGTCCAGTCACAGTTGCATCCGCAATTTCTCAGTCAATTGTCTGTCAGTTGGTTTCAGTCAGTCTTCCGTCTCTAAAATTCACAGTAATTTATAGTCCAAATTTTAAATTTATAAACCTATATTCTATCAAATTATCATCGTCCATCTTGTTGATTGTTACAAACAGTACTCAAAATACAAACGCAACCATTTAAATAACAATAACACTATTTTCTAACCTCAAACAGTTCCGTCAGGCGTCCGACCAATCAAAAAGTATCGTTGGAAAGAAATCTCAAATTGACTGACGGATGCCGGTAGAGCGACTGACGGGACTGCAACGGATAAGTGTAGATAGCGCAATAGAAAATCCATTAAAGAATATTTTTGTTAACTGTGACGTGCCTGAAGTGGCCTGAAGTGACTTTACTGTGACGTGCCGTAACTGATGTGTGTGAATCGACCTTTAATGTGAAGATTATATTTTTGTAATATTTAAATTCTACGCTTTCCTTGCTACTGTGATATATAAGTTACTGAAGACAAACTTTGCATGAACACAAAATGAAAAGCTAGAAAAAACAATTACTGTAACCAAAATATTGGGACCTGGTCTTGTAAGGATTAACCTTTTTATTGCCTCTGTAATATGTTGAGGTGAGTTGTTTTGACTTAAATTAGAGGCAACATCAAGGAAATAAAAAAATAAAAATACATCGAAGTAAATAGCTGAAACCACCCAATTTTCTGTTTTACAGGCCAGGCAAAATGAGGTGCTCCCTGAAAGCTCATATTCATTTTGTCTAACTGAGAATCATGATGTTAGCTATTTAATCATTAATTAATTTTAATTTATGTCGATTACTAAGAAATTTTAATGGAAAATAGATTGGTGCAAAATAAAGTAATATACATTTTTTAACATAATCTTTAAGGATCCCAGTGTTTACAAAGCTAATTAGCCCATTTAACCGAAATCTCCTTTTGTTGTTCCCTTGATTTAACTTACAATTTACTTGTTCCTAGTGACCCATTCATAATATTTACTGTACTGCCACAATTTGTTTTTTAATGATAACATTAACAAGACAAGCAATGAGTAGATAAAAACTCCTGTCATTTAAAAAAATAAATGCTTTCTATCATATAGGCAAAACAAATTAGGTATGTGTCTAGACACATAGTGAATACAGTTTTTCCAACATATCTCCTATTTGTAGCTATATGTAAACTGATCATTTTCAAAGCCGGTTTGCTGTTTGGTCTTTTACATCAAGAAGAATACGTTCTCATTCGTCTGGGCTTAACTAAAGCCAAGGAGCTTTTGTTTCTGTTAACACAATGTCGCAATGTTTTATGTTATCCAACGAAGAAAATAGTTATTACACATTTTATGAGTTCAAAAACCGAAAAGGTATTTCTAAGTTTTACAAAATAACAATCAATAAAGTGACAGTTCACCATGACAAGTAATATTTTGTTAATTAAATTTCACTTGTACCGTAATGTAGATTTAACTTATAATGGGTTTCTTCTGACAAAAATATATTTACAATATTTAAATCAAAGGTAAATTTTTTGTTACGTATGCCTCGTTAGTTTTACAACATGTTAATCGAACTCTAATTAATATTTTAGTTTTTATATGGGCAATTTTTGACGGTTTATTTTCTAGTTTCCTGTTATTTCGCTCAAGCAACAATGCAGTGTTTGAGCACCCTTACTTTGAGGGGTAGTAATGTAACTATAAATGTATCTTAATTGAATGTGGGTTCCTTGTTAATGTATACAGGGTTAGTAAAAAGTGTGGAGACCCCCTGTTATTTTTTTAACGGCCCATACTAGAAAAACTAAACTCGGCACACCATTATGGCATGTTATGAAGTACTTTTTGGGCATAACCACCACTTGGTGTTCCTCCCCAAAATGGGGGATTTTGGGGAAAACTAAAAAATTTCAAATACAAAGACCCATCGAGTGACCCCTCATTTTGAAGGCCCTGGTAAAAGAAAAGCAACAACGCAAACTAGAGGTCTCTATCTCAGTTCAGTACAAAATGGCAGCCGATTGAAATTCTCATAAGTTCCCAAACCCAAAACGGGGGATTTTGGGGGAAACTCAAAATTTTTTAATGATAAGCCCCATTGAGTGACCCCACATTTTGAAGGTCACAATAAAAGAAAACTAACAACACAAATTATAGGTCTCTATCTTAACACAGTAAAATATGGCAGCCAGTTCAATATAAAATTGCAAGTTATTTCCGATTTTAAAGATTTCAATCACCTTCCATTTTTTACTGAATTGAGATAAAGACCTCTAGTTTGCGTTTTTGGTTTTCTTTTACCTGGACCTTCAAAATGAGGGGTCACTCGATAGGTCTTTGTATTTGAAATTTTTTAGTTTCCCCCAAAATCCCCCATTTTGGGGATGTACACCAAGTGACGGTTATGCCCAAAAAGTATTTCATAACATGCCATAATGGTGTGCCGAGTTTAGTTTTTCTAGTATGGGCCGTTAAAAAAATAACAGGGGGTCTCCACACTTTTTACTAACCCTGTATAATGGTCAGTGGTCACTTATAATGGTTACTTGGCAACTCATAAGGCCAATGTTAAGCTTTTAAATTTTCAAACGAGTTTTGTCGGGAAATATGAATTTCCTGAGGTAGTGGCTGGCATTAATCACGTTTTTAGGACTATATAATTCCCTAACTTAAATCTTTTTTTCATAATCCTTTTATATTACAGACAGACATACAGTCATAGCTCGTATTAGAGCATAGGGTATAATGTTATCTTGCAATACAAAGTAACAACTAGTGCAAGCAAGCCCATTCCCTACCAGGGCTAGAGATATATTCCTTACTCCGTGCAGTGTTCTCTACACACTAGTATTACGTTAAGTAAGATTTATTCTGAAAGCTCTTCCTTGCTGGAGGACTGTTACATGTAACATAACTCCAACTACGATATTATTTCATTCGGTTATGGACATTACATAATATTATATTAGTGGATATACTTGTCCGTAAATATATACTTTTTAATACTATACCTGCTTCTCCTTTTATCATTTCATTTACTTATGTTTACGCATACCGTAAAAACTAGTGATGGGAAGATATATTTTAGTATTATAGAGAAATCTTCTATATTCATCAGATGAATTAGTAGATACATATTTTTCAAATATTTTTATTCGGGCTTCCATTCAAACCACATAACAGTATCATATTATAACAAGATAAATTAATTTAAACATGTCAAATTAACTGTTGTAAAGCACTAAGTATAGAATGAAATTTCGTTCATGCTAAGAGCCACTCTAAGACTCATAAAACATATATCTCATAAGACTCGCATATGTTGGAGCATTACTTTGTTCACCTTTGAATGTAAAATTGGCATATTCATTTATGTGTAGATTTCGAGTAAATGCATTATTATTTAGTTAACTGATTAAATCATTAAATATCCTATGGTGGTGATTAATGTTTAATGTTTAATCATTTTGAATAGTAATGAAGAAATCACTTTTCTAACAAATATTATCGTAGCAATGGAATATTAATTTAAATTATTTGTTTTAGTTACTATAATAATCAAGGAACAAATACAAAGTAGGACGTGCCAATTGGTCATATTTTAATACACGTTTAGTCATAGAAGGAAATATATTGAGGGTAAATGAGATAGGCTATACGATCGGGAAGATTGGATTTAAGATGATCCAATCATTGACCATCATCAGGGCAACTTTAACTATATCGTGGTAGTAAATGTTTAAGATGGCATTCCATTTACTTTATTTACAGCAAATTTATTTCATTCCAACGGCAAATAACCAATACTTATAGGAAGAATGATGCAACATGGCTACATACAAAGAATATACACAAATACAGATAATACAAATAAAGAAATATACAGAAATATACAGAAATTACAAATATAGAAATATACTGAATTACATATAGAAATACAGATACAGAAATACAAATAGTATAGGCCTATGTACTTTAGATTGAAATGATAAATTAATAGTATTTAATATCCAACTCATAAAGATACATGAAGTATTAAAAGGGTTATAAACAACCGTTAAATATATGCTCAAATTCTTTTGCTTAGAATATTTTCTATATTCTTATATAAATACATAAAATATTTTCTTATATAAAGCTATATTCCTAACATAGATGAGCTGATAACCCTGACCAAACTAAATTTATTTATATTATAATTGTATTTTAATCCAAAATACCTCCAAATTTGATTCATATGGAAATCTTGGTAAATGTAAATCTATGTAAATACAAATTTATAATATAAATTATATAATTTACTTTTAATTTATAGTATATTTACGTTACCTTTCTCTACTTTCGGTTGCTGGGTACGAACATCGAACAATGCATGCGAAATGTTAAGTAAGCTCATTTTTCTACTTTGGGGACATTAGCTTTTTGTCATTAAAAAATAACTAGAAAACAATCGTGAAAGGGATCCACAAAATATTATTTTCATATTGAACGCACTTGGTGTCAGTGCTACTCTTTCTTCATTAATTTGTATATATTTTGACTTGAGGTTTAGTTTAAAATATACAGTTTTTTTAGTAATTTATTTATTGTGGATTTTTACAATGTTTTTTTATTAGACCTACCAATTTCCATGGCGAGAAACAAATTAAATAAGGAAATGTAAGTACATACTATAAAACAAAATCATGAATCATTGTTAAATCTTTTCCCTCAATATAATTGTTTTAAGTTTTTTTCAGTAGCTACAAATAATAGTAAAAATGAAGTCATAGATCTTAACCTTCAAGTAGAAAAACATCCTATCCCATTTCTCTGATTTAATAATTTTTGTTGTGAATTTCTTATAATTTTGGCAATATGCTAGTTTTACCAACATAAAATGCGTGGCCCTGACACTATAGTTATTTGTGCAAGCACTTGGTGTCAGTGCTACTCTTTCTTCATTAATTTGTATATATTTTGACTTGAGGTTTAGTTTAAAATATACAGTTTTTTTAGTAATTTATTTATTGTGGATTTTTACAATGTTTTTTTATTAGACCTACCAATTTCCATGGCGAGAAACAAATTAAATAAGGAAATGTAAGTACATACTATAAAAACAAAATCATGAATCATTGTTAAATCTTTTCCCTCAATATAATTGTTTTAAGTTTTTTTCAGTAGCTACAAATAATAGTAAAAATGAAGTCGTAGATCTTAACCTTCAAGTAGAAAAACATCCTATCCCATTTCTCTGATTTAATAATTTTTGTTGTGAATTTCTTATAATTTTGGCAATATGCTAGTTTTACCAAAATAAAATGCGTGGCCCTGACACTATAGTTATTTGTGCAACTAGTGAGAAAAGTGAGCAATTGACTCACTCGAGAGAAATCCTTACTCACGAGCCGTAGGCGAGTGAGGAATGGTTTCTCGAGTGAGGCAATTGTACTTTGAACTCGAGTTGCACATTATACTTTTCCTACAGTTACCATAAAACAAAAACATTTGTGAAGAAACATGAAGAAACATAACCTATTTTTACACAGAAGTGAACTTTTAATATAACATTTAATGTGAAGTGACAAATACAACAGTACAACAGCTGACCAGCTGATTTACAGCCAGTGCTGCCAACGTATTTCGCGCGCATACGACGTTGCCTGCATGTTACGCGCTCACTATTTCGTGCCTTCACGTTGCAAATCTGGAGTGAGACAAAGTAATTAGAGTGAGACAATGTTAACATTGTCTCACTGGTGAGCGAATTGGCCACTTTGCTTTCTCAAATCAGTGAGAGAACATGTACATTGTTAGGTAACTGTAGGAAAAGGTCTTTTCAGCTCAATCATGCATTATGGATCAAACGAACCGTTAAAGTCACCCACGACCTTTTGAAACTCCTACGTTGAACTACAGAGGCCAGCTACAGTTTGTATGTACAAACTTTGTAAAAAAATTTATTGTACTCATGTTATGGTTACATTTACTTGGGTAATTTGACCTTACATTCTTATGTATGTTTTATACTTATTATGTATGTTTTGATATCAAACGTTACACACTTGTAGAGATTACTCTTAAACAAATGATTCCATAAAAAAACATTCTGGTATGATGTAATCGTACACCATTATAGCAATATTTTTTATGAAAAAATAAATATACTTTATAATTTTTTGCATATTATAAACCTTTTATTGAAAAGTGTTTTTGCAGAAGTGTAAAATCTAAATTTTCAGGCCTATTAATGATATATAAATTACAGAATTATGAGGCAGATTAATGTATTATAACATTCTATTAACCATCCTACAGTGATCGAAAAAATACTGTCATGGCAGTATCAGATAAAAATATGTGTTTTGTAAAGTCATTATTGTTTACTTGTTGCAGGTTGGGGCAAATTTGAGTAGGCCTATGGCTTTGTAGAAAATAGGACAAAGTGAATAATAAGAATAAGATGTTTTACACTATTCCAATATCCGATTTTAATTAAGAACTCTACTATTAAATATTTTCCTGATTGCGGAAGCGCCGGTGTTTATTCTTAAAGCTGATTTCACACATAGTTTCATTACCTATGGAGTATAATGCTGTAACTATATCTAAATTGTTTTCAATTATTTTTTGTAAAATAAGTTTAAAAAAAGTTCTTTGTAATCAGATCAAATAATACTTATCTTCTAAAATAAATGTCAACTAGTCTACCTGTTGCTCGAATTCGAGCAATTGCATTACAGGCGACTCAAAGATTATGGTAATACTCACAATCTACACAACAGTTAGATATAATCAAAATCTTTTGTAAATATCTTATCTTTTTTTCAAAAAGTTGATCTTGTTTTTTTAGTGTTTTCTACAAAATTTTCCCTCTCATAGTCACATTAGGTTGTCTATGATAACGATTATAAATGAAAAAAAAATATTTCTATTTCTTCTACTTGGTTGTGTTCTATGACTTTTTCTATGTTTCCATTGTTTGCAAATCGGTTATTTCAATGATTGCTCAAGAAATGTAGAACAGTGTTAATTCAGTTTTATTTTTAGCCTATGTCAAACTGTCCAGGATTTCCCACTCTTTTCAATTCTATACACCAACCCAAGTTTCGTCTACAGATGCAATATGCCAACGAATATCACCTACGTACAATCACCAAGAAGTGGTAAAAAAGGCAGAAACCAACCCATACAAAAGATATAAGTTAACTCCAAAAGTAATAATTTTAAGAGTTACTGTGATATTAGGATTTTCCACTGATTTAGTCATAGAACATTATATTGCAAAACATGAATCGATGCAGAAGAAAATCCAATTTAAAATCAGAAAAACCCATTGAAAATACTGTACTTCATTTTGACAAATTCAATAAATCACAATTTAATTATAACAGCTGTTTCATTAAAAAGTAGTGTAGAATTATGCATATGGTCGTAATGTAAACAAATCTGGAGGCAACTTTAAAGGCTTCTGGGGCAGAGCCCCAAGGGAATTGACCTCGTCCCTCTTTTGATGGCTCATCTACAGACCAAGACCTTTCTTTAGAGACCCCTACCAAGTTTCTACGCCCAGCCGTGCTCTCAAATTAGCTGTTACAAAAATCCCGTTTTCCTCCATAAGAATAACATGGGATGGGAATTCATAGGTTACTGGGGCAGAGTCCCAAGGGAATTCACCATGTTTCTCATTTGATGGCTCATCTACAGACCAAGACCTTTCTTTAGACACCTCTACCGAGTGTCTACGCCCAGCCGTTCTCTCAAAATAGCTGTGACAAAGAAAAACAGTTTCAAATTAATATATAGATTAAGTTAGTAATTTTTCAGCCTCCTTTATAGATAGTTGTGGTACTAAGTGGTTTATTACTTCCTCTAATTCTTTTACTGAATCTTATATTTCTCCTGTTAAATTATATATACTATGGTGAACCATGCATTGAAGGGTTACCATGTAAAAAAGCGGATATCTGGTTAAAAACGCATTTTTGAAACAAAAATCATTCTTTATTATCTTTATTCAGTAAAACTGACCCATAAAACTATTTCCAGGATTTTGGCATCTTACTTATCGGACACTCTGCATAAACTAATTTAATATTATCATGCACTACCATTAAAACATATTAATAGATGAATTTTAAAACTAAAATATTTTTTAATTTTCTTAAAACTATATTTTTATACAAAAAACAATGCCGGTTATAATTAACTTTGAGGCAAGTAATTTTCGTGTAAATTCATGTAACTATTGCACTAATGAACGTTACACAAAAGTACATTCACTTATCTTGTAGCCAGCAGTAAATGACACTTGTCATTGTTGTGGTTTGTTTGCGGTGCTGTCACACTTTGCTGTTAATCACAATCTCTTGAATAAGGTTAAGAACATTAGCCGTGTGTTCTGTAGATTCAAATTAGTATATTACAATAAAATTAATAAATGAAATAAAGAATTAAACATTAGTACCCTCAAAGTTAATATTTTATACAATAAAACTAAATAACATCATATTACAGTCTAATTAGTATCTTTGATTCGCTTAGATGTGTTATCATAAGGCTAGGTTACGAAAAAGCTTAGTTATAATTAAAAGTGAAGTGTTTAGTTTTTATATGGTTTCTAATAATATAATATATGGTTGTCTCATGAGTTTATTTTGTTTATTCCAGGTTTAAGTATAATTTATTTTCGTATGCATGAGCTTAATCAATGTTAGTGTTTATTGCCGAAAACAATAATTGAAATTAATTTTCTAACAAATAAATAATTATTATATTATTTTGTTGAATTAAAACCTTTTCATATGGAGATTCAATGATTTAACGATTATTCATCATACAAAGCATTGTATGAATTCAATCTCTCTTAACAACTTGTTAAGTAAAATTTAACAAATAATCGATTCAGTCTAAACGTCCCGATATGGCTTCTTTTTAGCTTTTTATTGTACACTGCTTTTTATATCAACTCAAACGAATAAAAAATAAATGCATGACTTTATGGAATAACACTTAATATAAAAAATACACAAGAACACATATTTTACTCTTTAATCTAAATGCAACTGAATAACTATAAGCAGAACGAGAATGTATTAAAAAATATTGCAAGACGAATATTCCAAATATAGGGAATATCTGCTATTACATTAATCTTAGAGATGTAACTTGAACTGAAACCATTAAAAGTATAGATTTACAGACGAGTGTGGGCTGGGACGAATTATTTCCAAGAGAAATCATTAAAACGAAGATTCAAAGTTCAATTTGTATTCCGAGCTTTCGGGACGTTTTGTATGTTGTGGGCGTATTTTATTTTCAACTGGATGTGGATTGAAAAAAATCTGAAATTTGATTTAAAATATTAAAGATGTATTTTTTTTCTTTTGTCCAAAAATACCCGTATATTAAATTTATGAGTATAAAAAATATATTAAGGAGGAAAAGCTTGATCCTAGCTATTAAAACAAGTTATGTTTACTAAAAATCATTTTAAAACTTAATAGGAAAAGTTAAAACAAAATTTACTTTATGATTTTGCTACAGGTTTTGCAGAGGTTATTTATAAGTAAGTCTTCGTTCGATTATTTTTATTAGTGGCATTTATGCTTTAAACAATCTCATTGGAATATGGAAAAGTGATAAGGAAAGAGCTTCTGATTGCTTATAACCTTGGATATTTAACTAAGGATAAAAAAAGGATTTTACATTTTTATGCAAAAGGTTAAAATACAGCATCATCAACAACGAAGACAGGTTAAAAAAAAAAATTATGAATTTAAGATTTTAAATCCACGAAGTGAAAAAGATCAGTAAAATATCCAAGCTTAAAGGATTCAAAACAACAAGATCACAGTCACATAAATTCTACTGTGGTGACACCCAAACAATACAACCCGTATGGGACAGTGACTTAGTCAAGTGGGTTGTTTAATGCATTATTTATTTCTCATAATAATGAAAGTTATAAAATATAGTATTTTCTATTTATCTTCTTCCTTTTCTCAAATAAGCAACTTTTGTTTAGATTTCAAAACTTGTTTATAAAGCAACACTACGGTTAGTACTGTACAATAAACTTTAACTTTTCAAATATTATACCTGGTGTCCAGAAAATAATCATCGGGTTTTAATTACATATATATCGCTGAATTTTTGTCCCACGAAACTTTGACTCACAAATAAGCCATGTTTTTGTTTAAATTTCAAAACTAGTTTTTAAAGAAAAACTAACCATATAATACTCTTGAATTTTTCAACTATTATACAATACCTATTACTTCATGACAGTCTTTAGGTAAAAAAACCACGTAAACAATAAATAAAATTTGTTTATTGCAGATCAATAGCATAACGAGTTATTTACCTACCTCAATCAAGTTACAATAGTCACTAAAAGTAGTCTAGGCTATTTAAAATATATTTCAAAACCGTTTTCGTTTCTTGTTTACAACCTGACTGCGTTTAAACATTACACTAATGGCTCGGCTGTTTTTAAATTACGATGCACATTTTAAACCATTTTGAGTGAACTCAAGAAATAAATCAACATGCATTTAAACCCTACTTTTTGCTTATCATTCGTCATACTTTAGATCATAAGTTTTTTGATGACTCCTAAATCGTAGATATCTGTTAGGTAAGACTGGCGAAAAGGGAGAATAGAGAATATAGATTAATAGATGAAATAGGAGACAGAATTTTTTAAATGGGAGGAGGTACATTTATTTATTACATTCATTAAAAATAAGGAGGAAATGTTAACTGTTGATAAAAATAAACTGGGTAGATCACATCATGTCCCACGAGAACCACAATAGATCTTCGCCAAAGGCTTCAGAACAAAAGGCTATTGTCAGAGATTCTTAGGAATTGATAGCCGATGTATGTAAAGGTTGAACATACTAGTAACCTACTGTGCTTGTGTTTAGGAAAAAATGAGATATATAATAATACAAAAAGACAGCAAAGGGAAAACGGCAACTAAATTATGGCTAGTAAAACATCGATACGGTTTATATATATAAAATAATCTGGAAATATTGGGTTCGAAACTTATATAAGAATAATTTGTTATCGACAATAAATGTGTCTGCTCCTTTTCTCTTTAGTTTCTTTGAATAAAAATATAGAATTATTTTTAAATACTTCCTAATACAATTATAACCAACCACGCGTATGTAAATCTGTCAACTGGCTGTACTGTATTAACTATGTTTTGTATTAGTCGAAGTTATGATTAATAAATGATATTAGCTTGAGAGAAATGTTGTCCAGATAAATCATTTGATATCGCTATTCTAACTACTCTACTGGGAACTATCGAAGTGTCTACATCGACCAATTTACTGCCTATAGTTACTGTAAATCAGTATATTGGTTTTTACCCTTTGTTGTACATATGTGCAATCCGAGTTGGTTAAACAGTTATCATTTTGGTGTGTTTGACTGCAAAACCTTTTATTAAAGCAGAATACATGGGTACAGGATTTGTGTAACATGCTATTTATTAAGGGATTACTTTTTCACTAGCTTCGCATCTTGGTTGTTTTCGAAGATTGGGTATAAACTTAGATTTTGTATATAAATAGGTTATAAATGATATATTAGGAATCTTTTGACTGAAGTTAATTTTATACCTTCCTCCTTTATTAAAGCTTTATTTAGGCAATAATATAATCTTTAAACCACATGACTGCGTTATTATTATTATTAGTCTATAGTTTTATGTGAAATATCAAAACCATAGTTCATACTATACAATATGTGGCATATAACACTATAATTCCTAATTTATAATTACAGGAAAATTAATCTAAAATTTATTACAAGTCAACTGTTTACTTTTAGCGTTTCTCAATGATAGGACGTAACCATAATGCATTGTAATCTAATATCACACTTTGGATCTAGATGAAAAATCACATATGTCAATTAATTAAAACCAGAGTCAATCATTAACCGTACTGTTATTTCCCTAGACTTCTAAATCACCGTGGTATACTCACCGTATCATCAGTTTCGGTAAATTGTGTTTTTATTAGAATATAGGTACTTAAGAAGTTTCAAAATAGTTGAGCCAAATATTCAATAATGTGGGGAGCGAGCTGGCGTAGTGGTTAGAGCACTGGACTTGAGTGCCTGAGGTCCCGGGTTCGATTCCCGCCAAGTCACCAATGGATTTTATCTAAGTGATAATGCCACAACTCCTAGGTCTAGCCATCGATGTATAATAACTCGATGTATAATGTATATAATAAATCGATGTATAATAACTGTAGAGTTATTATACATCGATGGGTCTAGCCTGAAGTAATGTGAAAAACAATCCCAGGCTCGTGCCTAGCGTCCTAAAAAAGTCAATAATGTGAAAGAAAAGCAGTATAAAGTCCTTAAGGGACATCCAAAAGAATAAGTAAATTGGTCCTGGACCATAAGACCACCTCTACCTTATTCCCTTGATTTAAAATTTACTAAAACGATAGATAAGTCACATTTATATTTCAGTCCCATATATTTCAACGTACCAAAGCGTATAAACATACCACAATATGTCCGGGGTCTATTTCGCTATACAGTTTCCATTTAAACGTGCAAACACAATGAATACAAAATGTATCCGCATGAATAAATCACTTTGATAGTTCCATTAAGGAAACGGCAGTTCTTTGCATTCAAGGCAGCAGAATAACAAATAAACAAGAAGCTTTAACCGATGTGATATAGTGCAATGAAACGTTTTGGTTGTAAAAAACTGTTGGTTCCAAATCTATTGTTTTCATAAACTTACGAAAATTTATTTATGCAGTCAAAGAGATAGCTGTGTTACATAACTATGGATTTTTGAGGATTTAATTCAATTAATTGATTAAATTAGGGGTTCAATTTAAACTATTAATAGGCCTATTGTTAAATTGTAATAGTATATTTTTCAATCTTATCAATGAATAAGTGTAGTTGCTTGTAAACTTAAACAAAGATGTTATTAATTAGTGGTAATTAAATTTAAATCGTATTATAATATGAAAGTTAAATAAAGCTTTAGGGATAACTTTTACAAGCATTTTATCACCATTTTTTTTGTAATTACACAAATACTTATATTAAGTTGTATATACGTTATTAAAAACTGGTATATTAAAATACGAAATTAATTTTATTCCTTTTTAAGATGCTATTATCAGTAAGTGCTGGGGTTCAGCGTCCCAAAATTGTAGAGTTTTACTAATGTAAACAAACCATCGTTGTCTTTCAAATAAAAAAAAATACAGTTTAGTTACACAGGGGGTCCCAGACAACTTCTTTAGCTCGTATATGAAAGCAACTAGAAACCTAATTGCAACTGGAACCCCCTATTTTGACCCCAAGAAATTCAGCTAAATTATTCGTAAACCCAAAAAAGCACCCCAAAGGGCAGATTTCGGGTGGTGGGGGTTATTTTTGAGAAGTTTTCAAATGTAAAGGGGGGTCGTGATATACATCATTTTTAAGGTCTATGAGTCCTAAGTATTTTAGTGGAGAAGGGTTCAGATTATTTTTATCCTATTTACATGGTGTTCAAAAACGTACAAAAAATATACTTTATAACTTATTTTCACTGCAAAGAGGTGGAATTTCCAGTTGCATTTTAGTTTCTATTTGCTTTTATATTGGAGCTATGGAAGCCAGCTGGGGTGGTCTGGAATACCCTGTGTATGACCCGTAAACTTAAACATTTTGGTTGATATAATTCAATTCTAATTATATTGGATATAGTCAATATTTTATGCAAATTAGAGTTGTTGGATATTTACCATGGATGAGAAACTATTTCAGCAAAAAAATATTATAAAATAGCACAATTAGCACAAAAACGCTTACTACTATGTGCTCTTAATTACTCTTTTTCTATTATTTTCCATACAAATGTATTTTATACAAATATTCTCTTTAACCTATCAAACAATTAGGTTGCATTGTGTATATATTTTCATATAAACGTAATATTCATTACGTGAATATCTATTGACATATATACTGCAGGACTGGTGTCAGCAGAGACATATGTATTGGCTTCGGACCAAACGGATGTTGTAGACATTTGTCACCGGTGATACAAGCTCTGCTGGCTATCGACAACATTGCAATTCTAAAGAATAATCGTATACAAGCAATTAGTTTAAAACATCATATTATTAAATGTATTCGAATTCAGTTTTGTATTTGGTTTGCTTATTTAAAATAAAATGCATGTCAGTTACTTAAATTAAGACGGTTTATTAAAAAATGAATAAGTTTGTTTGTTTTTTTTTCAGAATAACAACGACAGTTTCATTATTAACCTCGGATGACAAAGGAAAAACATCATATATATATATATATATATTATCATATAAATTCATACATTTAGAATTTTCTTCAGAACCTCTTTTTTATAGTAAAAGACATCAGAAGAATATTTTAGGATAGGAAAGTAGAAAATTAATTTCTTTACAGTAATTTATTTTTATCTATTTCGTCTATTTTTCTTTGCCATGTTAAACTGTTTAGTTAAAAAAGAACACATTTATCTTATTTTCATTTTTTAGAATGTACTTTAGAGATGCGAAGGAAATATATTTACAAAATGGTATAAACATTTCATACACCCTTTTATGTAACCAGATTGCACTAAAAACATTTCAATAACTTGTGGCATAAAATTATAAAACGTGCAAAAAATGAATAATGTAAGCTGTTAGCTGGTAAACTAGGTTTTCATGGAGTGGCATTACTGAAAACATGTTTTAATGCAATGAGAGGTAAACATTTATCAACGAGCTTAGAATAATCGATCACATAACCTAATGTATATTCTTGCCTTCGACATAGATAACTCCAGAAGAATGTACAATACATGTTTGTGATGTTGCCTCTGTAGAGCTCCAAAGCCTAAGACAAACATTGTTCTTGTTTGCTTTCCTTTACTCAAGTCCATGCAGGGATCCGATTACACCACAGGGAGTGCAAAAAAACAAAAAAATTCACAGCCATAACATTTTTTTATTTAAAGTAATACATTTTCTGTGAGTACGATAATAAGCTGAGTTGAACATTACAGTCAAGTATGCTTAAACGTTGTTTATATATTTTTTTATAAACAAAAAAGTTAATATTTAAAGCTATCTTGGCTCTAAAAAATATTAACACGTGTAGGTTCATAGCTAATTAAACAGCAATGATTTATTTATTTTAATTCCAAACTTATAGTAATTTTTGGTGTTGGTAGGTTTTTAGGTGAAATATGTATTCTTATGTTTCAAAAGAAGACAGACGGTTAGTTTTATAACCATAATTACTAAGAATGACTTAACTGATATTCTATGTTAATAAACCATCGTTTATAACAACAGCAGTACAAACAACTGAAAATTGAGAGTTTTAATATATTATAAAGTTCTTTATTTCTAAATGTTGATTCAATCTTATGGAAACTTTGTTCGAAGCCAGAGTCTCCAAGGACTGTTCGGGTTTTCCTTATCAACTCTCGGGGGTAAAGAAACATGTTTCTGTTGTCATGTCTAAAATATTACTCAGTTGAGTTTTGATGACCGTAATGTTTTCGACGTGACATCTTTATAAATACATTTTCATTATATTAATACGGTGGCAAAGAGAATAATTTACTAACCACAATTGTGTTACTTTATGAACAAAACCACATTCAATTAAGAGTCAAATAATAATACATCACCCGTACATACGTCATTCAAAGGTATAACGTTAATTAGAAATCATGTCATTGATACCAATATAACAGTAAATTGCATGTCACCAAAATCCAAGTTACCAAAATATTTTCTAACAGAATTTCCTTATAGTGTTTGATGATTTTAAACATATTAACTTGTATTTTTCTAATCTAAATCTTGTATTCTAATTTAAAAGTTATTGTTTTCTCTAAAATAAAATAAAAACTATCAATTCAAGCCAAGAATGTCAATAGTATAATGTGTAGCGTTTATTAACCAAATAATAAAATCTATAATTGTTGATTAACTGGGCTGTTTTAATTTTTAGTGATTGCCTTGCAACCAGTTTTGATGTACATTTTTATTACTCCATACTGAAAGAAGCCGTTTTGGGCCTTTTCCGTTAATTCACGACCACTAGTTTATGGAGAATATTATTAGCAATAGAAGTGGCAGAGAATGACACTTTGGTGAGGTTAGGTTAGGTTAGGTTAGGTTAGGTTAGGTTAGGTTAGGTTAGTATAGAGTTTAGTATAGTCCTAGACTTAGAATACCGTATCCTAAACTAACCTAACTACATTCCACTAGTGGTAAATAATTAATATGATGTAATATATTACTGCTAGTCTTAATTTTTTTCCAAGTTATGTTTAGATGTCATGTATAGGTACTTTAACTCTATAGCAAAATCCTTTTTTACTTTTGTTTAGATTGGTGACCTAAATAATAACTAATTTTTAATTCCCATGATTTAATAATTTGTAAAAATATTGATCTTTACATAAAATTTGTAATACTAATTCGAAACTTTACTTTGTTGCAGAAATTTAATATACAAGAAGGGAAATAATTGGCAAACCCTTAGCTAGAAGATATTAGGCATTGAGCCAGCGTATGCTTACAAGATAAGGTAAACTTAGTACTATACTAACATGAACTCCTTTACATAATACATTTGTTTTCATAGTTCCAAATGTTCCTTGAAACGTTTACAAAATTTTTTTCAACGTGAAATAAGTACAAAATGTAGTATTTATTATCCAACCATTAATATGATGAATCTTTATTACAATTTTCAGTTCACCGATATATTCGTATTTAAAACTAACATAACTGCCAATATGTATATTGTTTTGCTATATTCAAACACTCCGAAAAGACACAGAAGTTTAGTCAATAGATTCAAACAAAGATTGAATTATGAGAGCGGAATAAAATCTTGATTAATAAGTTGTTTTTTTTATGGCTGTTATATATTCCTGCTTTAGGTATCTAACTGCATTGTTTAAAAAACGTGCAAACTTATGTAAAACAGTATATTTAATATTTATGTGGTGCGCAAAACATAGAAACTCCTGACACAAGCGAGCCAAATCCTTATTCCTTCCAGCGTTCTACTTACCTATACAACGATAAGTAGCATTTACTCTAAAAGCGCTTCCTTGTCTTATGGTGTTTTTTTGCTATACGTCATACCTTAAGTATGTAACTGGGATACACGTATTTAACATATCATTTTATGTACACTGAAGTTTGTTAGTTTTGTTTTACAACATTCCTAATGGTCAATAATTTACCAACTTATGTGTTAAGAATTTATTTAACTATTCCAGATGAGACTTAATGATGTGCACATGAAATTAACAAAGCTACCATCACTGCCGTTTCTTCTACTACACTCAAAAACATGTTTGCATTCAAATGTGCTATTCGAATGGTAACTCCAATATTGAACTAAATTTCTTAACTGTCATTTTTTAATATTAAAAAGCAGTTTTGTAATTTTTTTAATCAGTTGATATTTTAATACACCAATAAAAATTAGTCACATTAAAAAAGTGTGTTTTTTTTTAAGAATATTTTCAAAAAGTATCTACCACGTAATAAATGTCAATGTTTATATTACAATTAATCAGAAATACATACAAAAGAAATTATCATATAATCTAGAAGTATATTAAATCGAAATAAATTCTGTACAAAACAAATTATTTTGGTTTAACGAGGCCTACATCGATAACCAATGCAAGTAGATACAAAAAGCAATTCCACTAACAATCTCAAAATTCGATATACTTCAAATAACAAGACTTCTTCTCGAGTACAATATTGTTTATTTTTTAATGTAGTCACTTCAAGAGGGTTAGCCTATTGGAACCCTATTGCTTCAAATATTTGATATGTTATATTCTTTTGACTACCGTACTTGCCTAGAAATTAACTTTTGTTATTATAACCTATTAGTGAATTGGTTTTAACAGAATCATAGAAATTCTTGGAATTTTTTTTATAAAGGCTACGTATTTGGAATCTGGGCAGCTGTGCGGTTTAAGTTTCAATTCCCTATTTAGAAAAATGTCGGTCCAATCCTGTTACTATTTAGTAGCATTTATGGTAGCGCTATGGACTTTAAAATAAATTATTCTATCTAAAGAGTCAGCTCTAATCCTTTCAAGAGCATACCACCTTTGCGATCAATATCAATGGCAAGTCTTCATTACGAATATAATGTAGTTTCTGTAGCTATAAGCGATCGTGTTATTTTAAATTGTAGTAAATGAAGCCTATCAAATCAAATCAAAATATCATTTATTTCGCAAAAAAAAAAAAAAAAAAAAAAAACAGACATAAAATAATATTATGATCCCTGTACAAAAATATTTACAATATTATTTATTTTTCTAGGTTATATTTAATTTTCTACACAAGCTTTTTAAATCAAGCGAAATTATCCCCCACAAAGGATAATTTAATCCTGTGAGTGGGAGAGAGTCGTTATATTATTAGAGATTTTTTAAAATTAGTATGTAGCTTAAATTTTACTATGTAGCTGATAACATCATATGGGTACAGCTATTCATTATAAAATTTACTTAAGTGTCGTTTTTTTTTTACCCATTACTTTTGAATATGTACGACAAAAATATAAGAAATATAATACAATATGAAGAATATATAAAGAATTAAAATTTTAGGAAGTTTTCCATTAATTCACTACCACTAGTGGAATGTTGTTAGGTTAGGCTAGGGTTTTCTATCTCTATCCTAACCTAACCTAACCTAACCAAAGTTTAATTCACGACCACTTCTATTGCTAATATATTGCTATAAAAACAAGTGATAGTGAATTAACGGAAAACGTCCAAAATTTAAATATATTTTTATCTTTTTCTGTCCAACGAAACGATTCTACCTTTTGGATTTTTTTTACTCAATAAATAACGTTGTAGGAAAATTAACCATTCAAATTCAAAGGATTGATGAATTGTTATTGCCCTTGTGCGGTTGTTAGGTCCCGCATTACAGAGATAATAATATTAAATCACTTGTTGGTTAAGGAGCTATTAACTGGATGATTTAGTACTTGGCTGTGAACATTAAATCCGCTATGTTGCCACGACCCTTCATAAACTTAATAAATATGTAAAACATGATCTTGAGGTACTAAATGATTTACTGTATGCTTATAAACTATAAAACATTGCTACCACATGTATATTCATATGGACTAGTTAAATTATATTCAACTTTGTATTTTAATATTCAATCTTATTATTTTAATTGAAACTTCTCTGTTAAAGGCCTATACAAAGTTTCAAGTTTCCACTAGGAAAAACTTAACCAGATTATTTGGGAGGGCAAAAAAGCAAAAAAGTGCAATACATGTGTCATATCTTGAACTGTTTAGCGTCCGTCTGTCTAGTATTAGTTTTTTACACACAAAAACATTCGTTACTCTTTAGCGTTTTAAGCCACAGCGTTGAAATTCTGCAATTCGTGTAATCTTTCTGGGAACAATCTTTTTGCAAAATATGAACAAAAAAATTTTAAACAGTTTCAAAATCGCGACTTTTGTAAAAATATTTGATTCCAAATTAAATGAAAAAGGGTACTTTTACAATAAAACTGCTAGGTACCATTGAAAAAAAGGTTTTATCCATTGAAATTACGTAAAATAGTAGTTTTGACGTCGCTTTTCCAAACTCGTTCCAAACTTATTCAGGATCTTTTTATATTTTAATTTATATTTATACTTTTACGTTACCCACAACACACAGTGTACTTTGACTACTAGTCTTGTGGAAAAAAATACTAAGAAATTAAATCAATGAATAACTCCCTAGACATTTTGTAAAAAAAATCACCCTATTCGCGTACACATGGCTTAATTAAATCTACTAACAATATTTGTGTAATACTCCTTTTATCAATTTTAACAGCTGATACCGTACAAGTAGTCAACTAGTTGATTTAATAGATATTTATTTGTCTCAACTAATTAAAAGGAAACTCCCCCTATTTAAAATATAATCATAATGTTAATATATATAAATGTATATATAATTTAAAATATTTAATTTAGGGAAATCTATATTATCCTGTATTTTTGTTTTAATATTTGTATATAATATAAAATTAAATAAATGTATCACCTAAGTTTGGAATGTTGACAGAAAAAATTGGCAGGTACAATTTCCCTATATGATATACACCAACAATGTAGTAAGTTGACGACACAGGAAACTGACGTCATTTCCTCTTTGTTTCGGCTTTATTGTATTCATGTCAGTCATAAATGTCGTTGGATTTACGTTATTGTTAGTGTCATTCGCCTGGTAAGCTATCTTTTAAAATGTATTAAAATGTATCAAATAGCATAATATACAGTGTAAGTAATAAAAAATGTGTGTGTAATATTAAATAAATTTGATTTAAAATATTAGGTAATGAAACAAAACCAACAATAGCTTATTTTTGTAAAGTTATAAAAATATATTCAGTCATTCTAACAAACGTAGGATGTAATATCAATTGTTTAAATGTACAAAAACTAAACAATTAAAGTTTCTTTTTAGCAAAACATACCAAATAAACAGTACAAAAGAATAACTTAAATTAAATTAAAGTCATGCAACTCGAAAGTAAGTCGTTAAAAGAATATTTACAGATGCGAGTGTGGGCTGAAAGAATTAATTTATAACTAGAGACATTTAATTTAAAGTTTATAATTTAAATTCGACTTTTTAGCCTTTAGGGAATGTTATTAAAATGTGGGAGGCTTCATTATATTTCCTTCCTGCAATAATATGATAAAAAGTAATTTAAATTTAAATATATAAAGTGAAAAGATTTTTTTATTTAAAATTAATAAACTACCATATTATTTGTTTGTTTTTCGCATTGTCATTATGAAACAGTCATACCTTGTTCAGTCTAATTTATTCTACTAATCAGAGCTGAAATATAAATTAAAACTTTGATAATCCCAAACAATTATTATGAGTTTAATGCAAGATTAATAAAGGATGGACTTTTGATAATAACTAAAGCTAGGTGATCCTTTAAAGAGTTTATTTAAAGTTCTATTCGGACTAAATTCAATTTTTGTAAGTTTAATTAAATTGTGCTGTAAAAAAATTACATTATCGTATCTTTTAATTTACCTTCATGTAAAAGTATTGGATCAGGTCTTAATTGGACAGGAAGTTTATTTGAGGAAGGAAATATATTAAATAATCTCCTCAAATAACATAGTTACTAAAGCTTAGTCCAATTCTTCGATCAGCTAATAGTTCACAAGATTACAATAGTTCTAACTTACAATCAGCTGTGTCACATACAAGCCCTTTGACCGACACGTGAGTCCAACTTTGCTTGTTACACAACTATCATTAATATTCTGAACAAGCTTACTGAAGAAGGACTAGTTACTGTATCCACTGATTACTTGGGATTTGTCAGATTAGACTTGCTTTACTAATTTTGATTTGTGTTCAATATTAGCTTAATTAGAAACCAAGAAATTTAAAACGTTTAAACAACACTACCAATAATTTTTTCTGACGATTGAAAAATATAAGTAATTATAATGGAGCTGTAGAAATTAGTATAGTGAGAAAATATGCTTAAATTAAACACAGGTAACAATACTTGTAACTTTAGTTTCTTTTGTAATTTTTACACTATTTAGGCAAATAAAGCAATCAGGTGCAGTAGCTTAGACCAGCTGTGGTACACTGCTTTATGTAGGCTATAACAATATTAATTTTTTTCCATAGTTCTTCTTTGAATACACAAATATTTTTTGAGGGTGCAAACAAAGAGCACATATGTAATTTATAAGATTAAATGTTATCCAATTTAAAGTAAAAGATAAGATTTTTTATTAATTTATTTATTTAATCACCTTATACAGAAATATTCGTTATTATGGTTCCAGCTCAAGTCAAGTTCTACTTAAAGTTCTAGCTCACTTTAATTTTTCTAAAGTCCTATGCAGTTATGTAGTATATGAATTTCAGAACAGCACTTGAGTTTTAAAGGGACAAATAACATATGTCAATTAGAGCCAGGGGCAAACATTAACCGGACTGTTATTTCCCTTGACTCCAATGTGACTGTGATGTATTTAACTGACCGTGCAATAGTATGCGTGTTAATATACTTTTTGGGTTTAAGTTTTTTTTTAGTTTTTATCTTCTTATCAGCAATAAGGTTGATACACATCTTTGCAATGTATTGCAAAATTTTTGCAAAATCTACAAATCTTTGCAATCGTATAAATATTGCAGTGTTAAATATACTAAAAAAACAAAACTAATTATGTGGTTATGCAGTATTTTTTTTATTTATTTTGTGTGTTTTTACACCAGAGGCATTTTTTATGTTTTAAAAGTGAACGGTCTAAACCCAGGTCTTGTTACTACCTCACTTCATCCTTTTTGTTAGGTAGCATCATTAATTCATAGCCCAATGACAAATGGCGTCTGATAGAAGATAAGTTATAACCATAAGATAAGATAACCATAAGATAAGAATATGTGCTGGAAACGGTATAAAGGTTTATTCTATGGTGCTTTATATCAATCAAGCAATCAATCAGAATACTTTATTCTTGAACATAGAGTACAGAATAGGCGTCAAACATTACAGAGATTTAATTATAAAACATCATATCTACAGTGTATACAAGTTAAAGATGCTTGTGAAAAGTAAAAACATAAACGTTTCAATAAATATATATCATTAAGTCTCTTCTGTGAACTTTTAATTTGTTCAACAGTATCAATGAAAAACTCAAACTTATTTCACACACATTTCATTACTGTAAATGTAATATTACATTGCATTTTAAGTTTCCAAGACCTGTAAAAGAACCTACATAAGAGTTGAAACCCCCCCAAAAAATTACTTCTGTCAGTATTTTTTTACTTTGAAATTATGGTCTGATGGTGTTAATGACTCAATAATTTCCCAAATATCACTCAATATTTCAATATAGAGAAAGTAACGCATTGCTATATCTAAACCACCATTAGAGGTAGCTGTGATGCCGAATGCAAATATAGGCTTAAGGAGACTTTAAACTACAATGTGAGAATCCTTCCTTTATTGTTAAACTTTGAATGTGCTTAGTTGACTATGCAAATGCAAGTAACGTCGTTAAAAACCTGAGTTAAAATATCAATTTTAGAATACATTAGGTGGCATAACTATTTAGCTTAGGTTTACACTTGTAAACACAGTAAGTATTATTTTTTTAAAAATAAAATATATAATTGAGCATTGTTTTAAGAGTTATAAATTAATATATTGAAATCAAATAGTTATACTGCATAAGGAATTTTGTAAATTGCCATATGATAAAACATGGTATTCCATGTAGGTTGCAGATACTATTATGTAGGCCTAGTTAAATTTAACATATTAAACAAATCAAATATTTTAAAAGTCATCTTATCTGGTGAAATAATGAGAAAGTTTATATATTTTTACCAGGGCCAATTATTATATATAAAGGGTGTTAAAAAAGGTGGGGGTATAATTTACGTAGTGATTACTTGGGTCAAAATAAAAAGAAAATCAAGAATAACATTTTTCCAAAATCGCTTAGTTAACCAGATATTCGTCATTTTATATTTTTATACATCAAATATTTTATCTTTGGATTTTTTCAACATATCTTTATAAAACGTGGTATGTATATTGTATTTTAAGGTAGATGAGACCAATGACAGAAAAAGATTTATCTTGATTCAGCTTACAATTTCAAAGTGGGGGTTTCAATCAATTTTGATGTTTTAAACTTTTATTTAGCATTTTTTATCAAGCGATGCCAAGTTCTTAAAGATCGAAAAATAAATAGCTGAAATATTACTATTTTTGGTTGTAAAATAAGGTATATTAAGGCAGAAGCTAGTCAGGTTTGTCCCATTTTACAACTAAAAATCTTTAAGAATGATAATATTAGTAGGCCTGGTTGTACTCCCCTCTTAAAGATTTCGTTGTTATATGAGCCATTTTTTTAGTAATTTGGATTTGTTTAAGAAAGGGTTCTTAAAATTTACACAGCTTTTCTAAAATCAATGGAAATGTTTGCAGGTAGGCTTTTCAAAAACTACAATCAAATTCCGTTATGTAAAAAAATTAATTCTTGCATATATTATGATCAAAAGTTTTTGTTGAGACAATTTAAACTAGAAAGAACTATTGGTGATATTTATAGTGCATGAAGGAGCTATATCATCTTCCAGCCAAACATATCTAAATTACTGTCTGCTCTACATATCAACCGCAGCTTTGTCTGTGACGTCATCACCAGACATCTTCATCACTGATATGATAGCGGAGTTGGAGTTAATTGCTTCCAAGTGGTTATGACCTATTTAGTCATATTTAACATTTCTCACTTGAAATTTGTCGCTAGTAGAATAATAAATGTGAGAATATTTTATTTTAAACTGGTTGCTCATGTATAAATTAAATTGATTGTAATGTACGAGTTATATTCCCATTGCTACTATGTAAAATCACAATTTTGGTAGGAGAGATTAGAATGGCAGTCATTCAATTATAAAATAAATGACATTTTATTGGAATTGATCCTAAATCTATCAAAACACCCTTTAAAAAATATAAAAAAGGTAGTTATTGTGTTAAATGATTTATTTTATTATACATTATAACTTCATAGGCCCACAATATTGACTTTGGCCCGTGAAAATGTTTAAGTAAATATCCAAAATAAACGACCACGTATACAGTAGTTTTTTATTACTTCTAAAACCTAACACATTGAGGTTCAAAATCTAAGTTTTAAGTAAAACTCATATAGGTAATCATCTTCCAACAATTTAGTCTCATATAGTTATCCTAAAAAAATTTCATAACGTCATTGCATAGAACTATCAACATTTTTTTCTCATAACATAATGTCCATGTTTGGTTTTTTGGATTCTTAATATCTAGACTTTCCAGCGGAAGTCGGGAATCAACAATTCAATTAGTTACCAGCTGATTAGTAAGCATTCAAACCATTACAATTTTACTTGTTTTCTTTGCCACACAAGTGCTGTAAAGTAAATAAAAAATAGTTAAATAAATCTTTTCGAGTTTAAAAATTGAAATTGAAATACCATTACAAAAACGCTCGTAGAGAAACATCTCATCTTTCAAAATACGTATCAATCTCATCGTTTTACTTTTTACAAACTTTTTGCAACGATTTATAAGAACAAAATCTATTCAGTCACTTTAATAGTTCTCTGAAAGACGCATAAAGTGTGATAGATGTCATCATAAAGGCATATTACAGCGTTGCCCGCCAAAGTGACGTTGTTACATCGTTTGTGGTTAAACAGACTTAACCACAAAGTGCTATTACACCACAAACACAACTCCAACGACTGTCTCACTCCACTATGGTAACACAAGGTGAACATTATCACATTAGTTTTCTAACATTTGCTTGTTTGTATACCTGCAAGGGTATGCCTATGTGAATAAAACGATAAACATGAAAGTATACAATAAAATTTAGTTACTTTCTTCTGAAAAACGTAAAATTTACTTAATTCATTAACAAATTTTTGTTCAGCGTTATAGCTTAATGCAGATATTATGTAATTCAAACAATAAATCTCCAACTATTAATACGTGATGTGTGAGTTATTCTCGTGGTAGAGTGCGGGAATTCAGCCCTAGGTTCTAATCCAGGAGGTCATTAATGGATTTTAAATAATGCCGCATCCCCTAAGCGTAGCTTGAAAATGTCGCATCCGAACCTGGATGTGAGCGAAGGAGGATCAGGTGCTCGAAATAATTAACACATTTTACGTTAAGAAAAACCGCATTGGTGTGCGGGAGCCGGTAAGGTAGGACGATGACTGTTGTACAGAGAGTGTCGGGTGATCGAGGTAGCAGTGGGAACGGAAGGTGGTGTGATGGAAACAACCAATGGGGTTAGTTTATTCGATCAGGCCATATGACGTCACATCGTACGATATCTAACGGTACATGGATCGAGCTAGCAAATTTAATACTTGTAATATTTGAATCTGAATTAGAAATATACAATTCATTTTATAATTAAATTAATACACTACAGAAAACATAAAAACAATCCCTGGCTAGATTCTCATGTTCTGATAGAAAACAGTAACTTGATGGTATGGTACCTTACAATCAATAAGAAGTTAGTAAGGATTTAGCCATACAACTTGTTATCTAAAGTTAGTAGTGCGAGTCTCCGTTAACATGCAAATTAGGTATCGGCGTTCAGGGATAACATAATGTTATGAGTGAATTTACCGACTAAGGCACCTTGGTTGCGAGATATCGCAATTGACAACAATCGAACAAACAGTGTTCGATTTCAGGAAATAAAAAAATTTGTTTGGACCACTTTATCTAAATAATGAAGATGGTGTTACTCTCGTAGTATTATTGTATTAATGAAGAGGATGTAAAAGGTTTATCTGAGTTTAAAATAATGACTGTGTTGCCCAATGATTAATATCGCGCAACTTTTGTAGTTGTTGATTTTTACAATAAAAATGTACCTAAAAAGTTTTTAAAACAACAAACAATTTTAAATACCTTTTAAAATACAAAAAAAAATCAGCAAAGAAGTCAGCATAATTAGTATTACTATACTACTTTTTTCGACATATTTCTTTCCACTTTTCATTATATTATACATTGACAAGGAGCAAGCTGGACTTATGGTAGAGCGCAGAACTTCCCCAGGGTTTTAGGTTCAAATCTCACCATCCACCAATGAATTTTATCCAAAATGATAATACCATGGCTGCGCTAGAACATGGAGTAATTTAGTAAAAAATCTCACTTTTAATTTTTATTTTTACTATACTCGTACTTCTTACTAAGTTCTCTTGCATAATAATCTTTGGGATCAACTCCAGCTAGCAGTAACTGCATACCACACCTGTTGACCGATTTTGATTAAATAAAAATTTATGTATGTAGGTATGTAGGCGTGAAATCCATGGTATTTCCAGGTGTTTGTTTTATTTTCATTTTTAATGTTAAATCCATAAAATTAATTAAAAATCTAATTTTCTCAAAAAAGGCCCGAACTATTTTGATTTTGTATATTATATCCCTTCAAAAATCTGAACAAAATGGTACAACTCCCATTGCTGTAAAAATAATGGTTCAAAAGTTATTGTATTTTATGTTTTTCCCATAAAAACCCATTAAAAAACAGAAAATATAATTTTCTAAAAGATTTCGGTTCTGGTAAAAATTCCAGTAGTATGTTATGGGCAATATAATTTTCAACAATACAGTGCAACCAACCATTGATGTAAAAAATACGGTTTAAATGTTATTGCATCTTTGTGATTTTCTTTATAAAATATCATAAGTATACTCCCACTGCTTACCCATGATAACGGTTTTTGACAAGCTAAATGGAGAAATTATGTGTCAGATTGCTGTTACAGTTTACTTGATAACTTATCAGGAGTTATATTTAGTATATTGCAAATCTCTTTATTTTGCTTTTTAACAAATTATGAGAGTTTTAATTTATCTACCGTAAATATTGATAGATTTATGAACAAACTTAATTTAAAACAAATTCATACGCTTTCATCCACAAACTCAATTGAAAGTCCAGCGTTCACACTAATGAATGTAGATTGCTGACAAGCCAGCTGAGATGTTAATTAATCAACGTGTAAACCGACCTCAACATTTCGTTGAACTTTGATACAGCGCCCTGATACATTTTAATGTTAAACCTGTGACGATTATACCATCAACTTGGACATTTATTGGTTAGACATATTCGTTTAAATTATGAAACGAATATTTGTTTTATTACTATTTAAATGTTAAAATGTTAATGTTAATGTTAATGTTAATGTTTAAATGTTATGTTACAGAGTGTCCTTTAAACAGTCAAACTCCGGGAAAAGGTTCTTTGAGGGTCTACTTTTTGAACTTTGAGTTGTTTTAAAGCTACGTTTAAAGGCCAAATAAAGGCGTTCTCGATATTTTTAAAATAATACCAGCCTTTTTAAGTGATGCAAATTATTAAAATAGAAATTTCTGTCATTTTTACTGAGTTAATTACTGACAAAAATACAAATGTTGGAATGTAATGTGTAAATCTGTTATTTATTATCTAACATACAGTCAAATTCCAACTAGGAGGTCCAAGTAGGAGCTTAGTATTTAAACGTAATAAAGACTCTGCTTTCATTGCATATACATGATTAAAATAATGCCATAAACCACACTAAACACATAACCTTTTTCAAAATAGTAATTGTAAAAAACCATAACCCACAAAGTTACTGGTAAAAATAAACATAACAATGTTTGATAGAGCAAGATGTTAGTTGAAAAAACTGAACTGTTCAAACTGTCAGAACCATAATATTTGAAGACATTTTCCATAAATTAGTACATACGCAATTCGAATTTAAACATGTATCTGAATAAACAAAAGGCTTTGATAGGTCCATTAAGGAAACAACGGTTCTTTGCATGGAAGGAAGAAGAATAACAAGTTACAAAAGGCTTCAACTGCGAAGTGGCAAAGCAAATTAGTATTTCCTTCGCTTTAGAACCCTTCTTGTTATTCATAAATTTGTTTTATTTTTTTAAACATCAATTTTATTTATATATTACTCAAAAATTGGTTAAAGCTGGTTTTAAAGTTATTCCTTTGGGTTGGGTTAGTGAGGAAAACTGTCATTTCATCACTGAAGGACCAATAGTTTGTCGGAAATCAATAATGGACACCTAACATGATTGTATATGACTGTACCTAGTTAATATCACTAATTAATAATGATGGTTGTACCACGAACTATATAAACCTTAGGCCATACATATCTAAATTACTATCAGCTCTACATTTCAATTGCTGCTTTGTCTATGACGTCATCATCTGACACCTTCATTAGTGATGTGTATGAAACTGGAGTTAATTGCTTTAATTGGTTATGTAGTATTCAGGAATGTAAAATAAACGTTGAACATTTTATGTTCATTAATTGAAGTTAGTTAAGTTTAAAATTCACGCTAAGCTGCACATTTACTTACACAAAGATATTTTAAATGTTAAAAAAATAATTAGCTGTCATCAAATAGGCATTGTGATTTAGTTTTTCGGTAGTCGGTAAGTCCCAAAATTATTAGAATGGATTTATAGTTAATTATGTGTATACTATCATAAAGCCGACAATCTGCATTCATTTTGTGTAACATCAGTTTAGTAAAACAATTAATTAACTATCATGTGCACCTGTATGACTGTGTGCCCAAATACTTAAAGGTGTGATTCACCTTTAAGTATAGAGTAATATTCACTTTTGTAGAGTACCGCAGTCCATGTATGTATAAAGAAAGGCCAAAGTACCCTTTTAAAGTATGTTTCAGCTATTGCATATTTTGAATGTTAGGTCATGGTCACAGTCATAACATTATTGAATCCAAGATAAACAAATGAATGTTAAAATTGTACAATAGCATAATTTTCATGTTCTATAAACTTATTTGTAAACTGTTTTGCCAATAGTTTCAATGATTAATTTTCACCCATGCCATTATCTTTTTCATACAATGGATTATAATTTACTGGTTGCACAAATTATATAAGTTTGCATTGTACTTTTAAATATTTACGTTATTCAAAGTAAATAAAGGTTTATTTAAAACATTTGAATTAAATTTAATCATAACGTGATTATACTAAAACGAGCACACAATATAACTTGAGCAAAAATCATCCAATTTTGATGAAATTTGGTACAAACGTGTTAACCTACGTTTATTCCAACGAGTTAGCGAACCAGCATGATCGGACTATGGGAACAGGGGTTTATAGGGGTTTTATGGGGCAAAAATTGGGTTTTCCCATTTTTGACCCTAAAAACAAAAAAATTTGCAATTCCTTTTCAAACCATTTTGTAGAGCAAAAAAAAAAAACAAATAATTTAGTAGATTGAAGCGTTATTATGCGCCTAATGGTTACGGAGAAAATTCCAAAAATCTGTAATTTTAAAATTCCCATGTTATTATTATAGAGAATAAGTAAACTGTTGTAGTTTGCTTGTTTGTAAAAATATTTTGATCAAATTTGGATAATGTATTAATTTCATACTAAAATATTAACATTTTACAAAAAAACACCCATTTTACCCTCCCTGTTGCAGCGAACCTAAGTACTCGTTAAATTAATTCTATTTAAATAGAGAATAAATGTGATATATTTAAGGAGGCATTTTAGTGTAAATACAATCAGGCTAATAGAAATTCGCTTAGTCTGCAGGTTTGCTGCGGTGGGGGTATTTAATTGGTGCAATAGGTTCCTTAGGCTATGTACGATTGCCTAGTAAAACACCTGGAAATATACGTAATTTTTCTTTAGTTATTTATTCTTTTCGTCGTAGGTCACTGGGTTTTAGTCCGGGATTGTTTTTCATGTTTATTCAGGCTAGACCTAGGGGTTGCGACATTATCACTTCCAAAATGCATTGGTGATTAAGCGGTATTTGAACTTGAGACCTCAGGGACCGAAGTAATGCACTCTACAACTAGGCCAGTTAGATGCAAGAATTATTTTAGTAGATATCCAAAATATTAAGATACGTAAAACTCTTAGTTTAAAATTTATATTAACGTATAATTACACATATTTATTACAATTTACCTTATTACTATAGTTTTCCCAGGTTTTCAACAAATAAACGCCAATTAAATGCAAATACTAATTAGTTTATAAATGAACAACGACATCATGTAGCTGTATATTCCCCACATCAATGAAACCACAAAATTATCTCTTTGACTGCAATACACTGATTGGACGGTAGTTGATGAAGTTGCATCAGATTAATTATTACCTATATAAGACTGTAAGGTTTATTCTAGACCCTTTATACTGTTATAATATAATGTACCATATGTATATTGTAATACAATTACAGTAGTTAATTAGAATTAATATTCGGTATTTTAAAGCCCTAAAACATTTTACCGTCAGTTGTAATTAATAATCATATTTGACAGTGCAATATTTTATAGGTTGTATATTAGTAAATTTTCCTCAAGGATAAAATATTATAGTTTTATGTTAATTGTATTTTCAGGTTTTGCATGGTAATAGTAGTTTATGCAACGATTGCGTAAAGATAGTGTTAACGACACGAGTAGAAAATTTAAGGTACGAGCCTTGGTTTTTTTTTTATTATTGTGTTTTTTGGCTATTGTGATTGTAAATAGCAGAGGGAGGGAAGAACAGAATCATAAACTTATATTTCTACTCATCTACTCTTTCTACCTTTCTATCTATCTACTCATTCCAGGACTTTTCTTGTGTATATGCAACAGAAAACCTCGCAGGTTGATACAGCACCCTCTTGTGGTTAGGTAGAGTGGGTACCAAAGGGGTTAATACCAAAGATATTGATGTTTATAAGGGTTTATAATTAGGGCCTGGAACATTCTACCCCTGACCTGACCTAGCATGTGATAAACAAGTCTCTAGCTCTTTAAAATTTGAATACGAAAATGTCAGTAACAAATATTTCCCAACATCCTCTTCATGTTATTTTAAATCGAGTATCGACTTCCGCTGCGGTTATTTGTCGGTTACGTCACTTCCGGCCCCTCCGGAAGCTGCAACATTCAAGATTTGAACAGAACAATCATATATTTACTCGATAAAATCATACCTTAACTTTAAGCCATGTTGTGTTAGGCTAAAACTATATATTGGTTTGTTAGCCAAAAACTGTGTCTATTGACAATGGTATTCGAGTGGTTTATTACGTATTACTGTATTGTACACACTGACATATTTCGGCGCGTAATGTTCATTATAAATGCTTACATTAATCAAAGTTCTGTATGGTTCGACTAAATGTTGAGATTGGGTTACACGTTGATTAATTACCAACTTGACTTGGCTTGTCAGCAATCTGCATTCATCAGCGGAAAGCTGGACTTGTAATGGAAGTCTTGGATAAGAACAAAGACTGCTTCTTTTATTGTGTTATTGTGTTTATGTGAAAAGGTGTTAAATAACTTTGATAATTTTGTGTATGTCTCAACAGTTAACACCTATTTATGAAAAAAATATGCATGTTTGAATTTATAGGAATTTAAATATTGTTCAACCATGACATGTTACACAACAATATTGTAGATGTATATAAAATACTATTTTTGGTAAACAAAACAAATTTTGATTGTTTAATGATTTATCATGTCAAAATTATTTTAATTTTATGGAAAATTAGTTTAATTAATAGTTATGTAAGATTTAAAATTATATACGATGAAGGAAAGAGATTTAGTCGAATACTTTTGGTATAACGATCTCAAGAGATCAATTGAGTAGAAGTATTGGTGTTCTGGGAACGGATGAGTTAAGATGAAAGATATTGATGTTTATGTTAGTTCCTCTACATATGATATAACGCTATGTCGTCAGCAAGCTTGTTATAGATACTTATCAAAAATTCATCACACAACAAATTGTAACCAAGATGCAATATAAAACTGTTTGACACTTTACGTATAAACTTACAAAACATAGTGCAAACTACCCTTTACAATATTGGCATTAACTTTCTTGTTCAAATAAAGCATTTTCAAATAAATTTTACTTGATTTAGATTCTCAACAATTAATTTAAAATCGTTTACCAGTCAATACGTTTAAGATTAATTTATACGAGCTGGTGGCCCGTCCTACGTACGGGAATCGAGTTTTCAACTAAAACGGAATTATTCAGAACATCTATTTTACACGCATAGACACAAATTCTGACAGTTTTAATGGGGAAGATCACCTTATAAACAAATGTAACGTGACCACCTATTTATTCCATTCGAATATAGACCTAAAATATGGCGATATGCATTTTAAATCCGATAATTTTACCATAAATCAGCATTTGTGTCGATTTGAAAAACCTTGAAGTGAGATTGGCGACCGATTCACACTGGTTTTGAGTAGAGTAGCTACATGCCACCTCTAATTGCATACTGTACTCAAAACCAGTGTGAATCGGTCGCCAATCTCACTTCAAGGTTTTTCAAATCGACACAAATGCTGACCTCCCGGAAATGTGGCAATAGCTAGTTGTCTCCCTAGTTAGTAATAATTTATTTTACTCCCTATGGGGAAAACACCTTTTTTAATCCCTAGGGAGGAAAATTCAGCTTATTCGGTGACATCAACAGTATTTGCTCACATGTTACCTTTGATTGAAAGTAATCGATTGAATCGAAAGTATCGGTCGTATTGATTGCTTCCAATCGAATGTATTTATCGTTTGAATGTTGTGAACTGGATTCAAATTCGTTGACGTTGAATCTAAGAAGACGAATGACATGGAGAAACAAATCATTACACCGAAAGTTCAAATAAGAAAACGATTCACAAATAGTTCGTCATGATCTCCATTATTTATATAATGAACTGAAACACAATCGAAATAAACAAAATGATTACTTTATAGTACATGTGCTGTTCCACAACTGCTAAATTGAGGACAAAATGAGTGTAATTTTGTTAGCTTATTTTAATATGAAACATATGTTCGTCTTATTGCTTAGTTTGCTTATCATATTACAAAAGGTATAGTTAATTAAACGAGAGGAAAAAGTTGCTTTTAAATCCTTGCTCATTTTTTGTTCTTGGTTTTGCCCCAATCGTTATTCTTATGCTCGCTCTGTAAATAATTATTGTAAGCATTTTTTATATAAAAAAAATATAAGAAGACCATAGGAAATTCCAAAGAAATAAACACTGTACTAAGATTTAGTAAAATAATTGAACCCGTAAACATACAGCTTGTAATGAAACCAAGTAAAGGTAATACCCGGGCAGTAGAACCTTGTAATAATATGACAAGGTAAGCTTCTAAGGTTGTGCCGGGTCTTGGTTTGTTAGCTGTATAAAGTAAACTACAACTTTCTCTGCTAATACAATTTACTCTCAAATCTCTCTAAAGTTACAAACATTTTTTACTGTGGCTGTGTGAATAAAATGTCATTGTAATTTATTGGATGAAATTTACAAAAAAATTGTGTCTTTTGAGGATTTTAGGTGTGTTTAATAATATTTGAGTAATAATATAGTAATTAAAATAGTATTTGGATGTTCTGTATGATCCTTGTGTTTCTAAAAGAGGAGCAGGAGCTCAAAATAACCTCTCTTTATACAAACACCGTTCACTGAGACATAAAAAGTGAATCTTCGGAATACAAACACGTCTCATTTTGAAACACAACCCACCGTAGCTGGTCTACATATATATTGCTTGAATGTATTTGAAACCTTGAAAGCTCTGACGTCTTACAGAACAGCCCTTATTTGTATGGTAAAAAACTAGTAAAAAAAACTTATAATGTATGCTATTTGAAACACAATAAAAAATCGTGTATGAAAAAAATATTTTGTACTTTATACTGAAGCTTTGGCAGACAAATATTATAAGAAATAAATCTTAATTTTTAAAAGAAAAGTATTTTATACGAGATAACTATTTTACTATTAAAAGTCCTTGTTAAATATTGTACATAGTTTGTTTTCTTCACTTAACAAAGTAAACTCAGTTCTTCTGATTTTGAACAAAAACGAAACGTTAGCTAGTTTTAAAATATGATCATGAAAATTAAATATTTAAAATTGTATAATAGGTTGTCTTTGACAACAGACCTTTAACACATGTTGATATAATTTGCATTTCTAATATTTATATATGGGTGGGTGTTTTTCTCCTAAGATGCTAGGCACGACCCCTGTATTGTTTTGTTTCTTTAAAAAAATAATACGATACTAATATTATATTCAAATTGATAGTGACAATGCACACAAATAAATTAACCTTTTAATATTTTAACCAATTAATTCTGCTTGTACAAAATATTACTATCGTGTTGTTTAATCTTGGTAAGACTATTTTTGTGTTAGATTTACAAAATATTGAATTTTGATCAATCAGACAAAAGTCTAAAAAGATTAATTCAGACAGCCTTAAAGAAAGCTTATCCTACATGAATAAAACTTAATAAATTAGAATTCATTTAATTGCTCGTTATAATAAATCGCAATTACAATTTTGGCTACAAAAGCAAGGCATTTTTTATTATAATATACATAAAGTTGAAGGATTCGAAAGGAAATTACAAAAAAATAGGGATAATATTTATAATCTTCCAAATATAATGTAATGTTCGTAATTCAGACACGGAATCCATTTTTATATAGCTGTTTAAATTAATTAATACCCCAATATATTTTTTTAATTACCTTATCAATGTTTTTTGGAAAGAATGCCATCTAATGATAAGACGTATTACAAAACAATTTAACTCAATTTGATGATACACAACTTTGAGGACGGAAAACGAAGTTAAAACTCTAAGAATTCAATTTCCTCCGTTCAACACGACCTGACAAGGCTTTACCAACAGGACATCCTTTAGGCGGGTTCATTAAAAACTTCTTAAAACAAGGAAACCACGGTTAGAAAATAAACTCGTTTTAAATGGCGAGGATTAAACAAATAATTTAATTTCCCGAAACAGTATTTGAGACAAACATTATTCTATTTTTACCATCTCCTAAAACTAAAGCTTTGATATATACCTATATATATAATAAACTGAAATAACAATAAAATGCAAATGCTTAAATTGATTCGTTTCTAAACTATCAATGACATTAGTAGTAGCTGAGCTATATTCTCCTAATTGAAACCATGCAATTATCGTGTTCATTTGGTAACTGTAATTGGTAGTGCTATTACATTCTAGTTGTTAATTATTCAACTCCTAAATAACTGTTAATGGCAAAACTTTAAATTTGTATACCATACACATTCAAATTAATGCATTTGATTTTACCTAAGCCTATTGCATTTAATACAGGGTATTAATATTATCTACGTATTTTAAAGACCGTTACATTTTTTAATAAATAAAACATACCAATAATAATATTTTCTAAAAGTAAAATAATTGTAAAATGTATTCCATTGAAAAAGTTTTAAGGATGTATTATACTTAATTTATTTTAACCTGTATTTAATTTTCTATGTTTGCATAAAACAATATAGTTTAAACATAGAGCTCATAATAGAACACAGCCAAGGTGATAACCTAACCTAACCCTGAAATAATATCACTAAGCTTATAAGGCGGTGCTGGGTCTTGGTTAGTTTGTCGGATAAATTAAACTACAACCATTCTCTCCTAATACAATTTATCCTCAAATCCTTCTCAAGACACAACAATGTTACACTATTTTTCCTAACAAATCTTATAGAAAAAACTTTACAAATATTTTCGGTTTGTTAGTTTAAATGCATAAACTGATTTGTACTTTTATTTGTTTTTGATTGTTCATTTGTGTCGAAGAATTGTTTGCAAGTTAAATATATCCTCGTACAAATTTTATGATTGCAAATGGGCATTATAATAACACCAAGAATTTAAAAATTAAAAGTAAAAATTCCTTTTGGTTTTGATGTATTCGTAATAGTATTAGACAGCCATTTATAATTATTATTTAACTTAAAAGGCATTATTAACTACTATTGAAGAGAAATAATTTTACAGAAAAATTAAGTAATTAATGGTTTCAGCAATCTGACACATACTTTATCCCATGAGCTTGTCAACAACCACATAAGTTACAATAACTTTTGAACATTAATTGTTACAGCAATGAGAGGTTGCACTACTATGCTTAGAATTATTAGGGACATAACACAATAGTTGTAACGAAACCCAATCATATAGTGTTCATAAGAAAGCGTACTTGTCCTGTCTCATAATAAGCTAAAAAATAACATTTTCTGCAATCATCACTTGAAAGCCAACTTGTTCAAAATAATGTCATTGTAATCTTTATTGTTACTGTACAGTATTTATACGTTCTCCTTTTAACCACATTTTATTTACTCGAAAACCCCAACAAAGACATACTGGCCCCTTAGGCAAACGAAGCAATTTGGTAGTTGGTCAGATTGTTTGTGGCTGATATTGCTTTGATGTGTTATATGATATCGGGGTTTGATATCGTTGTGATGTGGTCAGGTAATATGTCAGGAGTGTTCAAAGTGTTTGTGGAGATAATACCTACGTGTACTTGCAATAGAGAAATTTATAGCGTAAAGATTAATTTGAGTATATACTATTTTACTCTATGATAGCTGGTAAAATAGATTAGAGGATGTTTAAATATTTAGTAAGTTAAATAGTATTTACTGCTAGCATCTAATTCTCAAATTTACTACATAACACAATATGAATTGTTTAGGTAGTGAGTTTATCAATCAAGAATAAGCTCACTTAGGTGGTTCTATAAATGCATAATATGTTAAAATTGATCTCAGCTTTGAAAAGTAAGTCGGGGTTTTTGTACGTGTGCAGCTCACTTTGGTAATGTATTAGCTGCTCCCGTGCTTTGCTTCATTTTGAATTGTGCTCTCATCCCGCACGCATAGTTTTAATAACACGTGAAAAGGCATATTAAAAGTAGAAAGAGGCCACCAAACCTAAAAAAGAAGGACGTTTTTGGAAGATGAGAATTTAATCCAAACGTATGAAGACATTGAAAACTTACTCACCATTTGACATTAAATAATATTAACAATATAAAACATTTATTTCATTTTAGATTAGATAGTGCACAATCTTCCGGCCCTTTAGGATTGGGGAGTTCATGTTACCATATAGTAGGACTGGAAACGTGGATCGACTTAATATAATAGAATGAAACAATCATGAGGCACTTCCACGAACTTAAATGATGTCCGTCATTGTGGCTAATTAAATTAAAATGTAAAATATCATTTGTACAAAAAAATTTATTTATGTACTATTATATAGTTAGTACTAAAATTAAATTTTGAGCCTTGCTATGAATTTACAGTTGGTACTTGAAAAGCCTGTTCAGATGTTTCCCTTTTAACGGTTTTAATTGTTTTGTATTTACATTTCAGTATATAATTATTTTAATTGGTGAATTTCCATGGTTAAACTCCAGAATGATCATAATTTTAGTCCAAATAAAACCATTCACCTTTAATAATTATAAATATAATTGTATTAAATCCTTATATCATTTGTATACCAGTTAACAAAAATATGGTTCATCCTTGGTAATATTAGCAATAAAACTGAGCATTTGACGCTTAGATATATAGCCAATCGCATTGTTGAAATAATGACATGGCTTCTGCTGACCTATTTATTATTTAACCTATATTCGATGTCTTTCATTGTTTTGTCTTATTGGTTTTGCATCCCATATTTAATTTATAGTTTATATATTTGACAGTTCGACTGAGATTTATTTAGGAAAATAATGTGTTTTGACCATAACGTATTTGATATGTAATGTTTTTTTTTAGTTTTACAAGTTACGATATAAAAAAGTAATTACAATTTTGTATGGAAAAGATACATCTAATAATTGAATAAAACCTTTTAATTCTTTATAAAAGTATAAAGAATACCATATATTAAAACCTTTTACGATTTAAAGTCATTTAACCAGTTTTCCGGTAGAAAGATCACATGGAGTTCCCAGTTGTATTTTTTATTTAACAAAAACCCAACCTTCCCCTGGGTACAGTGTGGTGACATGTATCTTAATCCGTTTTCCTCTTTATTTCAGTTTTACTTTAGGCTTTATATCCGGGGTTGGTCAAACGACATTAAATAATAAATTTATTGATTATCACTTCCTATCTTCCAAAAACAAATAATGTTACAATATTTAAGTATGTGTTGTATTTTACAAACACAAAACCGGTACATTTTGTTAAAGTTTAAATCCTAATAATAATTAACTATTTTGTTATTTAGCCTTGCTTATTATACAATCTAGTTTTGACTGATAATATTTCAGTATGCAATCAGGATTATCTTTGTTATTGAAATTTATTTAATTTTACCGTATATATTTTAGAGATTATAAATTAAATAACAAAGTAAGTTTAGATGTTGCGTGATCTTAACTATTTACTATTTAAGTGGTAACATGCATGATTCAATTGATAACATATAATTTAATATTGAAAAAAAAACAAATAGACACACAATATAGAAATATTTTTTGTATTAATAAAGTACCGTAAGCTTATATATATATATATATATATATATATATATATATATATTTCATAGGCACAAAAACCTTATACGCACCCTTTTAAACTGCCATATTAACCAGTAGTAAACATTTGCTTTTGTGTTTTTATCTCTTTTCTTATGCCATGTAAAATTGAGACTGGCCTTAGAAATCGTTTGAGAAAACAAAACAAACCACTATCTTATCGGAGACATAAAAAGGAAGCTCTACGGAATACAAAATAATCTTCCTGTGAAAACAACCCCAAGAAATCCAGTCTAAAAAATGTGGCTTGAATGCATATTATGAAACCAATAAAAGCAGCAACGTCTTAGTTATATTTCCTTTAAGTATACATTTCCTTTAAAGAATAGGCTGGGCACATATCATTGATCATAAAATACAGAAGTTCAGCATAAAAAAAACTGTGCAAAAAATGAATTTTTATTAACGATTTAACTTTTCTGAATGGAAAGTGGAATATATTTTAATTTAATATTGATTAACAGTATGTTTTACCATATGAATTAAAAATATGTAATAAACCATGGTTTAAAAGACAATAAAATAACATACATAAGGTTATAAACGTATGAAAAAAAAACACTTAAAGAGTGTATTACTTCGAAATATGGTAGTCCTTATGTCATATGTCACAGTATTTTATTTTGACATTAAATATCACTCTAAAATTACTAATTAAATATTAAGAGCAAACTATATATATTCAAAGAGCATCAAACAAACATCGTAATAAGAAAAAAATAAAAAAGAACAAAATTAATAAACAAACTTATTTTAAAATTCAGCTGATCATTAAAATTAACAAAGAGTAATCAAAGACATACATATCATATGAAATAAAACTCAGAACACAAAATAGATCTGAGAAAAAAATATAGTTTTTCAAATACATAGTTGAACACAATCACATATTGCTTAGGTGCACTAATGTTTCAAAATTGTAATTTAATCTAATCTGTTCACAGTCACTCACTATCATATTTTTAAGCAGTTTTTATTTATAGTAAACAAAGTTCTACGCCCTTCAACTTATCGTTAGTTTAGTGTTTTATAAAAAAAACCAACAAAGACACTTGTGAACTTAACGAACCATAACAGAATCAATTTGTGTCTTCCTTTACGAAGTATTCTTCTGGTTAAGTTGTTCCAAGTGTTACTTTGTTTAAAGTTGTGAGGAGCTATCAACCTAAACCATATACAACCATATATAACCATATGTAACCATATATAACCATAGGTAACCGGTCGCAAGTATAATCCTAAGCGAAAGATTTGAATATTTTTATGTTTTGAAACTAGACCCAGCTGTCATTGATCATTGGGCTTTTTATAAAATGTCCTGGCTAATTAAACAGGTGGTGTTAGTCAGTAACAAAGCTACATAAGGCATCTCATTTCATTCTACAATGATAACTTATATTTTGGATTCAATACACACATAGATGCCATTCCCAAAGCGAGTGGAGTGGATGTAATACAATATATCTAAGGGAGCGAGCTGATCTGGGGGTAGAGCGCACGCTTCAGATTCCGAGGCCCAAGGTTCAAATCCTTCCAATCACCAGTGTATTTTGTCCATGTGATAATGCCGTGACCTTCTATGTACTAGAAATGACAATTTATCATAGTCTAAAGACAGTTTGTATATACATCATAGTTAACAATCATATACTCTTTAGAATGTTGTCAGAAAATTTTGAAAATATTACGAAGCAATGTAATAAATAAAGAAAAAATACAAAAATATTAAGAGGTAATTTCTTAACCATAATACCATTTGGTTTTATGACAATTATCAACTTTAAATATTCTTAAAGTAATATTTAATATTCTTAAGTTCCACATTTTATTCTGTAGGAGGTTAAAGTTATATTAAATACAAATCAAACCTATTTTAACAGGCAACAAAGAATAATTTTGGATATTGACTTGGTTATCGTACAAAATGTAGTCCATATTCTCGCAACGCTTCTTGAAAAACAATACCCTCTCGACTTTACTTGAGAAAACCCCCTTTTGAACAATGGACTTCATATACATCGCTACAGTAAATCTATCGTGTTTAGTAGATTTATTTATGTGTTATAACTATTCCTTATAGTATTTTACGCAACGATAGCATGCGTACACTACTTTACCTACGACAGTCTTTTAAATACTAACAATCACTACTCATAACTTCTAAGAGAGTTTATGTTTTCGTTTATAACCTCTCAGTGCTAATGACAGTGATTTAACGAATTGTACCAAACACTGCACAACTCAAAAATTTAAATTGACCAAAACAGCTGATCAGTTGAAGTTCGAAAAACTACAATTTTACATCCTTTCTCTTTAATATTTGAACCTTATTGGTCGGTTACTCTTGTTGTTAAGTTAAAACAATGGTTAAGTAAGCGAACAATCTTGTAAGGTGAATATTTTTAATTAACAACTGAACTGAAACGGCTAGTCTTAAAACGGTCATATATGAAGATATTTAAGCAAACGGTTTGTTAATTGTGTGTCTCAAAATCTTTAATGGTTTTCTTTAAGTTATTATTTTCATCCGGCATGCCATTTTGGCAACCATTGCTGTTGCTATACCGCTTAGTGAAGAGAAATTGGTTGTTTGGAAATGGAATTACATAACAATTCTTCCAGTTTTATGAGTGCATTGTAGCTAACGTTTAGGTGTGTTGCCAAGAACATAGTGTGTTGGAGTTCCGGGGAGAGTGACATATTTAATGCCTATTTATTCACCACGAATTTTCAGGTCTGCATTGCATTTACTAGTAGTTTTATTTTTATCCAATAATTTTAAATCCAAAATGTAATAATAAATGAATTAATCGTCAATACATTTGAATCAGGCTTGGACAAAAAAATTATTTTATGTTTATTTTGCTAAAAAATGTGCGAGATTTGATAAACATTAACAATCTAGTTTGGAATTCAAACAAAGAATGTAATGGGTTCCAATGCATTTACATTTTATTTTACAAAATGAGCTTAGCAAGATAGGGTTGTTAAAAAAATAGTACATGCATAATGATAACATATGTTCACCACCCAATGTGTGTAAAGGAAAGTGATGTTCAAAAGTCTAGCAATGCGCTTTTATTAACGTCCAGACCGTAAATATTTCTCTATTTAGAGTACCGAATTTTTTAATTTCTATTTGCCTGATTGGCATAAATAAAAATAAACCAGTGCAAAGTTGAATAAATTAATTCAAATTTACGGACAGTTGATTCTTATATTAGAGACAGGGATGTAAATAAAGGAAAACATCCTACATAAATAATATGTTTCAATTAAAACTTAACATATTAACAGGTACAATGACAATCTTATAACAAAATTTGAATATTTTTATATCCAAATACTAAGACATTTTGAACAGCTAATCTGCAATGAGATTCTCACGAGTGCATCGTTAGTAAAACCTCATAATTGAAAAGGTATTATTTTCTTTCTCAAAAGGTATAGTTAATTAAAATATAATTGACCTATATTTATTAACACATGTTTATATATTACAGAGTCATTAAGCGCATATGGTAATATGAAGGTGAAAATCCCTGAAAACTACTCTGGAAGAAATGCCAGCTATATAAACTGAGTCAATTTTTACACGTTAACAAAACAGCCATTAATAACGTGAAAAACATTGCCCATTAAGTATATTGTACTGATGAGTGTTCTGTATTCACCAATCTGTAGTGTGTATGTGTACATATCAGACTAAGTACGCAGATTTTTATTTAGGAGAAACAAAATACATAGAATTATACATTTCAATACAGTTTATATCTCTAGGCTTATTGTAGCACGTCAACATGATCATAAATTATACAACATGTTTTACAAACTTATGCAATAAGTTTAGTGTATTTACATTTAATTAGAGGTAACATTACCTTTAGGTCTTGTAATAAAAAGTGTGTAGCCTTATACAAGGGTAAAGTTTGTTCTATAAAAACTAAAGATATATCTTATAGAATATGTACGAAAAGCTGTGATGGTATCTAAGGCTAGGGTGGATTTTATTATATAGTTGTATAATTTTTTCAATCAAACGCATGCGTTCACACGATAAAATACAGAGTACAATGTTGTCCATAGATAATACTGTAACTATAAAGCTATTATTTTGCACAACATAAACAGAAGAGGTATAAAATAATTTGTTTAACGAATTTATGCAAAATCGTGCTGAATGGATTAAGTTAAAGCTAACTTAGAAAGTAAAAAATGATTGAGTATATTGCAATTAATTTATACTGTATGTTTGGGTATATTATCGCTAACAATATAATATATGATAATACAACCCACAAATCAAACACGTCATTATTATAATTAACTCGGCATCCCTGCTGTATAGCCTAATAACTAATCGACTATGTGATTGGCAAACAGGAGAATATTTACACATTTAAACTAATGAGCCTGTAAATACATATGGGATATTTTGGTTTCAAAATTATATATTTGAAACTATTTAACAAAAGTGCACTAATATTCATTCGGTCACCCGTAAAAACGTACTTATAGATGAACGAACCCAAATGCAAAATTTAATATGATATTATTTATCAATTAGCATTTTACATCACAAGCTACAAAATAAAAGTTACTCATGTTCCTTCACTCATTGACTCTTTTAGTAACAATTAGTGTCAAAACACCTGAGAAATAGTAAATAAAACAAGCGTTCTCTAAAATAACAGAATTAAAGGTATTGATAAGTTTTTAACATGAAAGAACTTAAAATAATAATAACATTATGGATATTATTTTGAAAATATAAAAAGAACATCCTGCATGAAAGAACTCTTTTTCTTTTCCTTACAGTGATAATTTTGAACGATTGTCACTGACGATGGCTGCAGATAATAGATGTCTGGAAGCATTCTGAGAAGGAACAGAGGCGAGACAATCACTTCCTGTGCTTTGCTCTACAGCTTTCAGGAACACATATCAATTCCTGTGCTTTGCTCCACAGCTTTCAGGAACACATATCAATTCCTGTGCTTTGCTCCACAGCTTTCAGGAACACATATCTCTTCCTGTGCTTTGCTCTACAGCTTTCAGGAACACATATCTCTTCCTGTGCTTTGCTCTACAGCTTTCAGGAGCACATATAACTTCCTGTGCTTTGCTCTACAGCTTTCAGGAACACATATCAATTCCTGTGCCTTGCTCCACAGCTTTCAGGAACACATATCTCTTCCTGTGCTTTGCTCTACAGCTTTCAGGAACACATATCTCTTCCTGTGCTTTGCTCTACAGCTTTCAGGAGCACATATAACTTCCTGTGCTTTGCTCTACAGCTTTCAGGAACACATATCAATTCCTGTGCTTTGCTCCACAGCTTTCAGGAACACATATCTCTTCCTGTGCTTTGCTCCACAGCTTTCAGGAACACATATCAATTCCTTTGCTTTGCTCCACTGCTTTCAGGAACACATATCACTTCCTGTGCTTTGCTCCACAGCTTTCAGGAACACATATCACTTCCTGTGCTTTGCTCTACAGCTTTCAAGAATACATATCACTTCCTGTGCTTTGCTCTACAGCTTTCAGGAACACATATCACTTCCTGTGCTTTGCTCTAAGCTTTCAGGAACACATATCACTTCCTGTGATTTGCTCTACAGCTTCCAGGAACACATATCACTTCCTGTGCTTTGCTCTACAGCTTCCAGGAACACATATCACTTCCTGTGCTTTGCTCTACGGCTTTCAGGAACACATATCACTTCCTGTGCTTTGCTCTATAGCTTTCAGGAACACATATCACTTCTGTGCTTTGCTCTTCAGCTTCCAGGAACACATATAACTTCCTGTGCTTTGCTCTAAGCTTTCAGGAACACATATCTCTTCCTGTGCTTTGCTCTACAGCTTTCAGGAGCACATATAACTTCCTGTGCTTTGCTCTACAGCTTTCAGGAACACATATCACTTCCTGTGCTTTGCTCTACAGGTTTCAGGAACACATATCACTTCCTGTGCTTTGCTCTACAGCTTTCAGGGACACATATCACTTTCTGTGCTTTGCTCTACAGCTTTCAGGAATACAGATCACTTCCTGTGCTTTGCTCTACAGTTTTCAAGAATACATATCACTTCCTGTGCTTTGCTCTACAGCTTTCAGGAACACAGATCACTTCCTGTGCATTGCTATACAGCTTTCAGGAATACAGATCACTTCCTGTGCTTTGCTATACAGCTTTCAGGAACACAGATCACTTCCTGTGCTTTGCTCTACAACTTTCAGGAACACATATCACTGCATTGGTTTGGTTTAAAAAAAGACTGATTTCGAAGAATATAATTGTTTCCACTACATTCGCTGGAAATTATCAGTTTTTACTTTTATTTTACAACAATAAAAACGATAAAAGGAATAGACTTATGCTAGTTTCATCTAATTTTAGCCTGTAGTGCAAGTTTGCATCACAATAAACATTCACTTGAAATCTAACTTCCAAATTTTACGTTGTTATTAAGTAAGAATAAAATGTGTAAATCAAGGTAAAACTAAAACAGGGTAGTATGCTATTCTATAAAGAAATCAATTAGGTTAAATAATCAAACTGGTTATTCCAGCCCCTAGATATAGCTAGAAAATACACTGTTGTGCAATTGGATGGTTACTATAACGAAAATATGCAATTAATATAAGTTTAGATAAGATATAATTAATAATTGAGATGAATTAAGATGCAATTTTTTAAGTTTTTTACAAAAACGTCGAATATTTCTTTCAAATACTATTAAATTTAAAACAGATAAAACCATTCTTCTTTAAAGTTTCCCAAACTTTTTTTAATAAGGATTGAGGTTTCAGCTTCTAAATATAAATTTTCTATTTGGCTGTTTCTTTACCAAAATATGTATCATGTGTTATTATTTTGATCAGTTGTATTTTACTTTGGCATAATATAATCAACAAAATATTATTAGTAATCAATATAATTGTTGAAATACTTTGACTAATTAGAATAAGCTAAAAACTGGCATATATTTTGTATGCGTTCATACAGTTTTAAAGACAATATTCTTAACACAAGTATAACAAGCAGATAGGAGACTTGTAGAAACGATTATTTTATATGTATTAGAATACCCCAGTTATTATTGAAGCATATGTATCAATATACAAGTTTTGTTTTAGTATATTAATATATTTTATACTATTTAGCCAGTAAAAAAACAATCTTTTAATGTGTGGTAATTTTGTTCATGGCTTAAATTGTTTAAATAAACTAAGCACATTCAAAGTTTAACAATGATGGTGGGATTCTCACATTGTAGTTTTAAGACTCTTAATACCTTCATTTACATTCTTATCACGGCCTGTAAAAGTGGTGGTTTATGCAATGTAAAACCTATTTACCTATTGATTAGTTTTAATTGCCTTAAAGGAAATTGGGAATCAACCACAAGCCTTATTTATAATTTATTTCAACTTTATATTTGGTTATTCTCAGAACTAATTTTGTCGCAAAGTATAAGCTTATTTTGCTAAAATTCTATTCGTTCGCTACAAAAATATTATGGTCTTAAAATGATCAAATGATTAATTCCTTACTCACAAAGAATGTTGAAATAAAATGTATGTTACAACGTTTATCCATAACATAAATAGGCACTTCATTTTTTTATAAAAAAAATATGTGCTGGGACTGAAAAACGTTTAGTACTAGAAAGTTTTTAACATATTTAACTGTATAAATTTATACAAAGGTTTTTTATCTTTCATTTAAACAATTAATTTAAATTTTAAAATTAAAAATTTAATTTAAGATTTAATTTATTTAATTTCAAATTGAACATTTAAAAATTAAAAATTTTCATTTAAACTGTACTTCTTACTTCGTAAACTGCATTTACTCCAAGAAAAACTATATTTAATCCCAAGTGATATTAATACGATTGGTGTTTTTATAACTAAATAAATTACTGTGCTTTTATAAAAGTCAATGAATTAAATAACTTCTTAATCAGCATCGTACGTCTTATTAGATTACCTGAAAATACAAATAAATACGTCTAATAACACATGTAATAAAATATTTACAATTACACCGTTTACCAAAAAGACGGTAAATACTTATAAAATATGGTAAATGGTGATCGATTTCGATTGGACATTCCAATAATCATTAGATCAAATAGGCAAATAATTGGCAATAACCCATAAATATCATTTTAAGGACTTTAATTAACCAAATTAACAATATAATGTAATTAAGTAGTAATACGAAATAATTAGATTAATTACAAACAAAGAAATTATTTATTTTTCAATAATAAGGACTATAAATTACTGTAAATAGACATTCAAGTTTATAATTTACTTTCGTTTTACGAACGAATGTTAGCTAAAGAAAATTATATTTCCCAAAATTCACAATACACAGTATCACAGGCATGTTAAATACATCACAGTCCCATTGGAGTCTAGGGAAATAACAGTCCGGTTAATGTTTGCCACTGGTTATAATTGACATATGTTATTGAGCCCCTAAACCACAAGTACAGTTCTGAAATTAATATACTACATAACTGCATAGGACTTTAGGGATATAACAGTGGGCTAGATCTTGATGTAGATATTGACTTGAGCTGGAACCGTTATAACGTTTATGTGTATGGTGATTAAATTATTACAGTTAATCATGTAATTTTTGGATTAAATTCTGGATAACAGTTATGGATGATGTGTGCACGATATGGTATACTCTATGTTACTATCTTTCGAAATATTTTCTTCCGTAATTTATATGACAGCTCTGTTTTAGTTACAAAACTAGACAGTTTTAAGCTCCCAAAAACAAATCTTAATTTTGGGCCAAATAGTAGTTTTTTTTTTATAAAATAAGCCGCTTCATCCTATATTCCGTTTTTATAGTTTTAAAAAGATCAGTCGGAACAATTTAAAGATCATATTATTTATACGATGAATGGGGGCTATCTGGTTAACAAAGTAATTTAATTGTAGAATTTCTCTGTATTTTGACCCATAGAACTTTTTCCCAGAGTATGGCTGTTTGCTTACGGGGAAAACTGTATAGTACAAATTTTATAGAATAGTGACCCATGGTTAACATCCATCATCACTTAGGTTGTATTGTAACTGAAGTCGTATTTATTTGAATTTGATTCGTCTTTTTAACTCAACTCATTGTCTTTCACTTGTTACAAATCTTTTAACCTTTTGTTTATTAATTCAACGATTCGCGAGTGCAATTATCTTTACAATTTCCTTATTAAATGTTATTCGTTAAAGATTAGTTTCATAAAAATAATCTAACAAATTATCAAATTCTAAAAGACGTTTTCGACAGTTTTAAGTACCCTAGAATCAAGATGTATCGAGTAAAAGTTTTACTCCATGCATCTTGCCCTAGAATAACATAACGTATTATGCTTGTTAGAGAGCCCCACATAATGGACAAGAGTTGTTAAGGAGAATTTTATTTCTAACAACACAGGGTTCAATCCTGTATCCATGTCCTTGTAATCAGTCCATGTACCCAATCACTAATCCTTGCAACAGTGAGCTAGTACAGAATATTAATGACAGTTGTGTTAATCAGCAAAGTTAGCCCCACGTATCGGTCAGAGGACTTGTATGTGACAAGCCGTGTATTAGGGTTGAAACTTTAGGAAATAATAAAACGTTTTGTTTCAGAAGTCATATAAACAGTCATACTCTTTTATATTTTACTAACTTCTCAGAAGTTATCCAAATTATAATATTAAGTTTCCTACTGCAGTTTAATGCCTTTTACTGTTAAAAACCAGTTGATATTTTTGTGCTATACATTTGATTTAAGATTTGGTTATGATAACCATTTATCCATACATTTAATCAAGTTAAAGTTTGTTTTCTTTAACAGGAATCATGAATTAACATATAATTAAAGCTACGAACTGTATATTCTTTTTATTCTTCGTCTAAACACCTAACTTTATCTTTAACAATGCTGTAACTTAACTGAAATGAGTTTATACATTTTTAATTTTTTGAAAAATGATTGACCTACAACCAAAGTTGCTTCTTTAAAAAAAAAAAAAACAATACATTTTCAGTAAACAAACCAGAAGTTGTTGAAATATTCGCAATAATAATGTGATAAAAACCTATTATACATGTAACTATACAAATTCAAATTCACTTATGACTTAACAATCATTAACAACTAGCATAGAAATATAAAACTTAAAAAATATTACTCTATCCAATATAAGTATTAAAATCGCTCAGCAAAAGCGCAAAAACATAGCAGGTAGTTGGTTAGTTTTGTATTATTCTTGTTTATAAGTTATAATTAATTATATTTGGACCAATTGTACTTTAATTTGTATGTTTAACCTTATTTGGATATAAGATTGGTACGTTTTAAAGTTTTATATACAATAGTTTTCAGAAATAATTTCAGTTTAAAATGGTTCGTTCACTCGAAAATCTAATGGAACATCGAACCAAACAACTTTTGCTAAAACCGATTCATCAATAAAAACGAAAAGTGCTTTAAACTCGTTGACAAAATTGATAGTACTGTGATAAGTTTAAAAATTAAATAAAAAAATATTTAACAGGGAAAACATCGTATTTATTTTGCCATGTAGAGAATATCGCCTCAATAAACTCTATTTGGCAAAGGACCAAAAGTAATTGGTAAGAAGTGTGTACAACGATGCTCCTAAGCGTAGAACATACATTGCCATTTTTCTATTTTCAAATGCAAGTGCAAAATTTAGCGTGGCTAAAATGAACGAGAAAGATTTATCCATTCAAACAATTTGTTTTGATATTATAATATACGTATTATTTCGTACTTTGATGTAATAGTATATTTCGTACCTAGGGCCGAAAATTAGGTTTTGCCGGCTCGAGATAGTTTTTAAGTTCGAGACGAAGTCGAGAACTGAAATCGATCGAGAGCCGCAAAACCATTTCGGTCCGTGGTACGAACGCTATTTTTCACCACACTATACCCTATTACCACTATTCACCACAATAATAATGCACACTGATAGTCAACACAACTACAACTTTAAGGTTATGTGAAGAAATAATTTGAGGAATCAGCAAAAATAAAAATATATAGTTGCTAGGCAACGGTGACAATAACACAATTCTATTGAAATGCTATGGATTTTGATTATGTATTTAAAATGCATTCATGTTTTAAGTAAGTAAGCGGACAGCTGATTTTGCGGCCCCGGCCTGTAAAAACCTGCTCGGTCCCCAAATTATGGACAGCTGGCATCGCCAGCAAAACGTAACTTTCGGCCACAAATTAACGTATGTAATACAGCCAAAAACATGATAGTGTGGTGAAAAATATGTTTATGGTACCGTTAAGAGTTGAATTAGTAGTTCAGGGTTATTTTCAATTTTCACTGTTTTTGGATTAAGACCGACCAAATGACCGTTTAGTTTAGAATGCTGTTGTTTACAAGAACAAGTTATTTTCAGGTCCTATTTGTTTCGTAGTAGAATGCTTCCTAGATCGTCTATTATATGTGGTGTATATATTAAACTAGGTATTCTTAACGTTTAAGAAGGATGAGTGGTTAATTCCATCAAAATAGTTTTACATAGATTGTATTTACAAAGTAAATACTAAATTGTGTAGCCTACTAGCAGCATGATTTTTTTTTTATTTGGTAAATCTTTTTGAAAAAGTTATAGCCTACTAATAAAGGGTTTGTAGAGGTATCTTATATCAAATCAATTGTGAAAAATCATTATCTAGTGTAAAAAATATTTCAAAACGTTTATTCTTATTAGACGAGCTATTTAAAATTTAATTGTATCTAATTATGGAAAATATCAATACCTTTCTAAATGGATAAGTTCAAAGCCAAAAAAAATTAGAAATATAACTACAACGTGAAGATGAAAAGTTTATAAGCTAGTAGTATAATCCAGGACAACATTGTTCATTGATTTCAAAACGGTAATGTAATATTCCTTCGTTTCCATTTCCATTTGTGGATTCCAACTTAAATAGCGGATTGTTATGCTATTATAAACCTAGCAAAACATTACCTATGCATGATTCATAATGTAGTTATTGTCTGAAACGTAATTAACAATAACATTCAAATACGGGACTTGCAGCAGGGTTAGAGTAATTATCATGATTATATGCTTTGTGTGTTCTCATGAAAGGATCAAAACCAAATATAGTTGAACGGCTGCTAAACCGATTTCATTAGGGGTTTTAGTAGTTATGAGTTTCAATTGAATAGTATAACGTATTAACTAAATTGTAATCAATTTTCATCATGATTAACGAATTTAACGATAGTTGATTAAGGAATTATTCAATTTTTAATTATGAAAGTAGTGTTTGAGCTGCAACAATTATGGATTATTCTGTTAAAGAATTTAACATCCTTCTTATAAAGGATTATGGCATTTTCTGTGTGATTAAGTATTGAGTACTTGAAATGTAATGATGTTGATGTTGTTTTTGTTAAGGGCAATGAATTTGTTTAGTTATAATAAATCACATTCTTAAAGCCTTAAATATGCCAAGCTAACAAATTGTTCATCAACATTGTATTTACCTAGTATTTAGATGTTAATTAAATCTATATAAATAGCTTAATCGTGAATCAAAAGATCCTCCTTCTAAGAAAGTTAATTAATTGTTTTTTAAAACTAACACGATTCCAAACAGAGATTATATTAAAACAGCAGTAAATCGAATCTCATATATAACAGTGTTGCAAAACAATTGATTCACAGATTCCTTCGGGTTTCATGTTTTATGCAACCAAACGGAAAGTGATTCTTCAAATCCATTACACATGATCAACCCGTGGGAGGTTAAATGTATGGAAAACAATCGGTGTTTGTGAAAACCCTTTTATTGACTAAAAAAAGCACAAAAGTAGGGTTAAAATAATGTTATACATTTCGGTTTTGTGCGATTAAGGATTTCACATCTTAAATCACGCTAGGCATGTAACACACAGATATCTTTCCTCAAGTGTTAACATGTCAGAACTTGTTTAACCGTGTCAGTCTTACGATATGTTCTCTCAGAGATGTATAACTGACGGCGTATAATGACGGATGTAAGGGTATTCAAGATATACAAAGGGTAGCAAAATGTGTATAGTGAAAAACATACATAGTGCGGTACTTGTTCCAGTAAAAGTTATTAGTATCAAAAGGGTTATCAAAAGTTGTATGATTTGGAAATCTCCGTTCAATTTTAAATACCTTATTTTCAGTAATGCTCATAATGTATACTATACAATACAGAATGGTATTTTATAAAATAAAATAAAACCCATCCTTTTACTATAAACATAACAACTTTTTTTCTAATTACAGCATAGTAACATTTAGTAATAAAGATTATTTTATGTAATTCCACAGGTCTTGAACGCCACTGACAGTTTCCAGCCAACCGGAAAATTGACACTCTGAACAATGAAATGTGTTGAACCATATGTTGGCTTACTTACCATGATACCTTTTAGGGAAACATCACACTTACATACTGGTATCTGAGGCTAATTAATATATAGTATAAATAATTGTATGGAATCAAGAGACAATTTAGAAGGTGCACAAAATAATGCACCTGCAAAATAATGCTGATGCAAAATAATGCATCGATGCGTATGTATCGATCCGTTAATAAAAGAATATACTTTTGCTCCAGTTAAATATTCGTTTACTTACAATAATAGAAGCATATAACGGTAATAAAATATGAAAACAAAAAATTGGGTTCGCTATAACTTACAAAACACAATGCAAGTTAGTGTATCAGAAATAATTAAATTTATGGTTCTTTGGGGTTCTGGGGGAAAATAAATAGGTTTACATACTTAAAGTTAAGCTAATGAATTGTTATTTGCTAACTGATACGACCATGTCATGTTTAATGATATCTCGCATGGAATTAATGTTTAGCATCATGTCCACAAGCTTCTACCGTTTTTAAGCAATGTGTATTTTATATTTCTAAATTGTGTGCTTTAGTACAAAGTTAATACTGGAATACAGTTAAAGAGTCTACATAATATAGTTCATTAGCATAGTTCTAGGACATAATTAATAATATTTACTATCACTGTAAAGCTAAAAACCAATAAAAGTTAATAGCTTTTTGAGATGAAAATTGGCTCTTTGCATAAACAAGAGTCAATTTCTATGCTAAGTTGTCTGGGAAGGAGTTTCAAGTTCTAATGAACTAGTTCGAATTGACTTATATTGTTGTAATGCAGTTCTGCTAGAACAGTTAATATTTTCATGGTAAAATTAGTTTTACTCTAAAACTCTCCTTCTACATATCACAAGTATACACATTTACTTTGAAAGTTCCCAAACATAATACCTGAATTCATTATGTTTTATTTTTTGTACTTTTCTTGTATCAGAGTGACTAGACAGTAAGCAACGGGCAATAATTGTAGCTTTAAAAATGTAACAAAAGCTCCAACATATATTAGAAAAAAAACAGTTCATGCAGTTCAAATAAAAATAGAATACAGTAACTTAAACAAACAAAACATCATTTTCTTCATTGATTATTTATTAATTAAACGTATGTAATTTTGTACAACAACATTATTCGTGATTTACACATTAATGGCAAATCATATTTTTAGGGTATGAAGATTAAGAGAAATCGTTGCAGTATTTTATAATTTGTCCTCTACAAGCGGTTAAAAATGAAAACTTTCTAGTATGGTTCTGTTTCGCTTTTAAGATGCACGTAAAATAATTTACCAATAACATAATTAATTTTTTTAACTAGGGAATCGATTCACTACGTATAAATATATTACATACTCTTCAAATAACTAAAAACTTCAAGAATATTTTTTTTTATTTTTCGTTGTTTAGACTGATGTTATGTTTTTTTTTTTATATTTTGTAAAGATAATATAAAATACAACGCTAGTTAAACATGTTGAACATAAATCAAAGACTATTTGTACAACACAAACGATTTCCTTCAGTTCATAAAATAAAATATAATAATGCGGTACTTAAAAAAACAAGTAAATTTCTCTATTGACTTGGCTTTGTATAATTTGAAGACCTAAACAATTTATTTCTAATATATTAGGGTTATTATTTATTTGGATTAATTATCTTCCTTTATTTAGGTTATGATAGCAATATTAAATGTATTATGTTATCAAAATCTTAGAATTTCTTTCATTGTTTTAGTATTAAAATATAAACTAAGCAATAAAAAAATAAAACTATAAACACTATTGAAACAGAACCATGTTTCCGTACAGTTTTAATTAACTTACTGCATAATTAAAGCAGTTACCATATAATGGCACGACGCCTAATTACCCTAAAATGAGGCATTGCCAATTATTACTCTACGTGGATATTATATCGTTGAGGTAGTTATACCTAAGTATTTTGCGATTTTAATTAAACATTATCTTGTAGTTTTGTTTCCCAAAACGGTTTATAATAACAGTGTAGCATATTTTTTTATTACATGAGAAAGTTCCTACGTAAAGAGTTCAGTATTAGCTTCCTTAGCAACTTTATAATAGTGTAATGGACTGGTAATATAGATGTGTTGCTTTTATTGCAAAAAAAATATTTTGAGTTTAGGGCAAGTATCATCAGAGAAATTTTCGTCCAATTTTGATGAAGTTTGGCTTAACATGTAGGGCTGGGTTCCGTCAAAAGAGGTCACTAAGTAGGCATATCGAGTTATAAGAATATGGTGATATGGGATTTAACTGTTTTTCAAAATAGGTGTTTAGATTGTTTCCCCTTAAAATATAAAAATACTAAATTCTCATTACTGCTATCATGTTCAGCCTGAATAATAATAATGTTGTATACTGAATTATCGTAAGTTTTGGTTACGGATGAATAAAAAAAAACATTTGAAATTCCTATGCTACCGTATGGCGAATAAGTACCGGTACCTAATCTGTTTTAATTTACTAGTTCATGGTTATGTATATAGAACTGGTGTTAGTTTTGACTTGTTATACATGTCTAACATTGTTGATTAACAACTCTTAAATAGCTCATACATGCATTATAAATATTATGCCTACCAAGTTGTGGGTTTAAAGGGTAATTAAATTTATCTGATACTTTTTTTCGTAAACAACAAAGGAAAGTTCAAACTAGACTATTTGCATTATAACGTTGTAAACATGATATTGGAGATAGCAATTTAAAATAGCATCATTTCATACCACCATTTTTTTTAAGTATCCTTTTCAGAAAAGTTCTTAGAATTGAAAAGTTTCCCATAACAGCATTGTTTACTTTCATATCAGCGTAGGTTTACTAATAACAAAACGGGTATGTAAATGAGGTTCAAGGATTGAGAGAGAAGAAGTAAAGTTGTAATAATTCAAACATCAACTAATCAGCTGATCAATTTAATTGTTGAGTGGCGCAATTAGTGTTTGGTACAATGTTTCGTTGCATCACTATCAGTGGCAATGGTTTTAAACAAAAACATAACCTCTCTTAGAAGTTATGAGTAGTGATTTTTATTAATTTAAACACTTTCGTAGGTAAAGTAGTGTACACAACTCGCGTAAATAGTGTTAACGACACTCGTAGAAGTTTTTAAGGCACTCGCCAAGGCCCGTACTTTATATTTTTTACTCGTGTCGTTAAAACTATCTTTACGCAATCGTTGCGTAAACTACTATTAACTAATTAGTAAAATTTGTAGCTTAATGAATGTAGTAACTTGCGAAAGAAAACAACTAATGTAAGATAAAATATAATCGAGCCTATTTCTTTTGCCTCTAAGGTTTGATTTTTGAGCTTTGAAACTTTATGGGTAATCATGTGTAGCAATTTTAACGGATTGCCATCATGAGTTTTCCTTACTATTAGGTGATCCAAAAGAGAAAACTAAAACACAGGACTTAATTATTTTCCATGGGTTATTTAGTTGTAAATATTAAACTCACTGTAGTCAAAAACATATCTATTATTTAAAGTTTAATACGTTGCGTTGACTTCTGACGGGTATGCATGATAATACAGAGATATTACCATCTAATGTTTACATAATACCTATGAGGTAAACAAACAGCTCGTTTGCAGTCGTATATTAAATTCATGGTTTAATCAAGTTATAACGCTAATGAAACAATATTATTTAACATTAAAGGTTACATTCAATGACAACAACTTCGTTTCAAGCATTTAAATTCGCTTTACAAATAGTATTGCTATTCAGAAAGATTATAATTCAAACAAAATATTTTTACGGGGTTTAAAATCCATACTTTGTTAACTCATACCAGTACGTTATTCATATGGTTATAATGTAGTAAAATATTTACGCTGACTAATTATTCTGATTTTAAAATAGCATTTTTAAAATTTATTTCAATATTTTGCTTAACTTATAGTGCTAGTGTCATAGAAACACTTACGAATCAATTTTCGACTGATTATAGACTCATTTCCATAAAATAAATTCTCTGTGTAAATTAAATGGAGGAAATTTAAATATGGTCAAAGGAAACTATAATTGTTGGTTTTAATATGAACAGTTTTTAGAATCGCAACCGTATATACAGGGTGACTTTTAATTGTCCCCCCCCCAACTTTTTTCTACATTTTTTCAAATATCAATCCCAGACCACTTCCAAACATTGTTGGGTAGTAAGTACTTCATTTTGACAAGGTGGTCATTTCCGGCCGCTATCTTGGATCCGCCATATTGGATGCAAAATATTTTTTTTCAAATGTAAAGGTGGGATTGTGACCCATTATTTCAAACTAGATTTTTACCCTGATTACAATGCCGCAAACCGTTTTTAAAATTATAGATTTATTCTAAAGTTATGATGCTTTTTTAAAACTTTATTTTTAGCCCATTTTAACAGTGTGCTTGTACAAACTAAGACTATAATCTCAAAATAGTGCTAGATAAAGATAAGTATACACTACCAGTCATTGCCAACCTATTTCCACTTGGTTATGAATGATGAATATTTTTCGGCTGCCATCTTGGATCCGCCATTTTGAAATGTGATGAATTATTTTTAATATAAAAGGGGTGTTGTGACCCATCATTTCGGATTACTTTTTTAAGCTGAACTCAACTCCATGGTCCATTTTTTATTTTCATATTTTAATTTTGAAATATTAACATTTTTTTAAAAAATCTTGCAATAATTCATAAATAAAACTTGATAACAAAAAATGTATTGCGGCAATGTGTTTAGCTTAAAAAATTAGTTCAAAATGATGGGTCACAACACACCCTTCATATTTAAAATAATTTATCCCATTTCAAAATGGCGGATCCAAGATGGCAGCCGAAAAAAATGCATCAGTCATAAATAAGTGAAAATAGGTTTACAATAACTAGTAGTGTATACTTATCTTTATCTAGCACTATTTTGAGATTATGGTCTTAGTTTGTAAATGCACAATGTTAAAATGGGCTAAAAATAAAGATTTAAAAAGGCCTCATAACTTTAGAATGAATCAAGATTTTTAAAAACGGTTTGCGGCATTGTAATCAAGGTAAAATTTTAGTTTGAAATAATGGGTCACAACCCCACCTTTACTTTGAAAAAAATATTTTGCATCCAATATGGCAGATCCAAGATGGCGGCCGGAAATGACCACAATGTCAAAATGAAGTACTTACTACCCAACAATGTTTGGAAGTGGTCTGGGTTTTATATTTGAAAAAATGTAGAAACGATTTTGGGGGGGGGACAATTAAAACTCACCCTGTATTATTATTTGCTGGTTAAGTTCCCAAATCCTTTGAACTATTGATTTAAGTGCATATGTTATGTACTATTAACAAATTAGATAATTTTTTGAAAGCTTATAAAGTATTACCTTAAATTATACTAAGTAAAAATAATGTCTTGAAAGTTTTTACGAAAACAGTTTTACCAAAACTTATCAAATAAAATGTAAAATTTACGCTAGGAAAAGTTTGTTTTAAGTTTAATCAGTTATGATCTTTTTTAATAACGATTTAATATTCATATTGTGTAGTCAGGTTTTGTGTGGAAATATTTAACAGTTTTCAAATGTAAAATTCTGCTGAATGGGTGACAGGTGGTACAAACAAATGTCACTGTCAGGATTTACTTCTGTTTGTTTTATTTCACTATTTATTCTTTTAATATTCGTGTAAATAAATGCTTAGCCGAATTTAGCGATGACAATTCTTTTATTTGCGCAAATGAAAAAAAAATATGTAAAATATTTTCCATTTACTCTTGAAAGTGCTTGTAAATCATGACAGATTTTATCTTTTTTACGTAATTATTGCGAAGTAAGAGATTTAATTTTAGATCGAGGAGATAAATTTTAATACAATAAATAGTTAACGTATTTATACAAACTTTATAGTTTTTTTTTACTAATTGAACTTTCAAACTAATTGAAATAGTTGGATATTTGTTTCTGCATCAATTAATTCTGCATCAAGCCATGACAACTTAAGACCATGGAAGAATACCCTTTCTTAATTATAACTAATCAGATATACAGTATTGGTTTAGGTATTATTCAGTGTTAACTTATGCCTGAGGATTTAATAGAAAACTAACTTCTGTATTGTATTAGCATATTACAATTTGTACTGTACGTTTAGAATAAGGTCAAGCTGATCAAGTACAATTAATCAAATAAAGTTGAAGACTTTGAATAGTCTGTGTTTCTAAACACATTTCTATAGAATAGTTTTACTCATTCATGTGGATCACTAACGTATTACAAACATCTATCACCCAACTATTGATAAATAGACGTATTCAGACAATCTCCAATCCTCAGCACTGTAAATCCAATCCTGTTTTGTATTGAAATGTTTGTTTGTGGTTGTTTTGACAAGTAAATAAACAAGATCTCATGATTACGATCAGTTTCAGACTCTAAGGTTTGACCTACTATAGTAAATTAATCTAAAATCGTAATTTTTGGGATTTAAATTAAAAGTAAAATAAGTTTATGTATTTAATAGCTATATAAATAAAACACATGCTATTTTCAGTCATGCTATTTTCTACAAACACAAACAGCATGACGTGCCAGGATGAAGGTGTAAATGCATTAAACTAAATTTTGTAACATGCAACACACGACTACACACATGTTTCATATTATCTAGGTTTGAATGGCATTTGTATTATAAATAATCGTCCAATCTTCTAATCTTTGAAATATTTTTGTATAGCATGTAAACTTAATGAAAAAAGAAAAAAATAAGAAGAAATAAATTAAATTTAACCCAGCCTGCAGGTTTTAGTGTGGTGTTTGAGTTTTATGCTTTTTTGCCAGTTTCTTAAAATTTTTACATTTTTCCCTTTGCATGTTTTACAGTTTTATTTATCTATTTATTTGACTCGCGACTCTTTTGTTTGTTAGTATTAGTGACTTGACCTATTGCAAATACTACTGAATGGCTTAATAAATCTTAAATCTTAAAGTAAAAATGCTTAAGTCAAAATTTAAGTCAAATAGCCATCAACTGTAAAACCACACAGACTTCTACGAGAAACAGCACAAGTGTTAACCACATCCGGAAATCCATCGAACTTCAAACGAGTTTCACACAAAACTTTACCAAAGACACTTTGTAAAGACTGGCAAAAAGAACATTACTTTTGGCCGGATTAACTCTCTTAGTTCAAAAACAGTAAAAGTAATTCAAATTTCATTTTTTTACCGTTACACTTTGGAACTTTGGCAATCGACCCTATAATGACTATGTTATATATATGATAATATGTATAAAATTCAAAAGTGACTGAACATTATAATAAATTCATGTTAAGTACAAATGAAAGTGTAAAAAGCGAAACAAACTACTTACTACAAATGATATTTCAAGGACCATTGTTTTATTTAAACACTATTAATATTTTTCCTTTGTGAGAGAGGTTAATTGCTCGTTATCTCTGTTTGTTGTAAAGCCCTAACTAATCACCTGGAAGACATATGATGATGTAGGTTGTGAGAACACAGCTAAGTGTTTCCCTATTAGACAGCATCGTTAGAGGCGATTAGTGCTGATTAGGTTGAATAATTATCTTTGCTGGGTGGGAAGTGATTTATTCACTAAGCTTAAACAAACTAACTGTAATACTATGTTTTCAATAAATTGGACATCTTTGGTGAGCAAGATTCCACGATAATAATTCATGCTAGGTGACTTTAATCAAGTAAAATTATTGAAATTGTACTGCAATTGAATTAGAATGGATGTACGAAACGTTTTTAACGTTCAATGAGGTTACCATTGTCTTTTAGCAAATTTCCCATATAGGGAATAAGCGATTACCGTACTCATGGTAAGACCTGGACCCGTGACGGATTTCATTTTTAGTTTTGAGGTCCTTAGATGACAAAAACACCACTCGTTCAAATTCATATACATGAACAGACTATGGGAACGGGGGTTTATGGGGTGTTATGGGGTAAAAATTGGGGTTTCCCATTGTTGGCCCAAAAAACATAAAAATTGAAATTAATATAAAATACATTGGAAACTCTTGCTGAGGCCCCCTGCAACGTATACATAACGTCTTGATCAGCATTGTACGTGCTATTAAATTTACGGAAAGAAAATAAAGATACGTCTTATAACACTTCAAACATATATTTACGCTTATACTGTTACTCACAAGACGGTAAATATACAATCACTTACCATCTTTTGTATATTTACCGTCTTGTGAGTAACAGTATAAGCGTAAATATAAAGGTTTAAGTGTTATAAGACGTATCTTTATTTACTTTCCGTAACGTATACATGATAAAGAAAAGCTGACCTATCAATAAAACGCTGACACAATAACGGCATATAGTCCATCAAACAGTTTTATCAACTCTCATTGCTTCAGTTTATTTTTTTCGGATTATTGTTGATTTAGCATGATGTTTTACCAATATTATGATTTGATTTAGGTTTAGGTTTGAACAACTTGTCCTACTCCACTTTAATATATCTCACATAACCGTATATTGCCAAGATGACCCTTGTACTCTGGAGGAGAGTGTGGTCAGATATTTCCCCTGAGGCTCATTTGTTCTACTTGAGATCTCCTTGGTAATGTAAGTGTGTCGAGTGTAATGTAATGTACGAAGTATATGTGCCGAAAAAATCACTGGGGTTCACACCAATATATAGTAATGTAACGACTTCATTGACAATGATTATAAGTATTATTCAAACAGTTATAATGATTATTTGATACAACTAAATAGTTATTCCAAATATGTATAGGTAATGTCTGAAGTACTTAACAATTTTTCGTCAAAGTGCAGTAAAAACCGCAGTTTTTATACATGCGTTCACAGAAAATTTTTAGAATACTATTTATCAAAGTTTAATTATTTCAAAAGTTATATTTGTAGAAGAAAAGTATTGTAATTATGTAAACGGATTTATTTATTATGGACGATGTGATGAAAGCCTATCATAATTTATTAAAGATAAGTAACTACAGTGGCCAATAATTAACAAAATAACAAATTGATGTGTTTTCTCAAAGCTAATTAAATTTTGGGACTTTTTGTAATAATTTATTTTGAAAATTCTTAATTTTCTTGACATAGTAATTTTACCTACAATTTTATCAATATAAAATATTTTGAGATTTTGAGTCTTAGTCATATATTAAAATATCGGAAGCCTTGTGCATTATCAATCTAAAAAAAAAAAAAAAAAAAAAAAAAAAAAAAACACATTAATACCAAATGTGACATCTAACACAGCCTTTAAGGCAATGATTTCGTTCACATTTATAATAGGAATTGTGTGCATTTCGTGAAATAATTTCTCAACGAAAAAGTTTATGGAAACATTAATCTCATGATAAAAGGAAATATTCTGGTTTCATGGTTACGGTCTGTGGTCAAAGGCAAGTTAAACTCAGATAACTGTAAATACTCGTATGAATGCTCTAACGAGTTGAGTTAAAAAAAAAAACTGTTACCATTTAACTTAATTAAATAACTTAAAGTAGAGTAAATTAAGTTATTCTTTTGTTTTAATCGATGTTATACATTTTTAATTCTAAATTGTAATAATCCTGTTACAAAGTAATAACCCTAGTGTTACAAGCATAAATTTACTTTAAAACTCAAGAGAGCACGGAAAAAAATTATACTGTGGCCTAGTGAAATATGTTTAAATGATGTGGCTGCACAGTAGTTAAACTATACCTCCTTCCTTTTTATGAGCAAATGTCAAGAAATACAGAAATAAATATTTTTATTTTACACGCAAAGGATTGAGCTACTTTAAAAAATGGTTTAAACAATATTATTTTGTTAGCACAACCATAACTAGAAATCCACGTATATAATAGACATTGTAAACATGAATTAATGAACAAACAAGATGAAACACAGAATGTCAGTGTAAGACTGGTAAGAGTTTGTCACCTCGGTCTCTCATTACAACTCTGCCTGAAGCAATACCGCGACTTTCTCACATCCCTCGAATGTAACAAAAGATTTACTGCTGTATGACTTTGTAAAACTGTATAAAGAGACAAGACATTGTATTTTACGTAAACAATACAAAAAAAAAACTTTTCCTCACTTATATTTATATATATATATATATATATATATATATATACGAAATATAATGTCCTTTATGTGGATTTTGGATTTTAATTTGTATATTTAATTTGTATATTTGACATTTGAAATTTCTGCATGAGAAAGAGTTTCGATAAAGGCCTAAGCAAGCCTGCCAGCTGTTTTATTCAAAAACCATTCAAAATTTCACAACTTAAACTATTATTATCTTTGAAACGATAGGTCTATGAAAAAAGTCAAAGAATAAAATCGTCTTAAAATTACATTTTCTACCAGAATACATCATAAAATACAGGGTGTTCTATAAGAAAAATCAAAATTGGCTGCCATATTGGAAAAATGGCGGCTAAAATAATTTTTTCGACTTTACTGCAGTTTTTTTTATAAAAAGTCCAAGGCACTTACCATTTAACTTTTTTTGATATCTCTTATGGTTTTCGAATAAAACGGCTGGCACACTTATATTAATCACCCTGTATTTAGAAATTTTCACTTAATCCTCGTGGGTCATGAGAAAAAAAACTCAGTTCCATAATAAATTGGATTTGTTGGAGTATCCTAGGTTGTATCAGATGGTTTCAAAATATTAAACGGTCCCGGGAATTTTCTACCACCCTGTATAAACCTTGGATCTTAAGGATTCAAAACTGCAAAATAAATTTCGTCCTTAAGTATCAATAAAATGCTGATTCTAAAAGGTTACATCTGCTACATATACAAAAGTAAATAATATTTTTTGCCGTCTTTGGATCATTCTATCTTGCCAAATATATGTAAGTGCTTTCTTTATATTCCAGGATCCTTGGGAGTTCTGTAACAAGAGAAAGAGTGTTTTGTATTCTGAAGAGTTATCCTTTATGTATTCGTTTAGATGAAGGTTTTTTGTTTCCTGAACAGGGTCGGGTTTAGTAACATAATATTTGTAGGTACGTTGAAACGTATGTGAAACCTCGGGTAGACTTCCGTATCTGTTGGCACAAACAACCGAATGGAAATATCGATTGTTCGATTGTTTCATTCGATATATCGTTTGGTAGTTAGTTTGGTTAGTTTGGTTAACCAAAAAATATATCGAATTATCGATATATCGATCGATATTTTCAATCGGTTGTTTGTACCACAAGATACGGAAGTCCACCCGGAACCTCTAATAATCGTGATTTTTACTTTACATATTTAAATTGCTTGTTCACGTATTCATAAATGTGTACATTACTGTACTAATATATTATACCTTTAAGGTTATCCACGTACACAGTCAAAAACTTCAAATAGTACTTAAACAGTACAATTTTATTTATTGTATAACACGAGTATCCTTTTAGATTTTTTTTTACATTGGGCTTTTTGAGTTCTTAGAGGTATGTATACACACTAAACACTTTTTATATTAAAAAACATAACCAAAAAATAAAACATTCTGTAACATAACTAGTTTATAATACTTATATTTTAATTTTTATCATCCAAAATAATCGGTATTCCAACGTAAATTAAAAATTTCCTTAAATGCTTTACATTTATAACAAACCTTATCATATATTTTCTTTTAGTTATATGTTAACAAAGAAATATAGTTAACTTCCTTTACTAGAAAGTGGGAACAATTCAGTATCGACCCATTAGAGAAGAGGCAACGCTTTGTATTCAAGGAATCTGAATAACAAATAAATAGAAAGACGTTGAGCTAGACGCGCAAAGTAGCTTTTATTTGTACTTGGTTTTTAACAGTTAACAGTTAACAGGTTTTTAGGGTTGACCTAAATCCTTAGGTAATACTTAAAATGAATGATCTTATTAGGTTTCAGAGTGGCTACCCTTTAGTTTACGTCCTACACTCGTTCGAATGAAAACTATCGGTATACAAACTATTTGATATATCCATTATCTTATTCGGTTAGTTAGGTTAGGTTTACCCAACCAACCAAACTTTATATATCGAATGACATAATCGATCAATTGATCTATATATTCATTCGCATGAGTGTAGGACGGATACTAAAGTGAAAAAGTTTTTTTTTTTTAGCTTGACAAATCTTTACATTATATTGGATTACATCTTTGGTACAAACATTACGTATCAATTCTTTACCAAAATTGATTTTGGTAACTATGATGTCAGGATTTCTTAGTTTAGCCCTAATTCCTTTTGATCCCGTATAAATTAAAACCTAAACTCTTACTGATTTTGAATGGGTGCCAAATAATAAATGTTTGATATGGCAGTTGCTCCAACAACCCTTTTAATTTTGGAATAAATATAAATACTACATCATTACAAAAAAAATATATAAATATCAATAATTTTTACTATTATTACAAATAATAATGCTATTTTGTTAAAAAAACATATCCAGTTTAAAATGTTTTCCATTTTCATTATTGTATATGAAACAAATGTAATGCTCAACCTTTTATACAATAACGTGTGTACAAATAACAACATTTAGTAATATGTTCTATAGTCCTACTTCATTTGTAAAGCTAGTATGTATAAAATTGAGTTTTTTCATCGTTTTGATAATATTATCTATTCTTAGCGTATGTTGTTAAAACGTATTTTGGATCATCAGTTGTATAAGGGGACCCTTAGCAGAGTTCGCAACCCCTTACGGTGCAGCGAGCTCTGAGTTTTTTGCGATAAAACAACTTCGATATATCAGATCATTTACGTTACTAAAATGCTTTGTCCTAGCAAGTTAGCTATTATACTGTTATGTTGACCTTAAATTAATCTATCCTATTGTTATATACACAGTTATATAGTCTATATGATAAAAAAAAAATACCTGTTATAATATTTACTATGTGTTCGTGGTCTATTACCCTTAACCTACAAAATACTTTAGTTTTAAATAACTTTTTTTTACTTATCAAAATATGTTCTATCTACATTGCAAAAATATTAGGTGTCATTACATAAAAAAAACACATCTACAACTACTGCGATAACAGTGATTCTAAAGTTTGGATACCATAATAAGGGGCATTATGGTTTTTTTAGTATAAAATGTATAAGTAAAAATACTATTTTCCTAATTAGTCTAATTTAAAATTATAATTACTCTACTGACAAGTATTTATTTTGTAAAACAATATATACTTTCATTTATTAATTTAAATGCTTTTTCATCATACTCATCAATAATTTACCACAAAATTTACATTGTAGATAACATATTTTATATCTATTTAATATGTCAATGTACTTAAGGGTTTTACTATATAAAAATGTAATTGTATTTTTTTATTTCATATTTACCTTCACAAAATTTCCCAGGAGTCCATCGTGACACAATCCAAAACAGCCTTGTCAGACCAGCTTAGATCCTCACCCCGGGAAATACAAGTGAAATCCCGGATGTGGTTTCTGGGAAAGAGGAAAAGCCAAAGAAAATAAATTAAATTTAAATAATTGACAAATTAATCCAACTAGTGCAACATTTTGATGAAAATTAACAAATAATTATTATAAATAAAACAAACCTTTTTTTTCAATGTTACGTGAAAGTGAACCAAAAATAACAGAAGCAATAGTTGAAATGGTTTGCAAGACTTAAAAAAGGTATTTTAAGATAAAGTTAGCAAGAAAACCCCTTGAAAATCTTGCAAATATTTAGTGATAGTTAGAAATATTTTTTTGTTTTTGACAAACCCTATACTAAAATCCTCTTAGCCTAACAAAACAAATATGAACCCTTTAATTAGTATAATAAATTATAAATTATAGTAATAATTAGGGGCCCCAGAAAATCAGGAAGACTTTAACCGGGGTAATTTAACTTTTAACAAACAGTATGTGTATTACTATGATTCACTTGATAGAAAACGTGTTAAAGAATAAATAATCTTGTTATAAAATAGAGAATTTTAGCATCCAATTACTTGGATATTACAAACAAAAACCCCTCGCTGATTTAATAAAAGTTATAAATATTCCAAAAACATGCACGAGTTTCAATAATTGATACATACAAAAAATTAAAAATCCTATATTAGAGAGACATTACTCAATTAGAGAATATTATGAGTAACTTATAAATCCTATCATCCATATTTTTATGACATAATATGGTTATCACTATTTCAAAGAGTAGTAACCAGTAAAGGCTACGACAAATCATAAACTAATTCAGTTATTTTCAAACTACATAGGAAAACACGAACAACTCCATTTCGCTCCTTCCTCATTACCTCCAAAACCTTACTCCAGAGACACTTAAGGTGAGTGTTTAAGTACTTAACACATCTTATGCCTCATTTGTGAGAACAATGGAGCTTATTAAGTATGTTTGCTCTTCCAGCTGGTTGAATAAACTTCTTGGTTTAGTTTCGATTGTAAATGTTTTTTTCAATGTATTTAAATATGCACATAATTTTAGTAAAATGATTGACCTTAAACTGTTGTTAGATGTTTGATACTGTTTAGACATTTTTGAATTCAACCGAAGAGTTTATTCACTATTTATTTAACGTATTTTTGGACTTGACTAATAAAATTCGTTTCATTAATAAATTTACCAAACAGCCTTGGATTAAAGTAATTCAATTTTTCCGCTCCTTTCCAACCATTTCAGACACGAACTAACATTATTGATAGTTTAAGTAACTTTTGTACAAAAGCGAAAAATGGCATGAAAAAAGGCGAAAATGGCAATTCCTTTTTAATTATCTACAAAGTTCTTTTACTCAATACAAAATAATAATCACTGTTAATTATCCTAGTTTATTTAATACTAATTTTAGTATAAAAAATATCAGTTTTGTTTTTCTGTTAAGTTTGGTGTAACCTATTAACATTTATTTATGTATTTTTACATATTAAGTAAAACAGTTCAACAAAATTTCGAATATTCAACTATTAAAAGTTAATTTTCTGAAATAAAATTTCTTGGAAAGTCGAGCGTACTAGTTAGACAAAGCCAAATAGACGTGCGTCCTGTGAGAAGTTGACTGTCAAGTTACCAGGTGTCGAATTAAGTGAGGTTTTTACTTGAAGTATACGATCATAAACAAGTCATGACACAATATTTTCAGGATCCACACTATAAAATGTATTTAAATAATAAACTAATAAAGTATTAACGACCACATCAATGTGGAAGGTGGGCATAACAGTCAGCATGTTTAAGCTTTAAACATCATCTAAAAAATGTCTATATATTTGGTATGGAACAAAGTTCTGTTTATTTTTTATAAAATATCTTTACCAAATTTCGTTTTATTATTTTTTTAATTATAACTCGTACTTTATTTGACTACTTAAAACGATGTGTGAAAAATACTATAATTGAACTTTGTTCGTAAAAGTTTACCTAAACGAATACATTGTAAGACCTCTATGTATTTTGACTGTTATTTTTTTGTTTATCGAATCATGATTTAGAAATGTTCTACTAGGATGTAACAAATCTAAACACATGTCAATAAAAACTATTCGCCCACTTCCTGTCAATGTGACTTGCAAATCGTGATTCAACTTCCGCTGCGGTTACGTCACTTCCGCTTCCTCTAGTTCCAGCATTCAAGTAAAGGATTTAACAATGATGATAATATAATATAGTTATTTTTTACGTATTTTGCGTATGTATGTGGAAATGATTATTAACGCAAATTATTTATTTTTTTGTTTGAATGCAAATGTTAACCGACTTCTGCTTTTAAGTTCCTACAAAATGGCAAAAAATGGTGGTATTATACGATAATGGAACTTTTCGGGGTTTTCAGGCAATAATAAAGATAGGCCTCTTACTTTTATACAAATTTTAGTCATAGATTAATGCATTTTAAATTAAGCCTAATTATACTAAAATTCGACCTATTCCTTACACTTTTTTAGACAAATATTATATGAAGTTTTGTAGAAATGTATCCGTTTTATTCCATATTAAATTTCTGGCATTGTCACATTCCACCTGACTGTTTTGATTTACAAAATATCAACCTCATACATTTCACATATACAGCAGGTGTACATACTGGTATTGCAAGAGATGCATAATGCATAATTCATTCTAATATATTAATATAATTTGAACCATAATAAACAATAAAATTGATTGTTGTATTGAATACAAAGTGTATATCTTTATATCGATGACCTACATAGGTAACCATAATATTAGAGTTGATAACCCGAAATTATGTATTAGTGGATCTTTTAAAGTTAATAGTAATTCATATGGTCTTATAATTGATTTGAATTTCTATCAACTAATATTAAATTAAAATACAACTAGTGTACATGTTGCTCGAATTCGAGCAATTTCAAAGTATTACAGGAGTTATTTTAAAACGAATAACAGTCATACTTACCATTAATTTAAAAGAGTCAACTCAAGATTACCGGTGTGTAGCTCAGACCATTTTTGTCTTCATTATTGATAAACCTAAAGCATTCCTGCCGGTTTTCTCCTTCTCAAAATGCCTTGCTGTACAGGCAACACAGGTCATTGATAGAGGGCCAATTGAGAACGAAAAGTCGTTTTGGGGTAGTGTTAGGGCGCATTTGTAACCTAATAGTTGAGATTGTCCAGGGTCAGGTGCTGACTGTGATGAGTTAAGCCTATTACGCGCCACTGTTCTGTAGCTGCGGTTGTTATCACGATTACGCCTCCTGTCTATGTTTCGTTGTCGTCACGTCGGAGGCATTTAAAAGAAAAAAAACAACAAATAAACAAATTATAGCTACACAAAACAACGATAAATGCACAAATTTAAGTTACAATCATACTAACACGATCCTTCATAGCGACACAAAACAACGATAAATACACAACTTTAAGATACAACCATACTAACACGATCCGTCTTGGGGGTTATGTTTACACAAACTCAAATAGTAAATAAATGTACTCAATGCGTTTCATTGAATTGAAAAATAACAGCAATTAAATTATACAGCTGATCAAAATGTAAACAATTATGTTCTCCATAAGGATTACATGGGAACTTTCAAAGCCACTGGGGCAGAGCCCAAGGGACTTTTTCAAAAATGTAAGGCCAGTTTGCAAATCTACGTGACACGCTCTTTCCAATGAGACATCAACGGATAAAATCGGTTAAGAAATGGCGGAGGAGTTCAACCGACAAAGTTTCATGTAGCGTATTAATTATATAGATTTATTTTCGCTGCCAAGTTTTTTAGTTTTACAGTATTTCCTTGCGTGCAATTTAATAGAAGACGCCCAAACTCAGAGCCTTCAATACCAAAAGGCAGGCAGTTGTTTTGCCCGCTCGTCTTATCTGTCTTTTTTCGTGTTCCCACAATGTTCTATTAGTAAATTGTTTTTCGATTTCTTCTCTCTAATGCCTATCACAGATTTATCTAGACTTAACGCAGTTTATGAACCTCACTTTGTTTCTTAAATGTGGTCAACTTGTCATACATTTTAAGTGTTTCATTTTGATCTTCTTGTTATATATAGTGATCATTATGTTTTTGTTTATGAAAAACATTTTATGAACGAACAATGTATTACATTAATATTATCAACATATTTTAAACATTGAAAGAACAGAAAACAAGCTTAGTTTCTTTTTTATTGAAATTGTTGTAACTAATGGTGTCACTTTAAATTACTTATTTCCAAATAAATTCTTCTTGAAAACAAAATAAAGAAATACGTAAGACAGTAATAATTTTCAACATTATTTTTTCCTGTTTATTTTTTAAATTAGGTTTTTTATTTGCTTGAAGATTCTATAAAAAGATATGTAGTTTCTTTTACAACCGTTTTCAAAAGGAAGAGAGATTTTTAAATAAAAAAAATAATACACTTTACATTATATGACATTGAATCTAGGAATATGATAATAATACCCAAAAGCCATTTGTAAAAAGGTCCAGATAGTAACATGACCAGGGTTTAGGCCATTCCCTTTAAAAACGTAAAACGATTCCATTGGACGAAGTTAATACACAAAATTACAAATAATGGTATACCCATATGAATGAATATACCGAAAAACACGGATACAATATATTTAAACGAAAGTGCCTCATAGCAGGAAAATATCTGGACTTGTTAAGGATATAGAGTGAAACAACTCCTTTCAAATATCGAATGAATCCAGAAGACTGACACATGGAGTAGATATGGGCTGAAATGTATTACGTTCACCTTGGTAACCCTTTCCTTGTAAAGGTAAAGCTGAGGAGCTTAATACTCATGTTTAAATTCGATTTAGTAAACATAGTTAGGAATATGTGTTATAAAATATGTTTGGACAAATATTCCATAAGGTTTTAATAACAAAACATTGATTTTGACCCACGTCAATTTTGTTTAAATAATATTTTACACCACTCTATGATTTAAGGTTTGCCTATGCTTTTAAATTGATCTAGATATATATCTGGAATCGATACTAATATAATATATGAGTATTTTTTATGAATACTAATCAAATTTGGGTAGAAATTTGTGGTAGTAGTACTCTCAATGGTTACAAGTACCATTAGTTTTCTTTTGTGTATTTATTGGCCTTTAATTTAAGAAATTAAAACATATATTTCATCGCTACTTTTTTACCATACACATATTCTTTCTATCATAATTTATGTACATTTTTAATATTTTTTTATTTATTAAGCTACTTATCTAGAAGTAACGTATAGGTGAGGCTAAACAATTTCCTAAAAATATAATAACTAATTTAAACGACACTGCCCTTATAATATATTGTTTTCTTAAACAAATGCGCGGCTACATCCCTAGGCACACGTTGAGGTTAGAAAGAAATTTCCCATGGTGCAAATGATATTTACTTGAAACGCTCATCTCTATGTATGGAAGCCTACTGTCTTTTCGCTGTCAAGGGAAATTCCCGGAGCTGAAAAATACTAGATTGCTGAATAGGTTCGACGAAAATTATTTTAGTTTTTACAATAATTAACTATTTGTAAGAATATATTATTTAATAAAAGACATATCTAAAAATTTTATTTTAAATAATCATGTAAATACAGTTTTTGATTTTTTTGTATTTTATTTTAATTTAATTTCAATCCATCCATAGCTTTGACTGCATGATTTAATACTCTTGTTATTTATATTAATTTTTGTAACCAGGCACGTACCATGGACTTCCGATGGAATGGCAAAATAGAAAGAAAAACGATTATAAAATTACTAAAAGAAGATGAAATGTAACGAATAAAAAAGACCGTTCGCAATAACCGCTATAATTTTCTCCAGCCATCACATTAACCATTAATACTACCCGCCACACTAGGGTTTTAACTACAATTTTAACTAAATTAGCTACCATATTTGCACTATCCTTTCTAAATTACTATCATTAGAAGCTACTTATCGACTTTTTTTACTAAATTTACCGCAGAGTAAGCCAAAATCTTTTTTAACATTCTTATTTCTAAATTTTCAAACATTATTTGCTGGTTAGGTTATGTTTTACGCACTTAGCTTGTAGTTAAATTAATTTTTAGCTTCCAAAAAGGTTTTGTTTTCTTAATATTTTTATGTGTTACAAACGTAATACCATGAGTTGGATTAGTTTTAAAGCCTTAAAGTTTTTTTCTTTTTTAGAAAGGAATTAAAAATAGGAGGAACTTTAAAAATAGTTTTATTGCTTTTTTAAAGTTTCACATTCACTATCCAAATTAATTTAGTAATGAGACGAAACGTAATAATCAACACTTTTTGGAATCTATACCTTATATTATTTTGTAAAAAAAAAACACTTAAGAAACTTAATTCTAATTTTAGTACTACATATAGTACAGTGAATACATATTTGTTGGATGGAAATTATATCAGACCAAATACTCTAAGTTTATAAAAACTATTTTTTCAATTAATTCATAACATTTTTTATCAGCTAAATACTATTGTTGTCTATCTTGGAGGTTTCGTGAGAATGATTCCTTTAGTAACCTATGGTCAACATTGTACAGCTGTTGATTTATGTTAGATTGCTATTGTTGAATGTTTATTCGTCCATTGTGTTGTATTTTTCCTATCCGGCCTTTGTTATCGGTGACTATGTAAATGTTATTTTAGTCTCGAGAGGGAACTTGTTTATACAGCTGAGTCTCACACCAGCACAATGCAACGATTACATCTATTCAAATAGAATTATTTTTTTTCTTGATATAAGTTAAACAAAAAATACGATACTTCTTATGTCTCATAATTTGTGTAATTAAAATGAGTTTACTTTGATATATATTTAATGTTCAGTGTTTGGAATTGATAGTTTTTTTATGACAAATCTTCACATCCTACATAGTTGGTTCTAGACTAGGACTGTTTAACACATTACTCTAGGCTAGTTCTAGAGGATTACGGTATTGTCACATGGATAAATTCCATTGGTGTTTGTCAGAATTTGAACCCAGTACCTCGGGCATCGAAGCCACGTGCTATAGCCTACTCCTAGACCAGTTCACTCCCCATAGAATTGAAGGTACGAGTAAATTTCTTCACCTACAAAAGTTTTGTAACAAAATACAAATATGTGTTTTTGAATGTAAACAAATTCTTACACTTTAATCCAGGCTACACAATGTGCATATACATAGATATGACTGGAATACATACGTGTTATCTTGAATCTCTTGCATGACATTACATATTCAGCTGATATAGACCAGCTGAGCCATACAAAGGCGGTTCATCTCAGACCAAGTCCGTGTAATTTATTCATGAGCTTTTAACATCGCAGCTGTTCCGATACAGGTAATAGTTCCGGAGTGATGGGCAAAAGTAACAGCTTAGTAACAGGTGCGTGTAGCCGTTACTATAGATTATCTATATATTAATAGGGAGGCATGTTTCTTAAACACCTTCTTTGTCAGCTCGTGTGCATTTCAGGGCAAATCTACAAATACTGTTAGAATTATTTTTGCCTGTAGAAGAAGAAAACAACTCAACAATTGCCAATCGGTAAATTTTTATCTTATCACATTCTTTTATTTACTATAATTTAGCTAAGCCTATTGATTTTAAATCAGTCGCACAAAGAAAAACTAAATTAATATTTTTCTCCAACTTCTAAAACTACATTTTTTTTTTTTTAAGAGGTTGGCGGCCTCTTTTAACCTTGCATTTGCCCGTCCACATAGACTAAGCGCCCGTGAGTGGATCGTTTACAGCATAGCAAGGAGTGAGCCGGTACAGTACAAAGGTGAACTGTACTGATAAAATGTTATCGGCAGTGACCAGGATCCGAACCCACGACATCGCTGCCTTGGGCCCGAAGTCCGCGACGCTACCGACTGAGCCACCGACTCACTATGCATTTATGTTGTCCATGTTTTAAATAATATAATAGAGTAGTTTAAGCTTATTTGAACCTGGTTCAATTAGCTTCTTAAATGATTTGGTCTATATTTTAGCAATGACGATAATCATCTGTAGGCTTAAGCCATTTCCCATATCAATTGAAACCACATGATAATCAAGCTCACTGTAATACTGGGATTTGCAAGAGGTGGGATTGATTCAATCACATTCTGATTAATCACAGAAATGATTATCACATTCTGATTCTAGTTAATTATGATTTAATTGTATTATACCAGTATTATTCACCAATTTCAAGGCTTAAATTTGGCTAAAAGTTTAGGATAGTGAACTATTTTTATATAATGCAACCGAGTAATGTTTTCGTTACCTAACAAATAAACATTTTAGTGTGTACTTTTTTTTAAATTATAGTATCATTATGTAATATATACTGCATGAGAGTTAAAATAACCAGCTACTCGAAAAGGAGCTAAAACAAGTTAAAAACTAGAGAATAACCTTATGTCGCACGTTTATCACGCAAAATGATACGGCTGCCCATATTTTCCAACGTTTAACATGTTTATCTTCTTAACAAGTTGACTTACGAGACAAATAGTCAGGAGACAAGTTATATTATACAGACTATAGGTAAGGAAAGACCTCAGATGTGTCAAGTGTATCTCAGAACTACACAGCAAAGTACAGGAAGTGATTGTCTCGTCACAATTCCTCTGTAGAACGCTTTTAGGCATTAATTATCTCTCGCCCTCATCGGTGAAAGATATTCAATATAATCTAGCCAAAGGGGAAGTAAAATTAATTCTCTCATCTAATTCGATTTGAATATTTTCTATTTTCTTTTTTGTAGTGTATAAAAGGTAATTCCCATCATAATAACACATGTTTGACCATAGTAAATCATTGATAGTAATTTATAATGTTATTTTAGCTTAGACATTGAGCATTTCACTTTGACGTAAACTTGTCAGATATCACTAGGCACGTTGGACTTCGCATTTCAATTTAATTTTCGTCTTAAGGAAATTGCATGTGAAAATTTTGTTTACCCATAAAAAGTCATATTTCTTCCCACCACTTACCCATAACGGGGTTTGAAAAACTGATTGGGAAAAGCATGTGTCTGATTTTTATGCCGTTTAGTAAAATAATTACATATATAGTGTGATTGTAGAAAGTTGTAAACTGTATGTATTAATACAAGGCTGATTTATTTGCTATTTTGTGGAGTCGTATATATATCTGCTAATCATAAATAGTAACTAAATTTCAATTAGAAGTAGCGGTACGTTGCAGCTATATGTGTAGAACAAATAAGAATAATGTCCCTACATTGGGTTTGTAATATTAAGTCGTACGAACCCAAATGGGCTGTAATAATAACGTTTAGTATTATTTGATTATATTTTCTTCTACCTTTTCTATTGCTATTAACGCAATGCATTTATTAGGAATAATTACATAATCCAGCTAAGTTTGTTACTATTATAATTATGCCTTTTCCAGCGTTTCTTTTGTACACACAATTTCTGGAGGTGGATCGACTACTCCCGTTATCAAGTGAAAATTCTATTTACTACATTAATAACAATTAGCCCTCCAAGAGAGCCCTCAAAAGGATTCAAAATCTAGGTACATATGTGGAGCAAAACAAAAGTACCCCGACTTAAATAAGCATACTGACACATATTATATAGCACTGTCCTGTCATGAAGAAAACCCAAATCTTTTGTAAATAGCTCAATGTTCTTTAGGAAAATGTTTAAGTGCGTGAGTGGGTGTTTAACAGTGTATATTTGAGAGGGAAAGCAAAGCATTCAGTAACATGTCAAGACAACCCGAGCCTCAGATACCACGTCAGCATCTCATACATGTTGCATAAGAGGTCTCTGTGGGTTGTTTTATGGAACCAACTTTACCCATGTAAAACGTAACTTATTTTTTATAAATTACCTAAAAATAGCCTTCAGTTAAGAAAATTTGTTGTAAAATTATATGGTACATTATGTTGTTTTTATATTTTATTTTTCATTTTTGTAGAGGTTGTCTGCCTCTTTTAACCTTGCATATGACCGTCCACATAGACTAACCGCCCGTGCATGGAACGTTTACAACGAAGCAAGGAGTAGGCCTAAGCCGGTACAGTACATAGGTGATCACTGATAAAATGTTTTCGGCAGTGACTAGGATCCGAACCCATGACATCGCTGCCTTTGGCCCAAATTCCGTAATGTTGCCATGAGTGTGTTAAGGTAACTTCGTTATGTAAATAAATTCTCGTATGTGTGAACATTTTTGGAAAAATTAAACCTAATTGTGTTGTACTGTATATTTAAATAGTCTAGTTTCCATACATTTACTAATAATGTACATTAGTCACACAAAATAGTTTCTCGTCAGTAGTATAGTTTACTAGAGCCATTGTTCGATGAAACCGAATGTGATGTGACGTGGCTGACAATGACATCATTGTAATCAATTCAATCATCTGTGAAATGAACCAGCGTAATCAATCAGCGATTGTCTATATGGTTCTAGTCACCTGAAGATCCAGATTATTGTTAGTTTTGTGGTTGTGCACTAGGTATCCGTTACTCAAATCAAACGAATTCAAAATAGGTTATTCAATAATTTAAGTTTTAAAATAAAAATAAATAAAATAGCCCCTAACGATAATTTTAAAATAATGTATTACCAACATTTACAATATTTTACTACTAAAATATTCACACTGTCAAAACTCATTACAAACCATATTAATTGTAAATCTTTTATCGTTTTTCAGGAGCTGACCTTATTTTATTTATGGTGTCCTATGGAATAATTTTAAGCTCAGAGGAATTTGCCTGTCTTACAGTTACATAAAGTGGTTATGCAGAAATTATTACAACCGCATCAAATTCCATTCTGAAACAAGGCCTTTTGCAATTTGGAATTTGAAGATTCTCCAAGTTATATACCTATGTCGTGATTTTTTTATGAAATGGAGAGGTTTAAGAGATTTTTCAGGATTCTTTATACATTCCAATTGTGTTTCAGTAATTAAGGCATAGTTTGAATGCAGAATTAAATTCGTATTTAAATTATAATGAAATAATTATTTGAGAATGGAACAATGAGAAAATAGTTATGATTATGTTATGTCTGATTTAAACATGGGAAAATCACTTATTTTGCAAAAAAACTTGTTCTACTTCTTTTATATTTTTGTATAAAATTATTTATGCACAAAGTAACCTATTTAAATTAATTATGTTCCACTAGTTCAAAATCACGTAAAGAGGAAAGCTAGTAAGTACTATTATAACTTCCTTTGACATTTGTGGCAGACAGAAATACAATAAACACGAAACAAAGGGAAATGGAGCTTGTTTCCTGCGTTGACAACTGACTATATTGACGTTGATGTATTTAAATGGGGAAATATAGTTTCTCAACTTACAGTTATGTTATGTTATTTAGTATTGGGCTATTTTCATCGGATCCAAGTATTTTATTATACAATGCGCAGATAAAATATATTACCTTGCAAATTTTGTGGTGACATAAACTTCCTAATGCCTATAGAGCTATTGTTATTATTATGATTTACGCTGGGTGGTTTAGAATCCATTACCGAGATATTAGTAAAATTTATAACCAAATATAATTAAGATTAGCAAAAAATATTGGCTTAAATTGTTATATTTGACTGCAGTAGCTGGACTTATCGGACTTACCAAACGACAGACAAATGTTATCTATAAAGTAGAAGAAAGAGCTTTAGTACTTGACAATTCAAAGGTATTGTCCGTGCTCACCAGCTGAAACTGGAGAGAAGAAAACGCACTTTACTCCGTTGAATCTTTCATAAACCTAATTCCTTTGTCAACCTTACAAAACTTAAGGATAGTTGCATGCATAAATGCATTACTGTACAACTATCCTAAATAGAGGCTCTTTGGAATAATTATCAGTTGTATATACTACCTATTCGTAATTTTCCGTACCTGTTCTGGATCTGGGTTATTCCGATTAATTGGCAGGCTACATGATCATTAATTTGTTATTATTTTGAAACTTATAACCATTGGGAAAATTGGATCTGCATGATGACAACAGAAAGTACATAACTTACAATATGGTAAAATGAATTTACGATTAAATTTTATAGATTTAGTACTATCCCGCCGAGAACCAATGAAACTATATAAAATAATAATTAATATTTATCTCATTCAAAATATCGTTCGGTATGCAAAACTACATTTTGACCTCCAACCTTAGTAAGTTCAAATAAAAGTGGTACCTTATATTTTACATTTGACACCTTCTTGAGGATTAATTGGTCCTAAGATATGGTTTTGTTAGTTCACAAAAATATACCTCAACCGATTTGAGATCTTTGATAACCATGTTATTGATTTCTTATCATAAGCTTTAGAGTAATAAATAAATTTGAATCGTTTTAAATAGTAAAAAATGGTTAGTAAAATATTTTCTTGTAAGCTATTTTACAAAGATCCAACCCTGATATTAGCGAACATCAACCTAATGGAGGTCAATGATTGGATAATCTCAGATCCCATCTTCTCGATCGTAGCACTTAGGCTTCTGTCTGACAAAACTGAACATCTTTCTCATCCAAAAAGGTTGCAGGAACGATTGAATATGAATATAATCAATTAACAACCTTATAATAAACCTAAAATATAGCTTATTTCTAATATTATTAAAGAACATTGAATGTAAAGAGGTTGTAAAAAAAAATAGTCTAGAACTAACGGTGTACAACTTACAGGGCAAATACTATTATAGTAATTGCCCTGTAAGTTTTACAGACTAATAGTTTATTAATGTAGTAGATTTAGTTATTGGGTCTTATAAATTCTTCAATAGTTTTAAATATAAACAGTTATGATCTCTATAGCAATAAAACTCATTAAAACTTTAACAGTATTTAATTAGTCTGAGAGTAGCTGATTGTATAAAGAAGAGCAATTTATATAAGTACCCTCTGAATAAGTTCATTCAAATTAAACTATTTTAAATCATATTTTATTTAAGTTTTATGACATAATTCTTTTAATTATAAAGGATTCTTCAAAGTTTGGTTAGAAACTTTGTAGTATACTCAAATACAAATTTAGTCTCTTGCTGCTCATAAAAGTCTAATATCCAATATGAACCGATTCAATGTAGAAATAGCTAATCGCAAAAAAACCAACATTTATTATTGTACTCTAAAGTTTGTTGTTATTGAGCTATTTTCAATCACCTGTTATTTCAGTTACATGATATAATTATCTTTATGATAAAGGATTCTGCAAACGTTATTAGTTACAGCTGATCTTATTAAACACATCTGCACTCCCATGTATCTAACAGTTTAACATCGTTATATTATTTTCAATGAAGCATTTACTATATTATTAGGATAGTGATGGGATCAAAACAGATATATAGGTGATTCGGTTGTGATTCGATGAATATCGAACATTTTGTAGTCGTTTTCTAATCGCATTGGATCGTACAAGCAGCATTGGAGCTGTAATCTGTCGCTCAATTAATTGAGAAACAGGTTATGTTATTATATATGTTGCGGTATTTTAATAAGTTTGGTTACTCAGTTATTAAACATTTCTATAATACGCTGTAAGTTTGAAACTTTTTTTTCTCTATGCATTTGGTTATATATTTAGTTAAAGTAAGCGAAGGTAATTGATAAAAACGATAGTGTTTTCTATAGTGACTAACAGAAAATATGTCAATAGAAGAAGCACAAACGCATATTGTAGTTAATATTTTTAAAGTAGGAAATTATTTTCGAAAATAATATTTAAAAAATGTATAAAAAATATCTTTGTGTTTTTTTTTCGTATAACTGATAGCTATATATAATATTATTCAGTATAAAATATAAAATATTGAAGTTTTCCACTCTCTAAACGATGATTTGTTTTTATAACTAAAAGAAGATATTCGTTAAAAGTTTAGGAAACTCAGAAATGTACTTAACACTTTTAATGTTGGGAAAACTTACGCACTTCTATAACAAAGTTAGTAAAACATAAACTTTTTAATAAACAGAAAATAATCCCTAATTTTTCATCAACATTTCAAAACTTAACAAAACGAATACAATCCAAGAAAGCTATTGTCAGTATGGTAAGATTTGACAAGATCTTTAAACATATCATTATTAGACTTATATTAGGATACTTTAAACGAACAAAAAAGTCATTCAGCCTTTGTTATAAATGGCCCAAAAACGTAAACATGAAAAATCGTGTAAAAAGTCATAAAAAAACTGTGGTAGGCTTATATTTGAGTTTTAAAATGACTACGAAATGCCGTTATTTTATTATATTATTATCATAGAATATGTATTCCTTTTTATTTATTGGGAATAAGTACATTGTTAGTATTTTTTAAATACATTTTGACAATATAATATATTTTTTTGCGATTTTAATACTTAGCTACTATCACTCATTGTGTGTTTACACCTAAAGAGCTACTATGACGCCGAAATGTAAACTCATTTCTAGGATATCATATTATTTCGTGCCGTTGTATATATAAAACAAGGAATAGCTTTCAGCATGCATCTTACTTATCCACTTACTAAGGGTAGTAGGGCAAACCAGCGTTATGTAAAGCAAGGGTATGAATACGTGTGAACTTTTCTTGTGTGCAAGTTTATTTTTATTCAGACAACCTAGTTCTTTAGCTCTCAATGTTGTAAAATTAAAATTTATTACAAACGATACAAACATTATCATAGATATGTTTACGTTTGCCTGCTATGTATTATCATGTATTACAATTAATATAGAAAAAGTATTGTTTTCATCGACATTATTTAGTCTAAGTTTTGGGTGGAAATGTCTGTTTTAAATCTCCTTCAACCGATATAGGTTTAAAAGGAAGGAGGGGGGGGGGGGGTTGTTGGCAAGCTATTGGTAAAAAGCTAAATAATGGTCTGTTGATGTTATGGTATGTATGGTTTTTTATGTAAAAGGATGAATTTTATTTTATTTGTTTGTGTGTATCCACGCAAGTGAAATTGTTTACGTTTTTGAAAGGGGAAACGATCTTATAACTTATAAACGGAACTTAATAAGGATACAAAATAATATTTCAAAACAAGTATACGTACATCACGAAGTGAAGGAGTTTAACTGAACATTAGTATGAAAACTTGATGCCTATTTTTATATATATTCAAAATATTAAATTTTTTTAATGATTTTTAAAAAAAATTGTGGAATTTCCATAACTGTAAAAAATTCTAAAACAAGTGACAGGTGCAAACAACTGTCAAGTCCAGATTGTTGTTTTCTGTTGATATTCGAGTTGTTTAAACGTAGCGTAAAACTGTTAGCCCTTATACTTCTATCTGTTTTAGATTTACAAGCTTTTGAGGTAAAACTGAAAACTAGTTAATAACAAAGAAGCAATCATTCCTATGAAATATAATTTTACCATTCAAATCGACAAAATACCTAATTATATGTAACAAAAAAAACTTAACTATTACACGAAAATTAACCTATTCAATTTTAAAAATTAACTTGTAAAATGAAATGTTGCAGAAAAATTCCTTTCTTTCCACAAGTTAAATGTTAAAGGCGTGTAAGCATTTATTTGCGTGTTGCACATACATTCCGGGCGATAAGCAAAACGTTAGGAAAACGCAAAAATATAATCAGTCAACACTTGACTGTTTGTGTTGATTATGAATGTAAACTTTCATTACTTGTCAATTAGAAGAAAAAATAGTCCATGGAAAATCTTTTTAGATAGCAAACACATATTTTTTGACGCATATACTGCGACCAAATAGTTAACTGAGTATATCTCACCTGTAACTGTTTAAGTAATATCCATTCTAAACATAAAACAAACCTAAAAAAAAATACTTTTTAAAATTGGATCATATATTGCTGAATTAAAAAATTCAGTTAATTATAATATAATACATGTAAAGGGCTTGGTTTGTTTGTTTGCTTCTCACAAAATAGGTTTTTGATACATTAATCTTAACATAAAAGACAATATTGTGGGATTTAGGTTATGCATGGTGGTCAAAGGCTACTTTAACTTTGATAACCGCAAATATTAACGCTCCAAGAGACCTAGGCCATTCTAATATCAGAGCTTTTGTGTTGAAAACCTTACTTAAATAATATTGTGGAATATGTAAGCATTTCACTGAATTTTTAAGTGAACTATATACGTTCTCATAAGCAGCATTTAATCATTAGATCCGTACAGTGTTACAAAAACACAAAGAACTGTTTTAATTTTTTAAATGACAGACGAATTATCAAAATATTTTAAACATTATACTATGAAATATATCTTTAAAATAATGTGATATTGCTTATTACATATTGTAAACATTATATTGTTTACCATTGTCAATAAAATCATATATTATGCATTTTTATTCTATATTAGTGATAAGACTCCCAGTGATTTTGTGCTGTAATAAGTTACCATTTAGACCTTTTACTAACATATTAACATAATTGTTAGATAGAACCAGTATAGATTGTCGTTGGTATTACCTTGTACCAATATATTATTATTGCTTTGTTAGTCCCATGCTCATTACTAATTGAAGATGGTTATTGGACTTAGATTTCTGGATAATGTATGTAATTTATATGCCTAAATATATTTGACTTACTTCAAAAAATATAATATTAAATATTTTGTGGATTTTCATGACGAAGAAAATAGACTTTTAATTGTAATTTAAAAACTGTTAAGCAACTAATTAAAATATTTATGAACTAAAATAAAATTGGAAAATTTTATAAAGTAAATTTTGTAATGTAAATAAAAAATTTTATTAATAAAAGTGTTTGCAAAAATACTATTAGTACAGAATACTCTTTGTTATTTTGATACTTTTTTTTAAAGAACATCAATTATCAAAAATAAAAAAAATATTTAAAACTAGCTAATAAATGTGTCGTTGGTGGATTGACGAAATGTATTATTTCTCATGCTTCTGTAATAATGGAGTATAATCAAAATATAAAAGAATAAAAAGTTTAAAAACTAATTTTTTTTTAGTTTCCAGAGCTTTTATTAATGTGTATAAAATTGAAAATAAAGATTCATACTGCAAAAGGACATTTTATTTATTTAGTATGGTATTTGAAAAGTAGAAGACAAAACTAACTTTTATATTACTTCACGATAAGGTTACAAATGTCATTTAAAACATAAATATATATATTTGTTTGTGTCTATGATTGTATTCAAAAATTCCTGATTAATAATCATAATAAAATGACCGTTTTGCTTAATTTTTTTATATACCACATTTTGTATTCAAGTATAACATAATCATAGATAAACCTCTTGTTAAATAGTTAATTAATTGTTTTTTTGATTAATGCTATTTCGTTATATAAGCCCCATAAACTAAGAAAACATTTTTTTACGTTTTTAACGAAGAAACAAAAAAAACTTTGATTTGGAAAGGATGTAAACGATCAATAAATCATTGTATCTAAAGTTTACCGTAATGGGTTTGTATATCTGAGACTTGAAGGTATGATTATAACTTTTATGAATGAAATAAAGCTTTGAGCTCGAGTTTCAATTTTATTTTAATGCTGAATACAAACTAGTTGATGATAATATTTCTTGCATGACTGAAGCCTATAAACTGCACTATAGGAATGACTTGCGCGTTTAGTTAATGTTATTACCAACCGTTTAAAGTAATTACTCTGTTGGTAACAATTCACAAATCTTTATAAATTACTCCCCTTGGTCACGTCACTATTTATAGGCTTCAAACTATATAAATTGACAAAATTACATATATAAAGTATATTACATAGTAGCTACATTCAATCACATTATTGCACTGCCATGCATAAGTATAATGTAAAAACTAAATACTACCCATGATTCACCTGTTTTAATAGTTGTATTGGTTAAGCAGTTAAAAAGATATATATAAATAGAAATATGATTTTGAACTAGCACACGCTGTAAATCTATCCAAGAAGGTTACAAGCTTCTACCCCATTTAATTCCCTCTTAAGGGGTTTTCAGTATAACTTCTATTAATATACCTATCCAGATATTTAATTATTAAGACTTAATAATATTTGCAGTTATATACTAGTGAGTTCAAATATTATAAGTTAATTTTGGAATAAAATTCCTAACAAATTTCACAAATCTTCAAAAATCATGATTTCATAATGTAATTAAACTAGTATAACTGTGCATGATATCAGCTGAACAAAAGTATAAACCTTTAATCAATTAAACTGACTAAAGACAATTCGTAAAATCTAGGTTTAAAAATAAACCTATAAAACTACATACAGTGTCGTAATTAGACTTCAAGACAATTCAGTCTTTATAGAATATCAGTTTCCCTAGCTTTATCGTTGCTAGAGACGATTATAAAATAATATTAACCATAATTTGGCTTAAAAATCAGTTTGATACGTTATGAAGTACTTTTATTATGTCAAATAACACAACTAGATAATTAGAGGTAAACTATGAGCTTGATTTTTAAATAAGGTTTAATTGACTCCTTGTTAAATAACAGTTTTTAAACATGTCTTTGGTGCTGATTTAATAACCTAAAATGTCGTTCAAATAATATTTTGTTTAGAACGAAGAACGAAACTTGAAGAACCGAGTAAGAAGACGAACCAATTAGAACCAAAAACAGAGGCATACACCCTTTTGGAATACCTGGCAGGCCATATGTTGTCTTTATAGGATGTATTTTGGTACCTTTTTTCCTTAACTCACGTTTAAGGGGATTAACTCTCAATGATATAGATGTTGCATATACGCTTTTGTGTTTTAAATTCATTTTCATATTCTCCTGAGGATTTTAACGTTTACGATGGTTGATTGGGCACCACCTCTTTTAATTTATCAGCAAGGGATAAAGTGATATGTAACCAAATATCTTTTTGCATGATAATGCCACTGTATCATATAAACAGGTATATTGTTCGAGTTTGTAGGATAAAATATTTAAAAATTAAAATGTATCAATTAATAACACATTGTGTAATTTAGAACTTACCATTTCTAGGTTTAAAGAACTAAGTAAACCCAAAAATGTTATCACAGACATATTGGGTAGAGATAAATTTAACAAATCTTTTCTGAAAGTTTTTAATTATAAAGGTTTACCCATCGTCATGCCATAACAATCATAGTGATTTGCAATGAAAAATTATCATTTCGTTCTGAAAGTTCGGCGAAGTGATTCAAATTTCAGTTGGCATTAGATTATTAAAATTGTCTTGCAAATATACAAAAATTAATCATTGGAAATCCAAACAAACTCTTGGTAAACAAACTTACGGAACCCCCTTGCCTATATTATTTCTCTACGTTAATAATATACAATGTGCATGTTAGATAAGATAACAGGAATGCTCCCGGCCTTCTACTAATGGGAGGTTCATATTACCTGATTATAATTGAGCAAACATACTGTTAAGGAAAACGTGGTATTATCAAGCTTACTGCGCACATTAATGATTAATGATTTTTGAATTTAATGACTAAAACTATTAGCTATATTTATTTAATAATATTTTAGTAGTTTTATTTGTTAGATTGAACCAAATAAGAACATGATACATTAAGAATATTTCTATTGATTTATTTCAAATTATATGCAAGTGACACTCTGCATTAGCAAAGATGTTAAAAGCTAGAATGTGTACATTAATTTATTTGAAAAAATAGCATACTAAATGGCAAATGGATTCAAGATAATAGCACAACATTTTTATGTTTAAAAATAAAGTCTCGAAGCACCTTTTAATTATTTCTTTTGCCCTACTTTTCCATTATTTAAAACGTTCCATATAATTAGTTACATAAACAAATGTATAAAGTTGGAAGTACAATTGTTTATAGTTAATGAAATATTAATTCCTCTCGTTTACTTTTTAATATTTGAGTAATTTACCATATCTATTTTGTACCGGGTTTGCTAACTAATTAACTAATCTCAATGACTGATTGTTGGGATTTTTAAAGATTTGTTAAATTAAGCGATTTTTGCATACAAGTAAACAATATTTCCCTTTTTCCTATATGAAGTAAGTTTTTCTTAACCCTAAATAAATGATTTTAAAATATTACCGATTAATTAACAAAATATTAAATATTGCAATATTAAAATTGAAATATTAAATTCACATCAATTAAAAAACAATAATATGAAGCCTATGAAATCCATGATTATTGTCATGTCATTATATTATCCAAACAAAATGTGTTTGTGTATCATTTTTTTAATTATGTTTTTAATTACGGTATTTCAGTGTAATTTAAATCAAGAAATTTCAAAGAAATATTATTTATTCGGTACACGCTTATAAGTATTTCAAAGGAGCAATCACTCCAATAAGATGCTCAGTTAAGGGTGTGCGATATATCCTATCAATACAGCTACTGCAAAGAGTTTTCAGAAAATCAAATAAATTGAATTAGATACTCTCGAGTGTATCCTATCCTTATTAGATATGTCCTTGTTTTCCTTTTCCCGTTTTTATCTTTATTTCAAACTACGTTAAATGACACAAATATCACTGTAGACCACTGAATATAGTACAAATAAAGTTATTAATCAAATAAACAACCAACCAAGACCAATTAGACCAATTTGACACAAACCAAAATTACAGCATTACTTAATATAAATTGTTATTCAATCCATTCTAAAGAATTTAAAAGAGGGAAAACAATCTATCCATTAAAAAAATGTTAACTAATCTACTTAAATATCTGCACAACAAATCAATATATTTAATGTTTGTAAAAGTTGTTTGCTGTCTCGTTTTATTTAATAATAATAGTAACAGATGGAGTAATAAGAAAAGATGGTGTTAAAATGGTAGTTTAAGGTACTACTCATACAATAGTACTGATTGATTTATAGAAAGCAAGATATGTGTAAGATATGTAAAAAGAGATCAAATATCTGAGGAACTTTTTTATGAATGATAACTCATCAGTTCTCGGGACAGCAATAACTCTGTAGAAGCTGCCTCTAGAGAGTTATATCTTCTAACTTGAGAATCTACATTCACAAGTGCCTTTTTTGACGTCAGTTATATTGAATAGTAAAATATTTTATGTATAATGGTTTATTTATATAAATTCAAGTGCTTGCTAAGAGCTAAAAATACATAAATGGACTTAAAACCATTATAACTAATTTTTACTTTGCTACTTTTGTGTATATAGCAAGACAATGCAAAAATAAAACATGTTTAAAGACTGTACATTCCTTAGAATTTGTATTCGTGATAACTACGTTAAGTTTTGAAAACTTCCGTTGAAAGTTAGCAAGTACAAGAAATCTTAATTCATCATAGAAGTTTATAATAGTAATGCACCTTGAATGTTTATGTAAACACGTTTTTTGACAGATTTAATTATTCATTCGGAAAATTCACTCCCTGTAGGCTATGTGCATCAAGTACATAGTATGAAAATTTGCATAAAAGATAAAACATGATTTGCCTATTAGGTCTGATGATGATTGGAGTCTCCAATCAAAATTGATCACAACTTACTACCTTTTGTATATATTTACCATCTTGTGATTCAACAGTATAAGTGTAAATAAATATATTATTAAAAGTGTTATTAGACGTATATATTATTAGCTTTTTCCCGGTTTTTATATAAACATAAACTACACAATGACCCATTCGATTACCATCCAATTTTCAAGACCTGCAGAACGACCGGGTATATTGATTCCACGACTTTGATTCCAGGTCTTTGATAGCAGGACTTCCAGAGGTCCCGGGGTAAGTTGAAATTTCCCACCATCTTGGTTATTTTAGTATTTTACAATGCTACGTATGTAATTACAATAGTTAGGCAAATCTAAACATGTAACAACCTATGTTGTTCCTCTGAACACATCCATCAATCTCATACGTCAGTGGCCACAGTCCCTGGGCACACCTTAAGGTTGGGACGGATATTTCCCATGTTGCAGTCAAGCTTTACTTGAAATGTTCATCTATGAATAGAACCTTACTCCCTTACCCCTATAGAGTATAATACTCAATATTGGGGAAAATGACATAATTTGGAGTCCTATATTCACATGGTTTCAAAGACGTTCAGTTTTCAAAGACGTTTCTTCTTCTGTTTATTCTGACAATTGTTTAAGCGGTCAGATAAAAAAAAATACAATGATGAGCTTTTTGATTATTGTATTGCACTATTAATAATAATAAAATGCCGGTAGGTCTTAATAGGTACAGTTTAAAATGTGTATTTGTGTATATATACTCCCTGGTTTCAAAATTTTAAATCATAGCATTATTTTACACAGGGTGTCAAATAAAAAATATAGGAATATGTGACTCAAAATCTGTTAATCTCATTTTTTATTACGGGTGTATTTAACGTACAAAACATATTTAAAGATGCAAAGACGGGAACGATGGGTTAAAGGTAAAAACTTAAATTAAAAGCTAAGTAAAACTCATCTGCTTCGATAAATACTGATTAAATTTATTCATTAACTTTGAGTCTGAACTGCCTGTATGTGACACTTTATTAATCTCAACTCTCTTCCGTTTTTTAAAATTACTTCTAACAACTTTATACTTAATGTTCATTGACCTACTTACAGTGGTAAACGAATAATATATATTATATGTATAAGTATGATGGTAATTAGGGCTACTACTATATAAACAATCGAAAACATTATAAAAACATTAGTACCGTTTTAAATTTTTTTTATTAACAAACATGAATTTAAAAGGGTACTAATGTTTTTATAATGTTTTCGGTTATTATATGTATATTATATAGCGTTCTGTGTTGACTACGACAACTGAGTAAATTATTGTATTTTTAATCTCCTATCTAGTTTTATTTTTTTAAGGTTTAAGGTAATCAGAAGACTTTAAATTATAAACAATTTATTTCAGCATTTATAAAACTATATACAACTAAATTAACTCACTGTTCTAAGTGTTTTGACCACACTACGTTTCACCAGATAGGAAAACTCCTCGTTTTTAGTTGGATAGTTAGTCACTTGAAGTTCAAACGCTAAAATAACTGTAACAATACTATGGGGTAATTTATATGGAAATTGGATTGATATTAACACCACTAAACTATTAAAAAATTTTACATCAATAAATTGTGTCTATTTATTGAGAGAATAAGTTTACAATCTCATTTTCTTCAAGTGAATAGTAAGACTGCACATAGTAAAAAATGACAGGTTATGTAAAAAACGAAGAGCATAATGTGGGAATGTTAATTTACATAATTTTTGTTCATTATTCTATTTTAACTCATATGCTATTTATTGGATATTTTCATCAAATTTAACTTTCATAAAAATAAAAGTGTTTAATATTCACTGAAGATAAGTATCTTTGATTATATGATATTTTACTATCATTATATATTGTTGTTAATAGTATGCCTACAGTGCAACATTTAGACTGGGAAAAAAGTCCCGGGTCAGTAAAATATTTAAAAAGGTAATTAAGATATAATACCCGGTTACTAAGCATTGAACAATAGTATTTTACAGTAATTTTTACTATTTTTATTTTTATTGAAATAATTAAAACGTTGTTCAGTGATACGCTGGCTCTTAAGGGGGTGGTCAACTAGGACTCAGAAGAAAATCTTGAATGTAATCATAGGTTGATATCCACATCAAATATAAAATTAAAGGTCTTTACCAGTAAAACAAATTTTACCACCCTGTATATATGCATAATTAACAATGGAACAACTAACGCATATTACAATGTAAAAATACCAAACAGTACGTGTAAAATGTGTTCTCAATGAAATATTTATGCTGCTAAACGAAACATTAATTTTTTTTATGTTATGAAGTACCTACAATCAAACTACTACTAATAAAGTACTTGTCAAACTACTTCATAGGTAAAATATTTTCCAACTTAGATATGCAGGATGTATCAAAATTAATAGGTTTTGGAAAATGTAAAGGTGATATCAAACGAATCAATCATAGTCTACAAAATCTTTAGCTATATTCTGTTAAAACGCTGTATAGTCTACTGCTCACAACTGATTACGTATGCTATTCCGCAATGTCAGCGTGGTTGTATTTGACATTGACACGACCGTATCTGATGCGGACCTTGTTATCAGTGGTTATGTAAATGATGATGAACTCTCATGAGCCATCGTGTTTACATCAATGTTCATCAATCATTTACAATACAAAGTTTCTATTTTACAAGTAATAAGTTAACCTGCACGTGATTCAATTCTAAAATGAAGGGTGCCCCACGTAAGGTGTCTCAAATTGATTATGGAAAAACACTGTCAAAAACTGAAAAAATCTCGGAATTTTCAAACGTAAACGTATGTCATGTTATACACTATTTTAAAAGCATTTATTAGGAAAACATTTTGGCGAAAACAGAAATTAATTATCTCTTTCTGTTTATAAATGCACTTAGCCCTTCTCCGGTTGATTTTTTTTGCTCATAATACGAATTAAACAACAAAAAACTAAAACAAATGTAGTTATGTATTTATAACTATTTGTAAACTATGTAATAATTTACCAAACGAAACAGAGACTTTACACTTATATTAATGAAAAAGGGAACCCTAATACAGTACAGCTATTTGAAGCCATGACTGTAAACAATTTATCAGTGTTCTGTGTAAGTGAGCTTCTTCTCTCGGCGGAAATTAGTTTTATTTCTTCATTACTTGAGTAAAGCAATCCGTTTGGTGTCAGACAAGTTTTCAAACATTTTATATAAGTTGGATGTTTCTCAGAAGTTCCTATACCGTTGATTTCGTTTAAAAGTTCATAAGCCAATCTTGTAATATTGAATGAAAGAATATTTAATTTTTCTAATTTTTTTGTTAATTTAATTTATCTTTTAATACTTGAACCAGAGCGAAGGTAGGCAAATAAAATGTGTTGATTGTTATTTCTTTAATGTTTCTTGTACTTATCTGTTAAATATAAAGCAATACTGTTACGTTGCAATATTTTTCTTCACATAAGTTTCGATAAAGTATAACATTTATGACAAATTTAATACAAAATGTCTTAAGTAATCCTGTCACAGCTCAACAAATTTGGTCAAATTGGGACATGATTCGGTGTTAAAACACCATCATCTTTAGGCACAAGTACTGTTTTTACTTCTTGACGATGTCTACAACTGATCATCTTTTCTAAAGATGACGATGGTGTTTTAACACAGAAAAATTTCCTAATTTGGCAAAAACATTGTTGAACTGTGAAGGGAATACGTAAGTAATTTTAAATTGTTGAGACAAATATTTATTAAAATGTTATTTTTTATGTGCTTGACAAATATTTTTTTAGTTAATTTACCGTATAGGAAATAAGCTATTACCCTAGGTCTCTTGGTAAGACCTAGACCCGGGACCGATTTACTTTTTCATTTTTATGTCCGCAAAAATGACCCGATTTTGATAAAATTTGGTATTTCTTTTTGTACATGTAATAGATATTAATTTAGTCAATATTTCCTTCTGGGAATTAATTAGGAAAACCTGTATACAGAATAATGAATAATTGTGCCAACATTAATTTTATGTATTAATACATATATTTTTTAATGTAATTTTTGAAGCAGACAGGTAGATTTGTTATATATATTCTGACCAACACCTTTGCTAGTCACACAATACCTCTGAGACCCAGTACTGTGATATCTGGTGTCATGTTGAGGCAGGCTATTTCGTCTGTCACAGGCAGCTTTGTTGGGGCTTTAGCTGTGGAGTGACGTGTAAGTGAAAATATAAGCTACAAAAAAACTATGTTTCACAGCAAAACGATGTGATTCTTGTCTCTTGATACATCCTTAACTTTTTTTTTTTCGTCATTCTACAGTAAAAGTCAGGAACATTTTTGATTTACAAATAAAAACACTGAAAATTGATTTTTTTAGTTACCAATGTCATTTTTCTATTAGGTATAAAAATACAGTTCACAAACTTTATGCAGTTTAAGTTTCATAAAACAAACTATAAGTTTATGTAAATATCAATGTATATTAAAACAGCATACATTTCATGAAGTATTTTTCTATGAAAAATAGCAAGTTAATACTTTAATAATGAAAAAGAAATGCTACTAGACAGGTACTCTCCAAAATGGCTAACTTAAATAATAAATTGTAAAGAACAAAAAGTACAATTGTTTTAACATTATAGATTAGGATATTTAATTAAATGAACTTAACAGTTTTAAGGAATATAAGAAGTATGCTTTTTTATTAAACCTGCATATACGTTTATTTCATTTTAAGCCTAAATACAAGTTTTAGAAAGCAAATACATGTTTATTTTTACGAACGTTTGCAGCAACAGGAAATTTTATTCAGTGCTTTTGTGTTTTCAGCGTCATTATACCACTACTAGTTACACTACTAACTACTACTAGTTACCAATACTAGTAACATTACGTTAGTTACTAAAATAAAGACGGAAGAAATTTAAACCTGACTGAATCATTTGTTGGTTATAAAGGATAAGTATTTTGTTCACATTGCAAATTGAAAGTAGCTTAAGGGAACCAATCGGGCGTAGAATGTGAGGAAATCGTTTGTTGATTCAATTAAACGCTGAAACTGCATTATAATTGTCGATATATGGCTTTAGATGTTTTGAAATTGTAATGGAATGGTCGTTCCTTTAACAATCTTTGTAGTTTGTTTAATCTTTTCCTGTATACATTCAGATTTATTTCAAATGTAATTTAATCTATTATATGTTTTAATGAATTTCCTAAACAGGGAATTAGCTATCACCAAAGGTCTCATGGTAAGATCTGGATCTCAGACCCCTTTACTTGATTTTATTGTGGTGGGAGTACTTATTATTTTCAGATTACTGAATCTATACATTAATAATATTTACAGATAAAAAATAACTCTAAATAATACTATTTCGTTTTGTTCAGTGTGTTGATTAGTGCTGCCATATCCCCAAAAACCATCATGAAACATAATTCACCTTTTTGAAACATCTAACGGTATTAAATTTCTGGATTTTTAATGGGTCCAGAACACAGATGTATTTTGCTACAAGTGGGCTCTCAAAAATACAGTCACTACAAAGAGAGGTGTCCTGTACCGATTTGCTCATATTTATGATGTAAATGGCTACCTTTACTGTGTAATTTCAAATTAAAAGTATTTTATATATAAACTTTGGGTGTCAAACTTAGTCATGGAGAAAAAAATAATACGAATGTTATTTATAACTCCTATAGCTCTTTTGAAGATGACAAAAGACGAATTAATGTGGTGTTTTATGAATAAATTGTATTCATTATTGTAAAAGACCACGTTCTTTTAGAATTATTATATGATTTTAAAACTTGATAATTATTCTCTAACCAGTTAAAATGTTAATTTTTATAGCTCTAGATTTAACAATTAAATTATGAGTATTTTTTAAAATCAAATTTAGACAAAATATATAACAAGAAGTTTTCTAAGGGGGAACGTATATTGCCATTTTCGTGTTTCAGAATGTAGTCAACCATATAACGGCTATTCGTATGACAAATCACCAAACTGGAAATCTAATCTTGACCTTCTGTTACCAAGGCGTTTCATAGTAAAACTGTTAACACAGACTACATGTAATATATAATATGTAATAAGTAAGGGTCAGTGTTTTTATATCTGTGTTTCTATTTTTGCAATGAATTGAGGAGCCAAGGTTTAACATGTTTACGTAATATACTACAATATAATACAACATATAATACAACATATAATATAATACAACATGTTTAGTTAATCAAACAAATAGTATAATGCGCTAACCTATTTCCTGATCCCAATTTAAAGCTGATGACTATAGAAAATTACCTAAAACATCCCAGAATTGTATAGCAAATATAAAACCTTTCACAAAATTAAGCTATGGGTGAAACCTAAATTATGTATAACTATAAACATAAACATTTGCATATAATAAGGTTACAACCAAGGTTTGCTAATGGAAACAGAATGTAAACAGTTTCAACTGTTTCCCTCATGATATTATGTAACTAAAACCTTTACATTAAATATAAGAGAGCATGGAATAGGCTACATTTTTTATTATGAAATCTTTACATATTTGCTGCAAATATTCTACTATACAGACGATTTATAAAAGTATAGTAAAATATTAAAATAAAATAAACATATCATGGAAGAAGTTTATTTTAGTTCTGTGCATGGGAAGTCGTCCTTTCTATTAGTTCATTTATTTATGTTGTTATGTTTTATTTCATTTTCTCTTTTAATTTCAGTATAAATTAAAAGTAGCTTTTATTTTTGTCTTTACAAGCACTACTTTTTTTTCTTTGAGGATACTAAGAGCTTACCTCAGAACGTTTTAACATATGCTTCTAGCTTTAATCTTATGAAATAGTAATGACAAATGCGATAATTATGACCGGAAGATTTAATCCGTGTCTCAAAACAAAATGTTAGTGATCATTTAAAAACTTGTTTTGCTTTTGCGGTATTAAAGTGATTTGTATATTCAGGTATGAATGTTGAAATTAAAACTGAAAATCTGATTGAAGTGTCGCTGTTAAAATGTGTCAAGCGTTAATCGTATTATCGATTTCTCAGGTGGTTTATGAGACGTTGCATGTTAGCTCCGTTAGTAATTCTCTCTGGAAAACGTTATCCTAATTTCAATCTATAATTGCAAAAAATAACTCAAGATACGTTGGGGGTTTTAGCCCTTAACTTTGATAACTTGTGTTTAAAATGGTGTAATTTAACATTATGCTCATAATATAACCCATTTGTAAACATTTTAACATAAAAAGGACACAAAAACAACCAAAATTAAAATATATTATTAATTTCATAAGTTAACAAAATCAAGCAATGCCGATTTATTAAAAAGTAAAAAAAAAACTATATTTTATTTTTTACTATACATGAAATTCCTTTTTATTATTAAAAATGCATACCAACCCTTTTAATCTGCTGTGTTTACTAAATTGTAATAAAATAAATATTAGTTACCCTTTTTGCTTAAAACTTGACAAAACTTGAAAAAAATATTGAAGATACTGAGTTTTAGCTAGCGTTTTTATGGTTGGAGCAGCTGTTCCCTTCAAGATCGTTGTTTTGTTAAGCATTAACCTTGTGAAACTGAATCTGCTTCTTAGGTAGGCTTCCAGGTGTTCCATGTAGCTGTTCAATTTATACTGTGTTTTAGCTTAGAAATCCTTCTTTTCACAATTTATATTTCTTAGACTCTGGGGACCAATTTGTAACATTTTTATATTAGACAATATGAAATTGTGTTTGTATTCTGTAGTAGATAGAAATGTTATACATTAAGAAATGATCCTTCACTAGAGTTTAATAAATTAAAATATGGAAGACTAGTTATAAAACTAAACTCGCTCACTAAATAAATTGTAATTATAGCATAGCCGTTTGCATTTTATTAAGGTCCCTTTAAATACTTTTTAATGTAACGTTTTAATTTTTTTTGCAGTCTTCCCTTTACAGCTTTTCGTAAAACAACAATGACCCATTACTTACTTAACTAATAATATTAAATGTTGTACTGGTCCAGGTTTCTTTGTTGCAAATTTCCTAATAAACATAACAATATATGAACAGTCTTCGAAATCAGTAAGAATATCTTTTATGGTCTCTCCTAGCTTTAGTATGTTCTTGCAGTTTTGTTTTGTTGCATCATTTTGTCATCAATAAGAGACCAATCATTCACAAACCATCTACTTCTACCCAAATATATCTTTTTATGAAAAATCTTAATTATTTTAAGAATTTGTATTCAAACTAACTAATAAATGAATGAATTACACAATACATAAAAATCTCATAATTATATATCACAAAAACATCTTATAAAAATGCAATCGAAATATAATCATAGTTATAATAATAGATTCAAAAGTGTCCACGTACAACTTGACTGACGTCTTGCACACATAGAGGTAATTATAAAAATTTGTTTAGCTTAATATATCCATTATTGAATTTTTGTTGTTTTTCCATCTGCAAATGTTTTTCTCAAGAGGGTCACAAGATTAAGGATCCATACATAGAGATGAACATTTAAAGTAAAGCTTATTTGCACCATGGGAAATATCTGTCTCGACCTCAAGTTGCGCTAAGAGACTGTAGCTGATGTTGAATTTAACTCGAGGATTTCTTTAAAGGGAAGCATACGGGTACATTTAAATACTTTTAGTTAAATTTTAAATTAAAATACATAAGATTTACTACCTGTTAATGGAATATTTTTATAACGTATAATTTATTATATATATTAAATATTTTATTTTTAAATGAATAAATCTCTCCTTATTTTTAACCACCGATTAATGTACATTGAAAAACACAGGATCCAAGAAAATCTCTTGGCTATATATACAATTGGTTTTTGTGACAAAATAAAACATTTATTCAGAGAAATTACGTAGGAAATGGTCTAAGCTATGTTTAAGGAATGGGGTACAAAAATGCGTACGGAGCTCTCAACCTTTACTTTTACAGAAAAAGGTCTACTAGGGTGACAGATGGATGGAGAGTAATACATAACAACCCTTGCCATCTGCTTTATGAGTAAGTCTTCTGGATTCATCCTATTTGTAAAAGAAACGCTTCAGTCTGTATATAACATGAAAACGCGTCGGGGGGTGTTCAGACTACGTAAAAAAGTCTTGTATAATATCACTTAGTATCGTGAATTAAGGTTTAATTAATAAACCTTTAACTATTGGCAAAAGTGGTAATACAATTAGGAATATTGTTTTTTTTATATGAAACCCCTTAAGATGACACAATAATATAAAACAACGGGTGTTACTTCATTATCACCCTATTTACTCAATGTTTGCATGGATTAAACGTAAATTTAATTAAACATTTATAGAAAATAAGGGTTAATTTAACTTAATTTAAAACTCGTTCGCATTTACATAAAATCAACTAAAAGAGGATCTATATTTTACTTGTACACAGGAACGCATTTCCTGAATTGTTTGGATTTTAATTACTTTTGTAATTTCTCAGGTTATAGGTATAACATTTTAAATCAAATATTTAATACTTTTTCAACAAAATTTTATCATAAATGTTATTATAATTTTATACCTAATGACGTGTTATTTTTTTCTCTACATGCCCCCATTTGTGCTTTAATATATTTTTTAGATAGGATCTACTTATCTTAACTTTGTTATTATTTATCACTTGGCTAGTACTTACATTTAAGATTTCCATCACAATTATTTCAGCCACCATGTCGATAAATCTAGTTTTTAACTAATTGCAATTGTAGAATCTTAGCTGGGAATGTCTTCTGGTACAAATGTTGAGGTCACAGACATTGCCGTAGTCCTAAGTAGAAGTCATGGACCACTGGGGAAATGTCTTGACCTTACTGACCTCCAGAGTGCAACACGTCCTACATCACACCACATATCTTAGCTATTATATTAAACAAACAAAAAGACACTGTTTCTTTCCTATTTGTAGACAGAAAATTAAAACCAATAGATATTTACAATGGCCGAGCTATGCTATTCAGATTATCTTGCAGTACATCATTTGAACAAGTTTAACATGTTAACTGTTGTAAACAATATACAGCGACTGTATGAAAAATATACTTTTGCAATTTGTAATTCATGTATTTCAAAAAATTGTATCCTAAACATACTATTAATAAGACAATCTATTAACGTAAGAAACCAGTAGAATTTTATTTATGAGATTAACTGTTTATTCCAAAATAGGTTTATATATTTATGTAGATAATTAGCAATAAAACTTATTATATTCAAATAACATACTATTAATGCATTGTAGTAATTGCTGAGGGCTTAAAAATGTAATCATACTACGGTACTACTTAATAACACAACTCTTTATTAATGTCTTGTATAACAATATTTTGAGTGTTTTTATGCTTATAAACAAGTTATTTCATATATGAATTATACGAAAGGTCTGTAATAGTTAACTGTATGTAACATACTTTTGTAATATGCTACATTATTTACGTGAAATTTGTTGGTGACGATTCTGACAACATTGATCATAATTTATTAATTTATGATACATATTTGCCATGTTTACAGATTAAGTTGATTTTAGTTTACTGAAAGAACGTTAAATACTCTTTTTACATGGTAAACACCTCAAACATTTAGTTCACCGAAGTGTCAGTAGTAACTCAACAAACTTCAATGTTCTCTGAAATAAGGCTTATTATAAGTCAAGTACTTTATACTTTACACTTGAGTGTGCCTTGAGTAATGAAAGGTGAAAATGAGGAAGAGGAGAAACTTGTTTGTGGTTTCTTAAGTTTTGTCAGTAAATAACGTTATATATTGTTACTGTGACCAACGTCGATAGCTACCGCCCTTGTTCTTTATTCGTTATAAACAGACAACCGATTCTATAATTTACAATAATAAATTATGAAACATTTTGTCTGTACCTTTATTATTGATTCTTGTTTCTGGAAACTCTTCTGAGCTGTAAATGTACAAATCACAGTTATTTGTCGAGTCCTGTTTGGAGTCTCTTGTTTATTTGTTATTCAGATTGCACGCATACTAAGCGTTGCCTCTTCTCTAATGGATCAATGCTGAATTGCAGAAACTTCTACACGAAGACTAAGGTCAATTCGTTTGGGTTTAGTAAAAAAAAAAAAAAAAAACAATTATCAAATAGAGATTTTTAACTAAAACTGACAAAAGGTTTTCATCCTTATACAAGGCAATCTAATATTTTATGTACTATTTAAATTGAAGATTGATGAAACATGTTGTTAAAATTATTTATTGATGAATGCCTTTGACAAATTCATAAGCAGAACTCAAACGGCAAGAAAGTAAAATTGAGCATGTTAAGAATTCCTTTAATAGGTGCCGAGTGATTCTGAAATATCCTTACATGATTACTAAAAAATTCAGAATAATTGTGAGTCAGATTTAGTTTTAATCATCATCAATGAAAATACCACAATATACCATGATAAAAGGGGTATTGCACCCAATTTATTGTGCTATGATACATATTACACACCAACTCAACCCCGTATTTTAAAACAAAACCTCTTCGTCTGAACGAATACATATAGGGGAACACTTCAGAATATAAAACACTCTTTCCCTTGTAACTGAACCTCCAAGGACGCTAGAAATCGAAAAAAAAACTCCTTACATATACTTTGAAATCCAATATACTTGCATTATCCCAAAAATATGATTTACATTCATACATTTTCAACTCAAACTATTTCAAAATGGTTTTACTGTTCGGTAGATCCATTGTTTTTATATTTAATAAGTTTATATCTGTACCTTTATTTCGCAGTTTAATTTAATTTGTAAATATGATTGTAACAGTTGTTTGTTTGGGTTTATTTTTTCTTACTCTAAATTATCGTTTTTTTTTCATTTCTTTTTTTGAAAGAAAGACATAACTCTTTTGTAACATGACAATGAAGTGTCAGACGTAAGTGAAACTGCTTCAGGCAGACTTGTAATGAGAGACGGAGTGACAAAATGTTACTAGTCTCAAACCGACATGCTGTGTTTAACGCGTTAAATAAAATTAATTGTACCACTTTTCTTAGTTATGAGGTTGTTTTAGACGTCTGCGCTTTACAATTTAAAGAAACGCCATGCATACATAAATGTTTAATGTGCTTAGAATATATATAGGTAAGTGAGAAATACATTTATTAAACTGTTGAAATACATTTATTATATTTCAAATACCTTACCTAGATGATTGTAGGTAATTTTTCAAGCCCATTTAGTTTTTGGACTTTTGCCAAATGAGGCATGATTAAGATTCGATGTAGGTTAGATAGTATCAGCTCCTCCCTTACCATCAGCTGGTTCTACCTTCATTACCCCTTCATTTAGGTAGCTTCATGTTCAATGATACTAGTAATACTTATTAATATTACTACGTGATATTTGAAATATCAGAGAAAGCAGTTTGGTTGTGCTTTGGAAATAGTATTTGCATGACCAGCTCATAGATTATTGCATATTTGAACATCGTCCGTTATTGATATTTGAACCGTCAATAAAATATGTAAACTAAAATATACACATAACAAATCCTTGCTAACTTTTTTCTTTGCAGAACAATAGGCCTACGAATTAATGCATACAAATTCAATGAATCACGTGATCATTAAAACTTCATTTTCCTTGTTGCTGCCTAGACATTAGGCACAACTAAGTAAGAGTTTATAAGTATTTGTGAAAAAATCTTGCACATTGTGCCTTACTAATTTAGATTTATTGCATATTCTTTTATTATTCTACACATTTTCATACATAAATCGTTCTTTGAGTTCTGGAACAATATTATTGTACAACACTACTTATATTGTAATATTACTTTTTATAAACTAAACTAACCTAACCTTACCCAACCTAACCTAACCTAACCTAACCCTAACCTAACCCAACATAACCCATCCTAACCTAACCTAACCTAACCTGAAGATCCTAAGAAGTTTAGGTTAGGTGAATAGAGTAGAAAAAATACTCATATAATTGAAATAAATAATCGAGCATACATAAAGTAAATTTGCCTATATTTAAGTAAAAATGATATCCTGAGAAAGTGACACAAGCACAAGGTTTCTAAAAGTAACTTTGTTGTCTTGGACAATGCAGTATGATGTAGTCAAAACACTCGTCGAAAACAAGACTCTCTTGACTTTACCCAAGAAAAGGACCCTTCTGAATATAAAACAATGCACTTTGTCCGTTAATATTTCATAGCGTTGTATGTATCAGATTAAAATATAACCTACGAGAATGCTTGAATATACCGAGTATATTTTTAAGTGTGTTTTAATAATTTTAGCTTATTAAAACAGTTTTTACAAACCATAAATTTTACAAATTCATGCTGCAAAGATTTTAGTAATACGTTTTCAACTATAACCTACAATTATTGAATTCTAGATATTGGTAAATGGTGCACTTCTCTAATTCTTTAATGCAAGTTTTAATTTGACACTGTAAAATCTAGAAACACATTAGTTTTTTAATTAGGTAACTAAAAAGGAAATTTTGCTAAGGGTTGCGTCGACTTTTTCATGAATTTTGTTCATACAAATATATTGTAGTTATTATTAGCAATATACATACATTTATTAAGACCTGCTTTTAATTATTAGTTAATTTACAAAATTTAGAATATTTATAACGAATGCTAAATTATTTCCGCAACTCTAACCGATAGTAGAAAAAAACAGCTTTCAATTTTATTTTCAATCAAGTAAACCTGGATTGAATTTCAGTAACGGTTTATTTTGACTAAAAGAAAACGTGTCTTGATATTTGGAATACATTTACCATTTATAGACAAAACAATTACATGAAATGTTGTTCAGGTATTTACAACTGGTATAGTGTTTAGATGGTTTTACTCTAAGGATCTTGTATACAAACTCAGGTTTTTGAAACATTAAATGTTACAGTTACTATAGTCAAGGCTGTCTGCCTTTGGCCATAGATTAACAAGTCCAGAATAATCCCTTTTACGTTGAGAATTATGTAACAAGGAAAGTTTTTTGTAGAGAAATAGTTAAACGAAGTGCTTGCACGGCTTCTATTAGAGGGTTTGCTGCAAAAGAATCGAAACATATAAAATATAAGATTTTGATTTTGAAAGATTGCTAATAACAAAATTAGTTTAATTTTGAAAATACGAGTAAAAATATTTCCACAAAGTATATATTCATAATGTGATGAAAATTTATAAAAATTTTTTTTGAATAAAATAATCTGAAACTGCATTAGCATTGAAATGTCACCAAGTCTTTTTTATTGTGCTAAAGAGAATACATTGATACAATATAAAATTCGTAATGGGCACCTAAGGCAGACAAAGACTTAAAACTCTATAAATGTATTATTGTGTTGAATTATGTATTGGTAACATATTGATATAAAAGTCATAAATGAGTTTTACATGTGACGTATTTATTAAGTAAGCGATTTTTGATCAAAAAATAAATAAAATCGTACTATTTGTACGCATAGGCCTCGTTCTCAATAATCTCTTTAACGATAAAACAGTACCTACTACGACCAACTCACTATGATTTACAACAACATTTGAGAATTTATCCAAGATTGACAAATAGAACTACTTCAAAAGTCATGCTCAATTTCTAATGAAATTTCAAGCACAAAGAAGTTGGAATAAGTAAAGCTAAACAATAGGACTTCAGCCCACGATGGCCACTATTGGCTACTGTGGTTCCTTCTCTTGAAAAAATTGTTAAGGACTTCATTAAAATTGTATAATAAATTTATCCCTTAAACGTTCTCCCAATAGTCTTATTTTCAAATTGTTTGTACTTATAAATATTAAAACACATGCAATAATTTTAAAAACATAGAACAATTTTAATATTAGCAAAAGTAAAATGTATGATGGGATAACTCCATATCCCACATATTTATGGTACTGATTTAATGCATGTCTGAGGTAAATTAAATACTTCTAATAATACGTTTGGCATCAGGTTAAAAAATAATATTTTAGCTTAGTGCTCTTAAATATATGATTTAAAAAACAAACTTTTAAAACGCATTTATAATGGTTATTAAATAAATAGAATACAAAAATTTTTATTTAAGCATATATCGGGCAAATATTTTAGAAATATCTTTTACCAGAAATGTATGTGAAACTCAATTAAATCGTATACTATAACAACTTACATCCATTAATGTGGTTTATGAGTAGATTAATTATTTACGCCTAAATATAGCAGGCAATCCGATGCAAAATATATTTCTTACCCATATTGTACGAAACATTTTGTAATGTTTGTAAACTATGAGTAGTTTTAACCTCATCTCAAAACTGCTCAAAAGTGCTTACCGCATTGTTCATGTCGTAAATACTAAATGTTGTGTGTAGTGAAAAAATCACCTAAAGCTAATTTTCTCGTAGAAAAAAGTCTACAAGGAGGGTACAGCCTGAAGGGTAAATGTAAATGCCACCTCTAAAGTGATCTTTTCTCATTCCGGTTTTGTCGATTAATATTTTATAAAAGTGCATCACTATACCTTCAATCGCAATTTTAAAATCAAAAGAACCCTAACTTGTATACGAAAAGACCCTAGGGGTTGCAGGAGTATCACATGGATAACGTCCAATTGGTTATTTGGCGGGATTTGAACCCGGGGCCTCAGAAACCGAAGTCCCGCTCTCTAACCACTAGACAAGCTCGCTCCCCATATTAAAATGAATATAGCTATACTTCGATTTTAATAAAGCGATTCACAACATAAGCGTAATATACTTGTTTTGTATCAGAAAATATGTAGTAAATATGTATGTATAAAATAAGACTAAATTGATTTATACCAAACAATCAATCGTTATTTTCCTCATGAAAGTGAAATATTAAAAGCATGGCAGAACTAGAGCCTTTTAAGCCAAATGTCGTGACATATTCGTGACTGAGACGGTTTGTGGTCGGTATTTTAGACTTTAATTGCAAAGCAAAATGCTTTAGAATACACGCGAGCATGTGCAAGTAGCATTCATAAAACTAAAAGCTTGGATTATATATTTTAAAATAATTGACTGTAAAAAACAGAATTAAATAATGCGTACCATTGAAAAATAACTACATTAGAGATGTGTACTATGCAGGAATATTGTAGTTTTTGTTTATATACTATGCAGGGAGCAAGCTGGTCTAGTGGTTAGAGTGCGGGACTTTGGTTCCACAGGTCCCGGGTTCAAATCCTGCCAAATCACCAATGGATAAAACAACTATGCCGAAATATTACCACATTTCTCTTGATCAATAGAAAAAAAAGATTGGACATAGTGTCTGGTGTAACTACATATTAATTGTTGAGTCTTTAAGTGATCAACACATTACCGAGAAGGTCTCAAGTAGAAAAAATAAGTCTCAGGGGAAATATCTGAACACACTCTCCTCCAGAGTACAAGGGTCATCTTGACAATATACTGTACTCTGATAATGTGAGATATATCACAATGATATCAGACATAATTATCATACCCCATTTTGGTATTAGAAATATTTAGTACAAAGGTTATACTTTTAAAATGAAGCATTGGGAATAACAAAGAGTGTCTGGCTAAACCGTTTAAGAACATGGTAAATCTACTTGAAACACATTGGCCTTTGTGGTATTACTTCAGGTTCTTCTCATGTATACGTTATGAGAGGCCTCAGTGAGTGTTAACAATACATTTTACATGAACTCCCAACACCGTTCGTCTACAAATAAATTGTCTTTAATATTGAAACATATATAAATAATGCCAACAAGCTACCTTATTATCGACTTTGTACCATTTGTTTTCAAATGTAAGACTCAATGCTGTATGATGTAACATATTCATTCTTTGGATTTTTATTTTGTAATTATTTATAATTTTCAAAGTATAAGATACGTATAAAAAAATATGAATATTTGTTTATCAAGACATATGTGATAAAGCTTAGGAAATAAATGCATTTTATATGTAGATTTTTCTTCGTATAATCTATGATCTATCAGGAACGAATAGGGATGGACAAATAGTTTGACCAGTTATTCCAGCATACACTTTTTACCAACGTATTTTCATTGAAAACAGTTTCATTTAAAACGTTATACACATGTTATACGACCTGATTGCTTTTTGGTATATTTTCTGATGACAATCCGTAACATGACTGTTTATCACTATCAATTCTGAATCACCCTTCTTCCAGCAACACTACGGTAATTATTCAACCTAATCAGCACTAATTATCTCTAATGATGTTGTGTAAATGACTGAAACACTTAGCTGTGTTCTCCACAACCTACATCATCATATGTCTTCCAGGTGATTAGTTGGGGCTTTACAACAAACAGGGATAACGAGCAGTTAATTCATCTCTCTCACAAAATAAAACAATTATTGTTTATATTAAATACTATTAGCCATTTTAGAGCATGAGTATGGTTATATTTTTTGTCAATTTATTAATATACAGTAGTAAAATAATTTGTTTGTTATGGATACTAATTTTCTTTGTAAACAATCCATTTCAGATTGGTTGTGTACCTTATTATCCAATAGTAATTCGATTATTTTTTAGAGTAAATCTTATTTTGGGTAATTAGATTATCATCATATTGTGGCCAGTTGTACATTTACACATTTGTTATTAGAAAAATGTGGAATTAGATTATTTACTACTCTCATTCAGGGGTTAAAGAGGAATATCAATCCCCATTCTCTAACAATTACCTTTTTGCCAGTCTTTACAAAGTGTCTTCGCTAAAGTTCTGTGTAAAACTCATTTGAAGTTAGATCGCTTTCCAGATGTGGTTAACACTTGTGCTGTTTCTCGTAGAAGTCAGTAAGTGGTGTTGATAATTTTATTGTCAACCGGTATTTGCTTCATTTGTTTGCCTGACTAAACAATTAAATTCATAATGAATACTCCCAAAATCATATTGTAAATAATAAACAATAATTAATGTAAATGCAGTTTGATTTCTTTTAAAATATAAAATATATGTATTTTTTTTTAGATAAATTGTATACATTATATGTCTTGGATGCACCTTTTCAGGTGATTCTTGACAGCTTAGAGCAATGTGTTGCAAAGCTAGCTGTATTAATCCAACGGTTGTTAGACGTCCGCCATCTTCAGACTTACAAAAGAATATACTTCTTGGGGTTTGTGAGAAAAAGATAGGGGCATTTATTATGTGTCTGCTGTGCCATAAAAATATAAATAACGACCTTTAAATGTCTTTGTTAAACTTTGCGTTTAGCTAAATAGTAGTTAGAATAAAATTTTACATTAAAAACTAAAAGAAACACAAGTTAAAATTATTATTTAAATATCAAAACTACATATTTGATAAAGTGATTTGATATAATGTAGATAATTTACGTGCAAACTGTGCATAAAGAGGAACTTTTAACAAATAACGTTTTACGAGCATTCATATGACATAGAGACAAAGTAAATATTATTTTACTCATTCTATTTTGAGTCCCAGGAATAAAGAGAAACACTGACATTCTTCTTTTTCCTTTTAGATAACTTTTTTGCCTACTGTATGATTTTTTATAATTTTTCTAGGTTTAATTCGTTACTGTAATATTTTAAACAATGTAGAGTCAACCAATGATGAAAACTGTTGGCAATGGTTTATTTGTAATCAAAACCACCAAACAAACATTGCAAAACAGAATTGATTGCATAGTGACGAGTAACGGTTAGTGTTTGAATATGTCCATGTATCAGAGGAGTTGGGTGATTGATGTTTGTAATACGTTAGTGATCCTACCCACATGATGGAGTAGAGTTATTCTACAGACATGTACAGCTACATGCACTCCCATAAATAACCATAAATAATAACTACATGTACAAACTATATACATTTTTCAACTAAGTCAACGCACTATTTTCAAAGAGCATGTATTTATTAAGTAATTTTACCGCACGTTTGACTAAAGAAATAGCGTTACTCAAAGAGGACACTGTAACACATGTTAATCCGAATTATTCCTTATCTAGAAAGGATTGTTTTAAAAAGATATCCGATCTAATTTTCCAAGGGAATAATAGCTCGAATTTGTTTGTAAAATTTTGCGTGATTGCTAAATGTAAATCAATCCGATTCTCGAATCCAATCGGTAAATTAGGGGATTTATTAACTGTAAAAGATATTATAGTAATAGAATGTCCAGCAGTGACTATATATGCCTTAGTCGTAACTGACGAGTTAGTTTTGGTTAAGTTAATACGTTTTGCAAAGAATGCATATTTTATATAACCAACATATTTATTAAAAACATTTAGGTGACATTACGTTTTCATTATTTTGTGTATTTTTTTTATCAGACAACGGTCGAACCATGAACGACATTTCCCTCAACAACTAGCTAAGTTTTAAACAAAGATAAAATTGCCATACCTGAAACTCAGCAGTCAAGCACAATAATTCCATAGTCTTGGATCAAAATCGATGATATTCAAATACAAGCCATCAACCTGTTCGAGTTTTGGCTGTGAATAAAACCGTTATAGAACATTGATGTACTACATGCTGTAGGTAAGACTCGGGGAAAAAATCTCGTATGTAGAATGTGCAAAAACTTATGTCTTTGAAGTTTCAACCAATATAATTCATAGTTTTGATCACTATAAAAATTACGAGAACGTATGTGTATTTTCATAAGGAGTACTATTGTATTACTCATGCTAATTTTTACAGCTGCAAGCATTCTAATTTTTTTTTTCTAGCATTTCTAATTTTTACATTTTTTATAAATTTCAGTCTGTATTCTGAAATTTATAAAAGGTGTCAAAATGAGCATAAGGAAAGGTTTATTTACGTAGACTATCACGAGTTAACAAGTGAAATTAGTGTATTAACTTGAGGTAGAAACACTATCAGTCAGAATTAAACTGGAGTCATTGTCTGTATTCTGAAATTTATAAAAGGTGTCAAAATGAGCATAAGGAAAGGTTTATTTACGTAGACTATCACGAGTTAACAAGTGAAATCAGTCTGTATTCTGAAATTTATAAAAGGTGTCAAAATGAGCATAAGGAAAGGTTTATTTACGTAGACTATCACGAGTTAACAAGTGAAATTAGTGTATTAACTTGAGGTAGAAACACTATCAGTCAGAATTAAACTGGAGTCATTGTCTGTATTCTGAAATTTATAAAAGGTGTCAAAATGAGCATAAGGAAAGGTTTATTTACGTAGACTATCACGAGTTAACAAGTGAAATCAGTCTGTATTCTGAAATTTATAAAAGGTGTCAAAATGAGCATAAGGAAAGGTTTATTTACGTAGACTATCACGAGTTAACAAGTGAAATTAGTGTATTAACTTCAGGTAGAAACACTATCAGTCAGAATTAAACTGGAGTCATTGTAAAAGGTTGTAATCTCCATTCAATTGCAGAAAATGGTTGCGGACTCAACTTTAAAGCGGGAACACGCTTACGCGATTAGCTTAAATGGAGTACGATCATTTGTATTGTTTGTTTTTAGTAAAAGTAGTAGTAAAATATAACAATAACACTTAATAAAACCAATGAATAATTTTATTGATCTTCAGAGAAAGTTTAAATATTTTTAATTTGAAAAAATTTGAGCTAAGAGCCTTTCATTATGACCTTCAAAACTACATTTAACGATTTTCAATATTAATAATTGTGGAAGGGTTGCCAGTTATTGATTCAAAACTCATTATGTAAGTTTCGATACGTCGGAGACGATTTTCTAATAGGTACGTTTAATCACTATTTAGAGATAAAATAATATCTAATCATATTGACCAAATTAAAAAAATAATTCCATCCAAACTTAGAAATTGTATTGTATTTTGCATGATAACAAAAGACAAATTTTATTTCATGAATGGTTATACGATGATATTCGTTTTCATTCATATAGCACCATGTTCCATAATCATCAAACCTAATCTGAGATTTAGTAAATATTATGTAGTCACACTACAGGATTTTTAAAAATATTTTATTGCAAAACACATTTACTATTATTGAAATGAGAAGATACATCTTTCACATATTTACACTCATATTCACATATTTAACATATTTTTTTATTATTTTTTTTCACATATTTAACGTATTTTATTTTACAAACATCCTTCCAAAAGTAGTTATAGGTTATAGTTTTTTTTTTTAAGTTAAACTTAATTTATTTGTAAAGAATCAATGTAAAATTACGAAACACTGGAAATGAATTTAGTAGTTTTTGTTTACATCACCGGTTCAGAGAAAACAGGTTTCCTCCACTAGATATTATGGACAAATTGAGATTTATGCTGAATACACTGAAAGGTATTCCTTGTTCGGAATATACTCCTGCAAGGTCAACCTTGTCTCACTTGGATATAAAAGAGACTACGTTCTTCACTATTGGCTTTTAAGTGAAAATGACAGTGTGATTAACTTGTATTAAAATATAAACGCAAAAATACAGCAATACAGCAGACTTTGCAAATTTTTTCCCAATTTGGAAGTATAGGAAAATATGTAAATTTTTTTGTTTTGTTTGTTATTAATATAAATGTATGCCTTCGTAGTTGGGTATGCTGTCATAGAGATGGTTTTAAAGTGTGGTCCATTAAAATTTTAACAACACAGTATAAAATGAATAAATTTACCAAATGGAATAAAAATATGTTCATAAACAAGAAAATTAGAAAAGTTTACTTATTCTACATGAGAATCCCATAAAAATTTTAGTTTAAATATTGTTCCTATAGTATCTTTCCTATGGTAAATTTAATTTGCATGGCATTAATTTGATAACTCGATACATACATTTTCGTAACAACAATAAATTAATATTTTCATTAAAACGTACCAAAACCAATAATAATCAGTTAATACTGATACAACGATTACATCGTAAATAATATTGTATTTTACAACAATCCAGGAAGATAATTCACCGTGAATATTCTCAATATGTGTAACAGAATAGAGTGGTAAAATTGTGGAGGTGTAACCAGCCAAGCAATGTAATATCCATGTAGAGGAATAATTGGCAATGCCTCACCTTAGGGTTATTAGGCATTGCGCCAGCGTGTGTTAACCACTTTAGGTACGTAGTAAACAAATTAGAACATTCCGTTACTATAGTGATTTCGGTGTTTTTTTCCTGTAAAATTCTTCATTAGTTATCTTTTGACACTGTTCAAATACATACTACCTTATGATCTTGATAACTTTGAACAAAGTAGTGCCATTGGGACCACAAATAAACGGGACAGGTTTATACATTCAATTTCTTTATTTGGTCAATGTAATAACCAAGATAGTAAATAGTTAATTAAATTCCGTACAAGCATTAACTATTGGATACTGAAGTTGTGGTATTAATAGTCAAAGGTACAAGTTAGGGTTTTTACTAAACACCAGATTATTGTTGTATTCATAAAAGTCAAGAGAAATTCACAAAACAAACGAATCCAGTGATTGCTTGTTTTTTTTATCATATTAATCAAAGCAGTGGATTAAATGTTGCTTCTAGGGTGGAGAGTACAGTGTATTTATGTATCTGGCGACTTTTACCAAACGGTACCGGGGTGCCATAATTTCAAGTCATTGTCTAAAACCAGTTGATTCCAATCCCTTGGACAATAGACTTCATTAGGAGTGCCTCGACCCGTTTCTACTATATGAACAAAAGAGGCAATGTACATACAATCAATTTCCATTTTAAAACATTTCCCATCCACTCTTTTAAACAAAAGTGCAAATGTTATGACATTATGAATGCCTTTCTGTACTTTTTTGATGTATACTCCTTCAGCTCTTTCAGCTCCACCCGTACAAGAGTCCAGAAATAACTTTTCCAAGATTAAATCTCCATACATTATAAGCCCTGTTGAATATTCTGATGGTCTCTGTGTTTTCTTGGTGTATCTTTGGCACTTGAGTTTGAGTTGTGAATTAGCATTAATATTGTAGGGTAATGGTTTGCCGACGGGAACAGCATCTTTTTCATAATCCATTATTTCGAACGATCCCAGTGGTAATAGGTGCTCTATAAAACACAGTTAATTGTTTAGAAAAACATTATGAAAATGTATTAATACCTAAATATTAATCGGTAATCGGTACAATACCTATTTTACCTTGTATTAGTAGACCTCAACATATCCTAACAGCAGTTAGAAAATAAGTCTAGTTTGGTTAGATGTATTATAATATAACTAGTGTCCCTGTTGCTCGAATTCGAGCAATTGCTAAGTATTACAGGCGTTATTTTAAAACGAACTTTAACAAAGTCAGCAAATATTTGTAGCAAACTGTTTTATTAGCAAACTTATTGACTGTTTACAATTAACCTATGCTCTTCTTCTCACTTTTGATTTCTGACAACAGCTGGAGTTTCATAAAAATTTTTGTTTCCCATGTTAATCTTATGGAGAAATAAGAAACTTTAAAGGGCTCCAGGGCCTCACTCTCTCATTATTTCCCTAAAAAGAAAGTTTCCTGCACAACTTCACGCTACGCTCTTTCCAATGACACAAAAAACATGACAATCGGTTCAGTAGTTTTGAAGGAGTAATTGTCACAAAAGATCTGCTTGCGTATTAAATAAGTATATAGATTGTAAATACTTACTGTTTTCAGTATCTGTGTCAACCTGAAAAAATCAATAAAACTTGAATGGTTATTTTCTGTTAAAGGCTAGTGTGATTCATCATATGTTTGTCAAAACATGTAAGGATCTTTTATAAGGAGTTACCTAAAGACAAGTAATATGAAAAATTATGCGTTGACTCATCTGGTTTAATGTGGTTTTTTCGATTGCGATATTTATGACCCCCAGGGTGATTAATGGTTGGTTCAATCGCGACTACTTGTTGACGAAAGTGGTTTAAATTAAATTAAACAATCGCAAGAAGCATTACTGAAGGCTGGAATTGAATTAATATCGAACATATGATGGCTAAATATTCATATAATAAATAATTCGTAATATGTAGTAATAATACACACTCAACATGTTTTTGTGAATTTACATAAAATGACCTGTTGAATAAATGAAAACACATTTTTAGGTGGAGTACCATTGCCGATTCGGGTATTGTGCCTTCGCATAAAAGGTGCCTTGCATGGTTGAAGGTACACGAATTGAAAACACACTTACTGACTAGACACACAGGTATAGTTAATAAATGTCTGATTGAACTAAATTCCCTTTTTAATCAGTAGTTTTTGTTAATTATAATAGCCATATTCCCATCTTTCCACATACTTTTCAACCTTTATTTAAGTTGGACACCTCAACCCGTTTGTATAAAACACAAGTTGACATCCTCTCCTTAAGATGGACTTAAAAATATACAAAACCATCAGCACAAATTGGTATAAAAGTTAGAAAAGATGATGTTTTAGACTATAAATACTCTTCAGGTAATGCCTAAAGGATTTCTTGTAATATAAAAATTTACTAAACTTTAATTATTACAGCCAGAACTTCCTCGGCTGTAACTAGGTTTTGAAGCATAATTTTGTCACATGACGTATTACTAAAACTTACCATCCCAATAGAGTTCTTCAATAGATTCAATAGATTAAATCTGCAATCCATCGTTCTTGAGGTATCTCTATTCACTACGGCAAGATGAGGAAAAGTGTTAACAATGTAGCTTCTGATCAGACAACGAGGATTCTTCTTACTAAGCTTATACTTCATGGTGAATGTTGTCTCATCATATCCGTTTTTCTGAGTCCTTTTCGGATTTACGAACAGACTTATGTTATGTCCAATTTTCTTACAACCATTTCTGTTATTTGTTAGCTTCAATCTTTCTACGAAGAGTCCATCTGAGATGTACACAAACGCCTCAACATCATATCCTGTTTCTACGCACTTCACAAGGAACGTTTTGCGGGGTCCAAAATGTATTACGGACTCAGGTACGCGGCCCTTAATAATATTTTCGGGATCAAAGGAGTATTGGTACAAATAATAAGACAACTTGATTTCATGTTGAGGAAGTTCCAGAACTGAAAGATAAATATACATCTTTATAAAATGTAGATGGCATTATCCAACTGTGTTAGTTTTTATATTGTTACGAAAATACTGAAACCCCTTATTCATACGGTAAAGTGGACTTGATCATGTAACCTACACATTTTTTGCAACTAGCTTAGTTTCTTTGAATTTGTGTGGACATTTTAGAGTATATTGTTTTTTTTTCACTTAAGCTTTTTTAGATTAAGTTCAATTACAATCTTTAAAATACAATTTGGAAAGGAAATATTTTATTTATTTTATTAGGCCTAATTTTTTTATGAATGATTTCAAAGATGTGATCAAATGAAAATTTATACAAAGACTGTGATTTGATGTGGATTTTTTATTATAATAAACTATGAACAGATAAAATACAATTTTGTTAACAAGTCGATGATTTGCAACTGGGATTCTAAATTGTTCAATTTTATTTTAACCAAGAAGCGTTTGTGTTTAAACATTTGTTTTATTACATTATATAGATCTTTGTTTAATCCGGAGGATATGTAAAAGATCTTAAGTAACTGATGATAAAACTAACCCATTTTAAACGACGGTCTACTTTGTCTAGGGAGAAGACCTACACTAACTTAAAGACTCACACGCACGAACACTCACCAACGCAAGCACACATGTACAGGTTGTTACCTAATAAAGGAATATTTATTAAATAAGAATTACGTTTACCGTGGCCTTTTATATCCGCATTTGCTACAGTTTCATCAGCAGCCAAGTTTTGACGTATCTGCAACAGTAGGTCAAATTCAGATTAATCGTTAATTTTTTTGTGAATGACAAACGAAACCATTTTTATCCCAAACATTGAATGTAAAAGGCACACAGGCAGACATTACAGAACCCAGTGTATTAGAGGATGTCGTGCAAACATGATTTTTGACTTATTTTGCCATGGATGTGAATAACTGGATAAATTTGAATCAATTAAATAACCATTAAGACCATTAAGATTAAGATTATGGCAACAGGGTGTAATAGGTGTTTTTTTAATTTGTCAAAAATAGGGATTTTCATGGTTTTTCTATAAAAACTTAAAAAATTACATTTTTTTACTGCCATTTAGAGACAAGAATATATTTTATTTGAGCTGTGGTGTATAATTGAAGATTATGGAGAAATTCCAAAAAAATACATACCAAAAAATTCCTGTGTTGTTCTTATGAAGAAAAATTAAACTTATGTAGTCTTTTTGTTTATGCATGTATTTTGATAAAATGTTAGGTAAATCTTTTTATTTCATACCGAGCTATCGACATATCACTAAAACATAATTATTACCTGATATTTAGTAGCAAACCTCAGTAATTGTGAAATTTAATTTAATTTGAATAGAGAAAGCATCTGAAAATGCTAAGGATATTAGACAAGTGTAAGGAAATATTTGAGTAAAAATATAACAATTTTACAAAAAGAATATTTTGCTTCAAATTTATTCTTATTACTTATTGACGGTATATACAATAATAACAACACATAAAACTGGATTTACTTGGTTATAGACTACATATTAGAAACTATGAGAAATGTTATCAACGCATACGAAAAATAAAATCTTACCAGAAAAAATCCAAAAACCGCGGTAACTATTAGTTCCATGGTGCTGCAAAGTGGATTGAACCAATCGAAGACAAGCAGTTGGATCTCTGTACGTAGTTTAGCTGTCAAATGAAGTCAGTAAAAAATTACAATTAATTGCCTGTAAGTGGTGTAATTTATCTGGCTGAAATATGTTGCGCAGTAAAAAGTCATAACTCATCAATATATGACGTGCAACGGTTAGCATTTGACGCAAACCACTTGCTCAAAACTGCTGAGTAAATTAAAAACTGTAAACTGAAAGAAATAATCGAGCTAGAAGGAAATACAAAAATTACGTAGAAAAGAAATAACTTTAAACATCTTTGCCACCAAGACTGATAATTGAATATAATATAATAGGTTACGTACCTTATTCCGTCTTCAGTCTTAACTTAGTCAATGCTGGATGACTAGTTTCGGCAACAAAGTCCCATTATCAAATCCTTATTTAAAACATCAATTGAATATGGTCAAATATCCGACGTGAGTCTTCATCAATTTGACCATATTCAATTGATGTTTTAAATAAGGATTTGATAATGGGACTTTGTTCCCGAAACTAGTCATCCAGCATTGACTAAGTTAAGACTGAAGACGGAATAAGGTACGTAACCTATTATATTATATTTTATAAGAAATAACTGTTAAAGACGGTATTACACTTTTTCCCAGAACCCGCTCGTGCATACAATCTTAAGAATGGGGTTTTTTGGAAAAAAAGATAAAACAATTTTTATTACAAAATAATTAATTGTGTACGCAATAGTGTTCAATTTTGTACATGAGCCTGATGGTTTGAATTCTTTAAAGGTAAAAGACTTGTAAAAATGAACGCCAAAGGATTAAGAATAACTCAGCTGAAACCTAATAAATTCGACTCCAGTGACGGCTTTAACAATAAACAGCTGGCTGTGAACAGTAGGTCAGCCGGTTATAGAACTTGCATTGAGATAAAATACCACCCAAACTTCCAAAAAAAATTATGGATTGCATGAAATAGTATACATTTCATAAAGTAAACATTTTATAACATTAAATTACCTATATTTGTTACCAACTGGCATTTTGTCTATATCTACATCCATTTTCTTTTCTATTTTACTGTTCCAAATCAAAAACTGTACAACATCTATTTCTAAGAGTTTAGCAGCTTTAAATTACAGTATGAAGCAACATTCTACTAAATGTAATTTAATGGATAACTTCTCACCAGTTTATTTCGATGACCATAAAGTATGTACTATATGTATGAAGTATTTGTATTACATTTAAAATCAAAATAGGATGTCACAAAATCTTTTATTAATAACAACTATTTTGTGCTATTATTTTTTAGATATAGCAAGTAGTGTTGAAAACAAAGATTTATGCTTTTTACCATTTACAATCATACTAATGTTCTAGCAGCTATAACAGGATAAAATATTATAAGGAAGAGATACAGCGGAAATATTAGTTTCAAATGACAAGGCAGATCACAGCATGTCATAAGAGACAATAGACCTTCAACAAAGGCTTCAGAACAATAGACTATTGTCAGTGATCCTGAGCAATCGACATCCGATGTATGTTGAAAGGTCAACGACCTAGAAACCTATTGTATGTAAACATATAAACACAAAGCAAAGGCATTGAATTGTGATTTTATTTGGATTCTTTGAACATATTATCAATATGTATGTAATATTTCTAATGAATTACACACACTCACAAAAGCATGATGTATGTCCTAATATGTAGTTTTTAAGAAAATTCTTTTTTTACATCAAAACACAGTTTTGAATTGTTTTAATGCTTACTCGTAACCTCCTTTAGTATGTCAGTAAATGTATTTTGGTCTACCATCATAGTGCTTCATCCATACTCAGGATATCTCTCAACTCGAGTCTTTTGAAGCATTATTATAAAAATAAATATATCTTTATATACATAAACATAAACATATGATAAGTTCTAGCCCACTGTTATTTCCCCGAAGTCATATGTAGTTATGTAGTATATTAATTTCAGAACATCACTTGTGGTTTAGAGGGTCAATAACATATGTCAATTAGAGACAGGGGCAAACATTAACCGGACTGTTATTTCCCTTGACTCCCATGTGACTGTGATGTGTTTAACATGTCTGTGATACTGTGTTGTAAATTTTGGGAAATTCGTATTTTTTTATGGAAACTAGATGGACGTAGATGAAATATGTCGTCAAGTGAATATCGAATGAGATAAATGTCTTGTGAATTGAAATGAAATAAATATAAAAAAAAATTCTAGATAATTCAGCCACATTTTACTGTTGCAACACTTTAATTCAACACAGAGTAAAATTTGTGAATGACACCTGTTAAAAGTCATGAGTGACCCAAAGCGAAGTAACTTTACCAGGTTATCACAATAATTCTAAGTACTAAAGTTTTATAGCAATTGTAATAGAATCTATGTAGGTTTAGTCTAAAAACCGCATTCAATCGTAATAACTGTACTGTTTCATTCCATTTTTTGCAGGTATGAAAATCTAGCAATGATTTGCGTTTCAAGTGTAAATTGTGTTTCTACGTAATTCAAATCTCACCAAAGGAGATAATAATTTTGAAAGTGCTAATTCCAACTAAGGGTTTTCATTTTTTTTTCATCTGAGAAAAACAAAACAAGCATTGGTTATTTAACTGCTTTATAATTGCAGATCGAAATTTTACTTATAATTTGAAAAAATATATTGTCATCAAAATGGATAAAATAATAAAACTATGTTTTTTCTTTCATTTCAAGCTACGATAGAGTGTCTCAATACAATCTCATTATAAAATTTATATTTCGAATTTTAAGTTTATTTTGTCACTTTATAAAGGAATACTACCAATTGAAAAAAAGCATAGAAAGTATGCAATAGTCCTTAACCTAGTCCTTAATGTTAGTTTGGACCTTAGCTGGTCCAATATCACAAACTTTTATTAGGGTTTAAAGAACTTTCGAGAGAGCTCTCCTAACAACGGGTGTCAATAGCAGAGAAGTCCAAAGAGTCTTCCATAAAGAATTCTCCACCAAAAGTTCCATCGATGTCCTGGTATTTTCTACTTTTTTCACTAGAGGTTTTATGACCAAGAATCCATTTTTACTATTGAAATTATTTATTTATACATGTCTGCAATATTATCAAGAAATTTCACCACATAAATATTAATAGTTATCGTCTTTGGCAAGCAACGATAGTGATTAAATAGAATCATATGCGGATTTACTACTTTAATCAGCAGTGCTGGGGGCTTATTATTTTTCTTTCAAACATTTTTTTGAAGATACAATATTGAAACTTTGCACACAATTTATGAAAACTAGACAAAGCTACAATTATGACAATTTCTAAAATTCATAAAACAAAATGGCGGTTATTTTTTTTTTCTCAAATTATTAAAAAAAACCGTTGAAATTACAAAATTTTTACAAGTATAACTTTTTAAGCAATTTAAATACAAATCAATTGACACCTTACTTTTTAAGATTAATAGAATGAACGTAACCACTGGATGACTAGTACGCTAACTAACCTCCAGCGATCGCGTATCACTAAAGCTGCCATATCTCGGTAAATGTTATTTTAATCTTAAAAAGTAAGAATCTAATCGATTTGTAATGAAATTACATTAAATGAAATATACCAATAGGTTTATTCGCTGCTGTGAGGATAATAACTATTATTTAATAATAACGTCTACCGAATGGCATGGTCGATTAGATATTAGGCTACATAACAGCAATGACGCCTAGCTAATTACAGTAATATCACGTTAAGCTTGTGGTTGTGGTGAGTAATATACCTAAATGGGCTGTAAACAGTGGCATGTAATTTACGTAATACACCATTTACTGTATAAAATGGTGCTTTTAACGTCATAAATCTTTCGTGGTTATAAAACGTCGTAAAATGTAACAGCTGAAGGGTTTATCTATACTTATATGTTATAAGTAATGGTTTCTGGTTGCATTATTGAGAATAACTTTGAATTCTCTAGGTGGATATGTGTGTATTTAAAAAATAATTAGTGAAAGTGAGAGTTTACATGTCAAAATATTTATTCAAGGTGATAAGTTACATGTCAAGAAACACCACTGACTCAGTTCCTCATACATATTGTATAAGAGGTCTCTGTGGGTTGTTTTATGGAACAAACTTTACCCATGTGAGGACACTTTTTACTAAGGTATCCAAATGTATTTTCTTTGCCATTTGGGTCCTAATGTGTCATACGTGTTTTAATAACAAAATAATTCTAGACACAAACTGTATAATTTTGTTATATTTTGTGTCTCCTGTAAATTAAGATTGTAAATATAACAGAACAATATACACGCATTACACATTGACGAGTGAGTTTATCCATAATTAGTAGACAATTTTAGGATATTTATCACAGTTCCATTAACAAGCAAAATTCAACTTGTATTTGAAGTAAGTAGGCCTATTTCTGTCACATTAGTATTAATAGGTTGCATAAACCAGTTAAATTATGTTTAACAAATACTATTTGTGATTTCATTCGTTTATAAATATAGACGGATTATATCATAATAAAATAAAACGTTTTAAAAATTTAACACTATTAAATATTGTTCAACTATCGTTGCGTTCCGTTAAATTGTTTAAAACTATCATTTATGACAATTTACAATTAGTCTAAAAAAGTCGTGTCTTTCGATTGTTAATATTAAAAATTTTTGCCTGATTCTTGTTCTAATCCAGTGCATATAAATAGACATTAAAAAAAATACTACCTCGCTTTAAATACGAATACATACATTTTCAAAGTGTAATTGTATGCGGCTATTAAAAATAGCTTAATATCTAAATATAGTATATAATTATGTTTTTATGAGGTTGGTGGCACTTTTACTTATATTTCCCCCTCCACATACATACCTTAATCCACTTGCTAGGGGGGTTCCTGTGTGCATTTTATGTATAGAAAAACACCCTAAGGGATCATGTAGGTACTATGTGGGTTATCATTTTTCACCTGGGTGCCAGCTTGGCAGAGTGGGCATAACCTCAGAATCCGCCATTTTAAAAATGGCGGCGGCATTTACTACATGAAACTCATCGGGAGCTTATATCTCGAAAACGGTAATATATAGCGAGTTACTTTTACTACAATAAATGTTGCTTACACAATAAGGAACAACTTTTGTATTTACAAAAATGCCCTAAATATAACTATTTAGGAGTAGTTGAGCAATTTATGTTAATTCAACCTATACATTTTTACTCTGTTTAACCAAAAAAAAAACTCTAATATCTTTAAAAAGCTGTTTTTTGAATTTGGCACATAGCACTAATTGCTCTTTACATCTAAGGTCTAAATACCCCCGCCGCAGCAAAACTTGAAGAATCAGCAAACATTTACCTGGCTGTATTTCTACTAAAATATTAAAATTTACAGATTGATTTCCTATTTAAATGATATTGATTTGTAATGAGTACTTAAGTTTGCTGCTTCAGGGAAGGTATTGAGGTGTTTTTTATACATTTTTATTGAAACGTTGATAGCTTAGTATGAATGAAAAAAAATTGAAATTTGACTATTATATATCCATAAACAAGCAAACTAAAACAGTTTATTTATTCTCCATAAGAATAACATGGGAATTTTAAATTTACAATTTTTTTAAATTATCTCCGCAACTTTTGGACATACATTGCTTCAATATACAATATTATTTATTTTATGAGCTCTACAAAATAGTTTGGTTCATTCTAAAATTTCGTGTTTTTAGGGTCGAAAATCGGAAAAATCCACTTTTACTCCATACAACTCCCCATAAACCCCCGTTCCCATAGTCCCCGATCGTGCTGGTTTAATAGTCCGAACTCGTCTGAAAACGTAGGTTTACATGTTTGTGATAAATTTCATTAAAATTGGATCATTTTTGCTCGAGTTATCAAATTAAGTCGTAGTTCTGTCTTCGGATACAGATGTCGTAGTATTGGCTTTACACTTTATGAATGGATTCTCTTCGGAAGGTTTGCAGGAACTGTGGATGCAGCTTGGTTCAGTCAGAACTTCATTATATGTACTAGTTCCATGATAGCAAACAGGCTTGGAAGTAACCTTTGCTCAGTTCTCCCAGCACTCCATATTTTAACGGGCTGTGACTTTGCCAGCAAATTAGGAACAAAGCGTGCTACCCTAAAATGTAATCCAAGTACTAAAAGGATACCAAAAGCTAATGGACTTTGGAAAAGATGGGGAGGAAGAGATAGAATAAAGTTCGAAAAACACAGTGAAGTATCTAGTTCACATTTCAAAAAAGGATACTCAGTGTGAAACTATGAATGATCTAAGACACTGGATATACGTACACTGTCACTGTACAACGAATACTCTTAAAGAACTGCATCCTTTGCTCGAGAAGAAATTCTGTCTAGTAGAGCTACTAGACAGCATATCTTACGTGCTTTTTATTGTACATACTATCCAAATCCATTGCTTGGAAGAACACGTTTTTTAACTCGATCCTTTGAGTTTTGGATACAGTGATGGTGGTTACTCTTTGCCGCAATGCACACAAGTATATTGTGAACGGTTTAATTTTTGTGATGACTATAAAAGGGAACAGATCTAATTCCTCCCCAAAAGGCTTATAATTTAGATCCAATAACTGCGCTCAAATGTTATGATCCACGAAACTAGTTCAATATCAATACAATCAGTCCAAAGCAGCCTACCACCAAGGACAATGTCAAGGTCACTGGTTGTGTTAACAAGACGTCAATGCTTGGCCGATGCACCAACTTTGCCGCCGGTCCCGTTTCCGCTCCATCGCCGTTTTAATAATAAATGTTATGAATTATAATAATAATTTCTATTACATCTGTAGATTTATTATAATTTGTAATAATAAAAATTTATTATATAGAAAGGTTTATATTTATTTTTATATTTGTATTTATTATATTTATTTGTATATATTTCTATTATTTTATATATATTTGTATTATTTTTATATCTGCCAGAAGCTTCTCGAATGCTTTTTGCATTTTTTTACCTTAAATACGAAGAAAAATTAGTGCTATGTGCCAAATTACGAAATAAGAGCTTTTTTATAATTATTAGATTTTTTGGCAACAGAGATAAAATGTATAGGTTAAATACTATAAATATGACAGTTCTAATATTTTTGTAGAAATGCGGCCAGGTAAATGTTTGCTTAGTCTGCAGGTTTGCTTCGGTGGGGGTATTTTGACCTTAAATGTAAAGAGCAATAAGTTCCATCTGCAAAATAAAAAATGAACAGTTTTTTAAAGATTATAGAATTTTTTTTCAAACAGAGTAAAAATGTATAGGTTAAATTAGCATAAATTGCTCAACTACTCCTAAATAGTTATATTTAGGGCATTTTTGTAAATACAAAAGTTGTTCCTTATTGTGTAAGCAACATTTATTGTAGTAAAAGTAACTTGCTATATATTACCGTTTTCGAGATATAAGCTCCCGATGAGTTTCATGTAATAAATGCCGCCGCCATTTTTAAAATGGCGGATTCTGAGGTTATGCCCACTCTGCCAAGCTGGCACCCAGGTGAAAAATGATAACCCACATAGTACCTACATGATCCCTTAGGGTGTTTTTCTATACATAAAATGCACACAGGAACCCCCCTAGCAAGTGGATTACCTGTGCATGAAACATATCCAGCAAAACAAGGGATGACGCAGAACGGTACAAGGGTGAACTGTATTGATAAAGGCTGCACTTTAGTATCTGTCGATGAATATATCGAATTAATATATCGATTATTTCATTCGATATATAAAGTTTGGTTAATTAGGTTAACCTAACCTAAATAACCGAATACAATAATCGATACATTGAATAATCTATATATCGATATTATTCATTCGAATGAGTGTAGGACAGATACTAAAGTGCAGCCCTGATAAAAATTAGTGGCAGTAACGAACCTGAGACATCTCAGAAATGTCTCGATAATTTATAAATATACGTTTGTGTAAATTTCCTACTGAATTTCTACTAGGTATTTCAATGTAGAATATATTCAAACGATTTGCTAGTAGTTGTAGTGGTGAAATGCAGTGGAAGTACACTATACGTCTGTAGTCCCACTGTTAAACTAGTTATGCTGTTACCACTGTTACCTATATAAGCTACAATATTACCGGCCTGTGATGCTCAGGGGTGTTGTCAAAACTGTTGTAAGCAGAATTTATGCTAAAAGCTCTTTGCTGTCTTCATTCAGTTTAAATCCCGAACTGTCACCAACTTGATACTCTGTTAATTGTGTTATTTATTTTCATTAGTGTCTTGAATTAAACTAGCCTATTTAATTACTAGCAAAAAGGTATATTTTTTAGTTTCCTTATGAAGTTCTGTAGTTTTTATCAAGTGTTGCTTAATAGGAAAGTCTATACGTTTTCCATACATTTCCTTGTGTTTACAGTAGCCGTTGACTTGGAGTGTAAGTTAATCTATCTTTTAAGCCTTATTGCAGCATATATTTATTTATTTATTTCAAAAATTGATTTCAAGCATATCGTTGGTCCTCCATTTTGGGCACAGGTACAAAGACAACTTACACTTACAATTTATCATATAATTATTTTAATTTGATTCATACTAGAATCTCCATAATCACTACGTACAAATTGTGTTCATCTAACAATATTAATTCAAAATATACAAAAGAAAAAAGTACTTTCTAAATTTATTTAAAAATATGTATTGATAAAATATGGGCAAGAAGTTTGTTGGGCCATTTCTTTATGGTTAATATTCTGGATTCATGGTTATGGTCTTTGGTCAAAGGAAACGTTAATGTTTGTAATTTGCATGAATACTGTAAGAACACAAGGATACGTTTTTTACAAAGGTATTTCTATTACTCTAAACAAAGCAGGAGAACAAAGAGAGGCTCTTTTTAAAACGTATAAATCCACAGGATTTTCATTACCATCACTTACGATATTAACAGAATATTTCTTTCAGAATAAATAATTTATTACTTAAAAAGGATTAATTATCTCAGCGTAATTGTATTTAATTATTAGTTGAAAATTACCTTTTACATTGGTTATTAATTAAAATTAATCGGAACTTGAATTAATTACTTTTGCTAGTTACAGAAAATCACAAAAACAGGAAATCATTAATATTTAATAATAGTGTTCATATTAATCTGACAGGGTTATTATCAAAACAAGAAATATTTGTCAATAAGATAACGGTATTGAACCGTAAAATAATTATATTCATAAGTATTAACATGTGTTTAGAGTGAGTACTAAATTGCCTTATATAACGTCCGCTTTAAAATATTAATATTTTCGGTCTCCAATGATGCATGTTAAATAGTTTTTCGAACATCGAACGATTTTAACGATCAAATGTAATATATTTTTGCAAAAATTTGATATTATTACTTAATATTAAATCAATTGTCTGAGTAGTCCACACAACGTAGATTGTTGTTATAACTAGATTGGATTAATGAATGTCCTGTATACTTCACATTCTGCTAGTACCCTTGTTTACCCTTTGTAAAACGTATATAAACACAAAACTTTTCTTATTATAATCACTTACAATATTAACAGAATATTTATATCAACAAATAGTATATTGATTAAAAAAGGATTGACGATCTTAGGCTTATTTTATCTAATTATTAGTTTCAAAAAAGGCCATTAACTTCTAAAAAAATTTTAATAATGTACAAGATTACTATTTCAAACGACTCTGTATATTTATTACTGTGGCATATTGAAAACCGCTTTACCATAAATCTAACTAGGCTTTTTCAAAATATTCATTTGTTTATGAATCGTTTGATGAATTACAAGAAAGCTCAAGCTTAATTATTCAAGCATGAATGAAATCGTGCTCTCGCCTTTACAGTAATTACCGAGCGAAACACAAAAGGATTGTGTAAAAATAACATTTGTCACATTAATTATTTGTTTGTTTGCACAACGTAATTTTCCTTCAATTCTTTGTGAGCCCGCATAATATTTTTCTCTTTGTTCTTCTTTAAATGCTAAATATTGTCTGCGTAAAAATCATAAGAGTATTACGTGAAAAAATGTATTTAACGTTTTAATGTAATAACACATTTCTCATTAAAAAACAATAAATCCTCCTTGTATTTTCTTGTCAACAATCCAAAAACTAACGTGTTACACACGTTTGTAACTGTTCGTTTTGATTGAATAAATTTATTATAATTACTTTTCCAATAAAAAATCCTATACAGTTTCTACAATCTTTAATGGATTTTCCCCATGCAACAACAGCCTATTAGTCGAACAAGCATCTAAAAACGTAAATATATAAGAAATACAAAATAATAAGGGTTAATTAATTTAATAACATGTTTTGTGTTTCGTATGTGATTATATTTAACAAAAAACCACAGCAACGCTTGAAACACCGTTCCAAGAAGAATACCTCGTCAAGGGGCAACAATTGATTCTGTAAAGGTTCGTTACGTTGACAAGAAGTGTCTCTTGTTTTTTTGGTACAACAAAAAAAAAGTCAACAGAAAACCAGTAGAAAAGCGTAATAGTTGTTGATATTACCTCAGCTAAGAAAACTCGGAAATTACGTGAGCACAGACAAGTGTGATGACTTCTACTATTTACATACCTTAGAAACTTTACGCATTACGTAATTCCGTTTAGCTAGTAATTTTAATATGCACCTTTGCAGGAATACAGATTAAAATAGTTATCTATATACATTTTTACTTTTAACAACCTGAAGTTTAGACTTCAGGTTTAGACATGATGTCAATGTTACAGCATTGTTAATCCGATTTCAAAGTAGTGACTGTGTTTATCAAACTAAATTATACACTCTGAATAAAAGAGTAAAAAGATATTAATAACAGAAACAATAAGGTTTCTTAAAACACGATTTTAGAACTATCCTGATATTTCAATGATAAGGAAGGTGTATTTTAAGAAGGCATTAGCAATAAGCCTCAAAAAATTTTGTATATTTTTAAACTTTTTAAATACGTAAGCTGTTGCAAAGATAAGGGTTACCAAATGATTTTTTTACCAAAACCATTTAATGTACACAGAATTACGTTTGACTTACGTTAAAAGTACTTTTAATAAATCAAACGTTTACTCATTAATATTACATAATACAATAAATAAAATATATAAAGTATATAAAAATGTAGCTCTACCAAAATTCTTCACCAATCTCGTCGAATCAATCGCATTCAAACTATCAAAGATATAAACTATGGCATGCATTTATGGGAAATCGATATAGCCAAACGATGCCAAGATATAAAATCTAGGGTGAGCAATAAACAGCCATCGTTGTCATTTCGACTGTACGAGAAGTCAGGCTATGGATATTAGCATAAAATCCACAGTTTTATTGTTTCTCTGGTCATGCATCAAACTCGTTTATGTTAACCGATCTAGAAATATGTTAAGCTATTTACACCTATATCGTATTGTTTTGTGTGAAATAAAATTATGAGGAATAGTTTTGTAGGTCATTATTTTGTATTGCCTAAAGATTGATTTACAGGCATTAGGCCTACAAATAAATTCATCAGTGTTTCCCTAGTGTGTTAATTGAGCAAAACAGTCTGGAGGTATCATAAACTAACAATTTGGTTCCTTGTAACGTATACTTCATATTCCTAATCCAACCTAACCTTAAAACACTTAATGCCCAAAATTACGTAAAGTGCTAACCTGAAACACATGCCTAAACAAGGCAACCTTGAAACGCAAATTTCGGGGTGAAAATGGTGTTTGCCTAAAAAGTTACAGAGGAAAAGGCTTAGAATTACCTTATTTAGCCGAATAAACAACACGTTTGTAAGAATCACATGAGTAGCATAAGTTCATAATACCAAGGTTGGGCTTAAGGAAATACTCCAACTCACTTTTTCAACTGCTGATAAAATTGAAATGATAAAATTCGGTTGTTGTAATAACTACTAAGAAGGAAACATGGCGACATCTAATTACGCACCTTGCTAGAATCGAAGTGACGATCATCAAGGCGGAAAACTCCTTGACCGATCGGCAGCCAATCAGGGAGCTCCACGCCGATGTAGGCAGTGCAGCCACCCAGTAACTTAATGTTTCCGGTTACTAATAATCTAATATGGTCCTATTGCTACTATATTACACTCGCCACCATTTAGATTAGGCCCACACTACTGCTGTAAGACCACAAATAACATACTCTTCAAACATAAAACTTTCTCTTCATAATAATTTCTTTTTTTCATTTTTATTAATTAAACCTTGATTCCAACTTAAAAATTCTTCTCATAAAACTAAAATAAACTCTTCTCACTTCTGCCTGAATAGCTTAAAGGTCTAGCTTTTCAGGCTTTTGAATTGTCCTTTTTGACCTTCTAAGATTGGGCGGGCTGCACTGCACTACCGCAGGTGAGTCTTCATGTCTTGGCTGGACCGCTGCAGTCTCAGAGTCCTTCAATGGAGATTGCCGCCTGGGCGAAACTTGCTGCCTCTCCTTGTCCTCTGAAGTTTCTCCTCGCTCAGGAAGTACTGGTTTCATGGGAGACCTTGGCTCACAACTTGGCACTGCTATCCCCTCCTCTTCCATGTTCACTCTAGACCTGAGGTGGTCAGCATGGCAACGCCTAACTTTTCCCAATACACTAACAAGATATATTACAGAACTTTTTACTTCCAGAACTTTTCCAGGTACCCAATCAATTTTCTCCTGCCTGACAGTTTTGACGAACACTTTCTCTCCAACTTCAAAGGACCTTGCCCTTCCCCTATGCCTATCCGAACTCTCCTTCTGTCTGTCCAGGTTCGTGTCAATACGAGCGTTGAGGTTAGGTTTGAGAAGTGCAAGCCTAGTTTTAGGTTTCCAGTTGAGAAACAATTCTGCCGGGGTAAGTCCTGTTACAGTGTTAGGTGTATTTCTGTATGTCATTAGGAAGTTATCAAGTTTATGTTGCAAAGTCAGAGAACCAGTACCACCTTCACTCAACACCTGTCTCAACAGGTTCTTCTTCACTTCTTGAACGCACCGCTCGGCCGCACCATTTGACGCAGGATGATAAGGAGGTGATAAGACAAACCTTAATCCATTCTTCTTTAAGAATTCTTTGAACTCAAAACTTGTAAAAGAAGGGCCATTATCAGATACTAGAGTGTCCGGAAGCCCATACGATGCAAAAAGTGAACGGAGACGCTCAATGGTCTTGAGAGAACTAGTAGATTTCATAACAAACACCTCGATCCACTTGGAAAAACTGTCTACTAGTACTAACATTTGTTGCCTAGAATTAGTATCTTCAGCGAAATCTATGTGCACCCGTTGCCATCTGCCATACACACGGGGCCACTGTTGGAGAGGGACTTTTGGAGCTGCATTCCTCGTACACTGACAAATATAACAAGAAGACACTGTTTCTTCAATACCTTGTTCTATACCGGGCCACCACACATAGCTACGTGATAACAGCTTCATCCGTGTAATGCCTGGATGTTGATCATGAAGCAATTCTAAAACTTGATTCCTCAATTTTGTCGGAATGACCACACGGGCCCCCCACAGAATACAATTACTATCCACAGAAAGTTCATCTTTCCTTTTTACATAAGGCAATAACTCTTTATCCACAGCGCCATGCCAGCCGTGCCAAACATTATCTCTTACTTTAGATAATATAGGATCAGTACCAGTGAATTTAGCAATTTCCTTAGAAGTGATAGGTGATTCGGTACTCACCGTGCTGAAGCAGTTTAGTACCTCCACGCATTCCTGAGTGTGCGAGATAAAGTTGTTTTCCAGTTCCAGTGAATCACTTGCCGGTAACGGCAACCGGGATAAGGCATCGGCATGTGGCACATCAGACGCCTTGCGATATCTCACTTCGAAGTCATACGAAGCCAAAATCAGGGCCCATCTCTGTAGGCGCGCTGCGGCTAGGCTTGGGGTTCCTCGCTTTGAGCCAAAGATAGTAGCCAACGGCTGGTGGTCACTCTGTATTATGACATGTTTTCTCCCGTAAATATACTTATGAAATTTCTTAGCACCAAATACTAATGCTAGAGCTTCCCTATGAAGCTGAGAATAATTTTTCTCACTTTGACTTAGAGTTTTAGAGGCGAAAGCAATAGGCCTCTCTTCGCCATCAATCAAATGGGACAACACCGCCCCCACGCCTCGAGGGCTTGCATCACATGTAAGCACTAGTGGCTTATTGACATCATAATGTACAAGAATATCAGAAGATAACACCCAGTGTTTACTCTGTTTAAAAGTTTCAGCACATTTCCTAGACCAAACAAAAGGAACATCCTTTTTCAACAACTCATAGAAACAGTTCAGCTTATCAGAGATATTGGAAATAAATCTACCATAGTAATTAATGAGTCCTATATATGATCTCAACTCCTCCTTACTTGCTGGTTCCGGGGCATCCTTGATGGCTTCCACTAGCCCTTCTCGTGGACTTATACCTTCAGCCGACAACCTATAACCTAAATAGTCTACAACAGGTTGTAAAAATTTGCATTTACTATCGTTAACCTTCACTCCATATTCTTGGAAGCGTTGAAGAACTTGCTCCAACCTAGACACTGCTTCAGGGTATGAATGTCCGCCAATCAAGACATCATCAAGGTACGCTACCGTACCGGGAAGATTTTTAATTATCTCATCAATAGCTGCCTGAAACAAAGCAGGTGCACTGGATAGGCCATATGGCAAACGAGTAAGACGAAATAATCCTTTATGTGTTGCCAAGGTTAACAACTCCTGTGAATCCTCAGCGACCTCCAGTTGAAGATAGGCTGTTTGTAAATCAATAACAGAGAACACAGAACAACCAGATAATGAAGCAAAAATATCCTCGGGTTGAGGTAAAGGATAGTGTTCAGTTTGGATAACTTGGTTTAACGTTACCTTAAAGTCCCCGCATAGCCTAACTCCTGTAGGCTTAGGCACAACAACCAGTGGGGTTGCCCAGTCGGAACTCAAAACAGGATAAGCAATTCCATCATCACATCTTGTCATATCTTGTCTATTTCCTCTTCCACTTGTTTGCGAAGAGCGAACGGCACTGGACGAAATTTGCAGAACTTCGGTACAGCTCCATCTTTCAAAATTATATGTGTCTTCACACCCTTGATTGAACCTAATTTTCCTTCAAACACAGAAGAAAACTTTTGCCTTAAATGCTTAACATCTTCCTTGGCCCTAGGCTGAACCGAGTCAGCTGATTGAAGTGAAGTTAGGTTAGGTAACTTGTCAATAGAGTTTAGGCTAGGCCTATTAAAAACGTGCTCGTCGGAGCGGTTTACAGTTTTATCTTGAGAAAATATAGACTTCCAGTCTAAGGTTACATGTTCAAGCCAGTTTCTACCTAGCAACATTGGTTGACCCGTTTGGCCTAACTCTACAATAACTAACGGCAAGTCCTGATAAATTTGGTTGGCCGCTTTTACTCTAACCAAAATCTGTCCCAACACACTTACTTCATTTCCTGAATAGGTAAGTAGTTTTACATAACAAGGCTTTAAAGCCAGATGTGAAAAATATTTACGATACCACTCAAAGGGGCAGACCGTAAGGGCGCTGCCTGTATCGAGCTCCATGGTCACATTATGGTTTTCAATCATCAACCCTACTTCATAACCCGCCTTTCCATCTCCAAGGCCTACACTATACAGACATAAGTCCTGTAAAACTTCCGATGTCTCTTCAACATTGTGAACCTTAAACACTTTTTTGTTAGTCCTAGGCCTACTATCAGACACATCCTTTGACCTACACACCTTACCAAGGTGTCCAATTTTTTTACATATATTACATTTAAAATTGATATAAGGACATTCATGAGCCTTGTGCTCTTTCGCACAACGATAGCATTTTAGCTTATGAAATTGGCCAACTAGGCCTACCTCAGGTGACCTTGAAAACTTAGCTGATTTAACTCCATGCTTGGCACTTAGGCCTACTTTACGTGGACCTAGACTCATTTTATTTAAATCATGAACATGGTTCCCTGAACCTACAAAAAGACTAGTTTGTTTTTCAGCTTGCTCTAAGGTTAGTGCTAATGAAAAAGTTGAATCCAAATCTTGTTCATCACTGAGAAGTTTTTGCCTAATTGCCTCATTGTGGATTCCAGATATTAATTTATCCCTGAGTGCATCCTTAAGAAAGGCTTTGAAGTTACATGTGCTTGATAAATGCCTAATTGCTACCATAAAATCAGCAATACTTTCATTGGGGCGCTGAACACGTGAGTAGAACGTGTAGCGTTCGGCTACCACTAACCTTTTTGGAGAATAATGTGCTTCCAACACCTTTAACAGATCCTTATAATCCTTGGAATCTACCGAATCTGGTGATACTAAGTCCGTGAGAACAGCCAGAGCTTTTGGTCCAATTACAGTAATCAAAATGGATAACTCCGATCCTTCCTTTACGCTGTTGGCCTTCAAGTAGTGTTTCAGCCTCATTAAATATGACGAAATATCCTCTTCATGAGGGTTAAATTCCCCCATACTCCCTATTGAACGGGTCGACATGGTTCCTCAAATTAATTTTTCAACAATCCGCACTCGCGAAAAAGAAGTTGAACAAAATTAACTTTACTACGACTGCGCCATTTGTAATAACTACTAAGAAGGAAACATGGCGACATCTAATTACGCACCTTGCTAGAATCGAAGTGACGATCATCAAGGCGGAAAACTCCTTGACCGATCGGCAGCCAATCAGGGAGCTCCACGCCGATGTAGGCAGTGCAGCCACCCAGTAACTTAATGTTTCCGGTTACTAATAATCTAATATGGTCCTATTGCTACTATATTACAGTTGTCACCTAAAAGTAATTTAAACTTATTTCAATTTTCCAGTGTATAAGTAAAAAAAAAAACTCTAATCCTTGAATATCAGCGTCTCTTTTTCTAATATGGTTATACAATATAATTTTTTTTTAACCAATAGATATTCTAGAATTAAAACAACTATATCCACACTGCTGAGGCATAGTTTTAAGGTATGATAATAATTACTCAAACTAAATACAGTTATAAATTGATGTATGTGTAAGCTGTCACGAAAATTTATTTTTCCATTAAAGTGTAAGTAAATAGGCCTAAGTAGTGAATTATTATTTTATGTTGTTAAAATTCACTGCATTTCCCACAGGCCCAACGTGATGTAATAGAAAACAGCCTTGTCAGACCTGCTTGGAAATCCACCCCGGGAAATACAAGAACAAATCCTTGATGGCACATTTTAAGGAAAATACAAATACTGTGTACATATATTTGGATACCTTAATATTTTGTATTAATGGTAAACGTATTGGATTCGTATGTCAGATGTTTTTACTTACTTTGCTTTTATTCTTTTTTTTTGAATTTAGAATTATTTTTTACCTACCTTTATGTAAGTATAGATCTGTAAATAGCGTATATTTGATTCATATAATTTGAAAATTAAGTCTATTTCCATTAACTTTTTCTGGTTGATTCACTTCCATTTCCATAAAACTAGATGTTGAATCAAACAAACTGTAATAAATATATTTAGGATATTTTACGTACACCAATTGAAACTACTAACACTATACACCAATAACAATAAAATTTCCCAAATAATAGACTCTGTTATGCAATTCTCTCGGTTTATAACATTCCAGCTGGTGTTTCAGATTTTTTAAATATCCTCCTCATACATTTCACATATGCAGCAGGTGTAAACTAAAATACAAATATCACAGCAGTTTATACAATTCAGTTAGTATTTTGACTGAATTGTGAAAATATTATACTTTTATATATGATTAAATTGTACAAAATATGAAGTCGAGATAAGATGAATGTAAAATAGACTAATCTTAATGTGTACAATTGTCTTTAATTACAAAATATTATTGAAGATCTAAATAAAGTAATTTATATTCGTTTATGTATTTTTTTATAAACTGTAACAGAACAATAATGAACTGTACTGATACAATCTTGAAATTTATAAATGGTTCAGTGGGATTCGAACCCATGACATTGCTTCCTCGGTATCAACGTCAGTTTCGCTATCGACCAAGCTCTCGAATCACCTAGATTAAATAATAATTATTGTGTATTGATTAGCTATACGTGTCCAAGCCTTTAGTGTAGGGTAAATTAAATAACATATGAATTGGATATAATCCTGAAGATAACATCTCAATAATATAGATGAAAATACGTTGTATAGTATCCTGTCAAATGAAATCCTTTCTTAACATTTGTACTGTTTTACAGTTCTAGTTTTAGTTTTGGAGCAATTGCCTGACTAGTTAATTATTTTGTTGAATCCAAATAGTAAAACATGTGAATTATATTGTTATGTCACAGGCTATTTTAGTATTCTTAGAAGAAATTTGAAATGTTTGGTGGCTGTGAATATACAAGAAAACATACAGTAAACTATATTTTACTCTAGTAGAACCATACTTAATGTGTTGCTTAATTACAATCGCATATAGTCACAACTAACCATCATACTGAATACACCTGATATCAATGTAATATCAAAGCACAATATCGTACAACTCGATAAAGCAATATCAGACACAAAATATCCATTTACCCAATATTGTCTAAAGGTACTAGCTTGTTTTCTGTTGTTCTCTACGTTTAATTGGTGAAACTATTACTATGTTAAAACAATAAGAAAATTAACCTTCCCATAGTAATACTGATACGAATTGTTCTTTACAGTTACGATTACAGAAAGGATTACATTTAAGCTTAGACCTGAGACAACACCACACAACGAAGGACTGTTCTCATGCATACTCATACATACTCTATGAGTAGCTTTACAGAGTAGTTTATTGGATGAGGTCTACTCAAGTTAGTTTTATACGTGCTCCTCTTGACTTTCATGAACAATTATTTTCTCAAAGAAAATATTTAATTCGCCAGTTAAAAAATTATTATATTTTTCGAATATTAGTTGTTCATTTGTTTTGGATTCAGACTTTCTTCCCAAATGATAAGAGAGGTTGTATAAATAACAATTTTTCATTTTTATTTACATTTTATGAGTTTGAACAATTAATTTACTTTAAAACAGCAATAGGGGTTCATTAAAGATGTTTGATTTGGTAGTTTATAATATAATCTAAAATCAATGTGAAAACAAATTTTGTTTGTTTTAAAACCTCAAAGTAAAAAAAGTTGTGTTTTTATGCATCTTTAAACTGTTAAGTCATTGTGAATGGTAATAAAACAATAACCAGTATGGTTTCAGGTTTATCAATGTATTCCAAAAGCAGGTTCACAATATTTATGATCTTATTTATAGTATAATTGGTCCAACTGAATATCATCCAGTAAATTCAATCGCCAGTAAAATATACACATATCCAAATCAAACGACATATTATAGTATTACTAAAATTTTTTTGTTATTATATTATTATTTGTATTTTTTATTAGATCGTAAGTGACTTGGATATAACTTTAACAGAGTCTGTGGAGTAGGATATGACATAAAATGTTAACATCCCATAATATTTTTAATGTCCCAAGTTGACATCAATGTACTACGCCTAATGTAGGGATATACAGAACCTGCTCTTAAAATGATGACATGGATGTCAATATCATATCATTGATGTTGCTTCTTGAATATGATATTACCTCTTCCACTAAAAACCAGTGTAATGTTACTTTTGACACTACCTATATGATGAAACATATATATACTTGTTAAAACCTTTGTATCATGGCCTACACTATTAAATTATGTTACCAAGTATGTCTTAGTCTGCATATGCAAAAGCTTCTGGATTAAGAAATGTTAAAAGTCTGTTTGAGGGTAAATAATTTACGTTTCAATATTATATACATATTAATGCAGTATCTTTAGTAAACACGGTTCCACCAAGATAGAGTTGCTAAAATATTCTCAACTTAAACATATTCCCAGGTAACTTAGACATCTTGATTGAATCAAAAAGGTTACGTGATACTCTTATAAAGCAGTGCGAGCTCTGTGTTGTCAGTTTCGTTCTAAAAAACTGTAAAACTTCTCTTGACTACTTTTATAAGCTCACGTTGGTTTAGATTGGCTATATTTAGTTGCAACTAGTAAAAGAAATATTTTGCAGGTGGTGGGATTGCTATAAATATTTTTATAAAGTTTTTTTTATTACTACTTTGCAAAGTGGTTTTATGTGCATGTCTAGCTTTCTAGCATTTAAACAACAGTACTTCGATCGTCATATAAATAATATTTTCATAAAACTTTATTTTATAAATACGGAAATGTGTGCTACAAATACTACTGAACATGTCGACGTTTTCGACCCATTACTAAAATAATTGAATATACAGAAGGTAAAATTGGGTCTTAACCTGGAGTAATTAAAAAGTGTAAGTAAAGATAAAGGCTTACGCTTGCGTTGTTATGTTTGGAGCAGATGTTCCCCCCAAGATTGGTCTCTTCTTAAGCACTTAGCTCAAGAAACTTAATCTGCTTCTTAGGCAGGCTCTCATGTGTGCTATTTAGACTTTCAAAATATATTGCGTCTCTGTTATATATTTTCTTTAAAAGATTCTGTTGAGTTTTATACATGCCCATGAGTTAAATATGATTCCATAAACCTTTGAAAAATACCTTTAGGTTCGGTACAAAAAGGTAAGGCATTTTACCTTTTACATTTCGCAATATACTGCAAAAGGTACAGAAATATGTACATTTTGTACAGTTATCCAAAAATAGGAAAATGCCTGATACTTGATAATTGTACTCTTGACTATATATAGGCAATGATTGTATACAGTGTAACTAAGATGCTAAGCCTTATGAAATGAGTTTTCATATGTATCATACTTTTGGGATAAATATAGGAAGAAACCAATTTGTAGATAATTGTATGGAAGGAAGAAATTTAAATTTGTTGATGCAAAAACTCTCAACCTTGATAGTTTTCCATTATTGAGTGTTCCCTCAAGAGAAATACAAGGGAAGGGTCCTATACATAGAGATGAACATTTCAAGTAAGGCTTAGTTGCAACATGGGAAATATCTGTCCCAGCCTCAAAGGGCTGTAGATGGTGTCGTTTTTGACTTGTGGATTTGTTTTAAAAATAATATAGGCTTTTATTTTATAGTTTACCTACCTTCTGAGAATACTTTGCTAGCTTAATATAGGTTCTAAGATACCAATAAAAAGATATAGTATTTGGAAAAAAAATGTGGTTCTAAAAACATAATTTTATGTCTTAAGTAAATTAAACTAATAATAGTACGTATTATGAGACATTAGACAAACGACATGTTTGTATGGGTCATAACGAATGACGAGTTAAATCTTTCATTTAAAATCTTGATAAAATATCTTTAACACGGTCACCTTCGATAATATGTTTCAAATGTATGTCTCATGTGTGGTTCTTAGTTGAGGAATGAATTTATTTTAGTCTTATTCTAGACTTTAAAAGTTCATTCTGTCATTTCCCATAAAAAGTCACATTCTAGTTAAGGAGAGAAAATTTATTGTAAATAAATTAGGGACACAAGATTAAACTTAAACATTAAACATGTATTTTTGATGAATGATAATTTTGTTTCACTAAAAAACAATGACTTATTAAAAGGAATTGAAAAAAAAACAAAGTGGTGACTTTTGAGTTAAAATAAATATTTAGCTTTATACTTCAGAGTCGTCGAAAACAGTGTTATTATCAAACGGGAAAAACCAACAATGTACGTCTATTAGGAATCTGTTTACAAAATTTCTTCACCTAAAATAATGAAACATGTGTTATGTTTGTATTGACCAAACAAAATCGTTTAGAGTAAATTTTCTGTTTCTTTGCCTACACAATATGTTGTTACATTGTTTCTCTTAATAACAAACGACACTGTACAACGTCAGCAGTTATATTTTAATATTACACTTCCAGTGGTTGAAAACTCGACCAAAATATATAATGAAAAGACTTTTCTATTTTTACAGCACACTATAAATAAAACATGTGATTGGAATTTCTCCCATTTGTTTTGATTTTATGTTTATATTTCATTGCTGTTTTGTCACAAGCATGGCATCCCATAAGGCACATGTTAATTTTTGTGGTACTTTCCTGTTAAAGGGAACATTCATTATTATTGATGATTTTTTTCTCGATATATCGATGTTTTGGTTTTCCGATCTATTACAAATTGACAACAAGAAATGAAACTGTTCTAAGCTAACCTAACATAACCAACCATACTTGCTGTACCATTTAAAAATTCCGTTTGGGTTGAATATAAAAGGCAAGTTTTAAACGCGGAATTTTTTAATGTTACAGCAAGTTTGGTTAGTTATGTTAGGTTATTTATTTTAGAACAGTTTCATTTCATTAATGTTTGTTGATACTGAACAATATTTTTCGTCATTGTTAGCTGATATGTTTCAATTTGTTAATATCGATATATCGAAAAAAAAATCATCGATAATAATGAATGTTCCCTTTAACAGGAAAGTACCATTTTTGTGTTAGTTTAAAATTCATTTTGTGTGCTTATTTTTGTGCATATTTTAGTTTATAAAGGGATTCTGCACGTATAGAGAAAAATTTATTTCTAACAGTATGTGTAAATTTGTCCTGTATTACATACAAACCGAGATAAAAAGCTTTTAAAGGAACAAGCTTGCCTATTAGTATATAGCTCACACGTTTTACAATGTACACATTTATTTTTGTTTTAATTTTCCTACATTTTTGACAAAACTCATTTTATTTTATAGCTGACAAATATTCATCTAACCAAAAAGATTAAAATTGCATAAGACGTTTACAAAATTGTACGTTCACAAATAAGACAATTGATAGAAAAGTGATCGGTCCAAACCAGCCTAAGAAGCACCACAGAGAAGTACAAGCACCACAGAGAAGTACAAGCACCACAGAGAAGTACAAGCACCACAGAGAAGAACAAGCACCACAGAGAAGTACAAGCACCACAGAGAAGTACAAGCACCACAGAGAAGAACAAGCACCACAGAGAAGTACAAGCACCACAGAGAAGTACAAGCACCACAGAGAAGTACAAGCACCACAGAGAAGTACAAGCACCACAGAGAAGTACAAGCACCACAGAGAAGTACAAGCACCACAGAGAAGTACAAGCACCACAGAGAAGTACAAGCACCACAGAGAAGTACAAGCACCACAGAGAAGTACAAGCACCACAGAGAAGTACAAGCACCACAGAGAAGTACAAGCACCACAGAGAAGTACAAGCACCACAGAGAAGTACAAGCACCACAGAGAAGTACAAGCACCACAGAGAAGTACAAGCACCACAGAGAAGTACAAGCACCACAGAGAAGTACAAGCACCACAGAGAAGTACAAGCACCACAGAGAAGTACCAGCACCACAGAGAAGTACCAGCACCATTGTTTGCACAAATAAGGCTTATGATGTGTTAATTACTTAATCCACGCTTCAGAAGTGTCTCTAGAGAGTTAGAGAGATGTAAATGACGAGACAAGGAAACTGGAGTGTATGTGTTATTCTTAAGCATTGTTAGGAAATTATCCTTCATTAATTACAACCCATAATATCTTGTCAATTTGGAAAACATAGCAAAATAGCTTCTTGATCGGCATTCTATCTATTATTTTTATTGTTTGTTTTTACGCTAATGAAATCTTTTGCGTTTTGAAAGTGAACGGTCCAACCTCTGTCTGATTATTATATGTATCCAATCTGAAAGATAAAATAAACAATTACTATCCCTATCTATTTTAATATCCCTATTGTTAAATAGCACTATTAGTTCATAGCCCAATGACAAATTGTGTCTTGTTTTAGAAACGATCTTGCTTGGATTCAAACCAATGACCTGATTTGAAGGCAAGCACCACAACCACTCTGCTACTAAGATAATAATTATTGTTAGTGTTTATGAATTTATCGAAGTAATTTTAAACACCTATACTATTAAAAGTAGAAAAATAAACACAAATATTGTTTGACGTTCAGTTTGAGCTATACAGCTATTGAATTCACGTTTATATGAAGACTGAATTCCAGTAGAATTGACGACGCCTGTCATTGATATGTTTATTGATAAACCCAAATTTTATGACTTGACCTTCCAGGTTTATCGATGGCATATACAAATGAACTACTTGCTATATGCCAATGCATACTTGTCTTTTATGTTTTTATGAGTACGATTCAGTTCATATTCAGTTTTACCGTGGAAGTTTTGAAATTCGAAAATATCAGTATAAACACTATTTGTTGTAAAAGGAAACTATCTACTATAATAAAGAAGAAACTAGTATTAGTGGATAAATTGAATGTGGATAACTACAAACGCGTTATAACGTAATTTATACTTCCAAATTCCAGATGATATTTGCTCTTACTTTTCATAATGTATCACAGCTGTTCGATACATACCTTTCCAAAAATGTTAACTCTTTAAACCTTTGAACTTACAGCTTCTTAAAATGTTAACAAATACAATATTAAATAATTATAATAATAAGAAATAAAATAGTAGTAATTATAATAAGCAAAAAATAAATAAAGAAATTACAAGAATATTCTTAATACAATTTAAAAGATTTCGGTAGCTATAATGTTTTTTTAAGTCGTTAAATTTCAGAATCATCACAGTTGTAACATTCTGTGTTTTTCATACCAGAATACAAATAATTTTACTAAATATCCTGTTGCAGTGTAAATTTAGGTTTTTTTTAAATACATAAAACATGGGTTTCAATCTTAATTTCAAGAAGAATCTAGTCACTTTCACCCTAGTGGTAAAATATACTATTCTTGTTTTGCTTTGTTATCTTGGACAATGTAGTCTGATGTAGTCACAGCACTTGTTGAAGAAAACAAAACTCTCTTGACTTTACCCTAGAACAATCCCTTATAAATTCAAAACAATATTTGCACAGTTTGATATATGAATTAGGTTTTAAAAAATACTTCAAAACTGTCTTTGATAAAAGTTATGTGCGATAGTTTTTTTTGTATTTTGTATTACTATAAAATTAATGTTTTAATTATGAGTTTAATAGCATGTTTATGGGATTTTGGTAGCACCTTTTTTAGTTTGAATAAAATTGAAGCTTTCTTTTCATGTTTTCTCTTTTTTAGCTTTTTTAAAAGTATTTTAGTTTGAAGCGCCTTAAAATTAAATTTATTTTAACAAATTATAAAAGAAAAGACAGTAATATGAGGTTATAAAGTGCGTAAGAGAAAGCGTACTAAAGTCCGTACAACAAATAAATGGAACAAATAGAAAAAATACTTTTAAAATTATAGTGCTATAAAGTTATGACTAAATTAATAATAATTATCAAGCAAAGAAATATTAATGATAATAATCTTTATGGAGTGAACTACTTACTCTACTAAAAAAAATATAATTTTGTAAAAGTCTCGGTTCTTTGGAGCGGTAATATTTACGATTACCAAAGTTAAAAGATCCTTTTACCTCGATGCGACCATAAAGCCACAATATTTCTATTGATGATGGGATTTATGTATAAAACCATGCTCTGTAATTTTTTTATAATAAAATTAGTGATATGTAGTTCAAGGGCATTACGACTGCTTAGTTTATTATTTGTTTATTTAGTTGTAGGAGAAGCAAAATGTGTAAGGATAATCGTAATTTGATATTGTATATATTAATAATAAATAATATTATATACCTACAAATTAGCCAAACCAAAAACGACAAACAATAGATTTTACCTTGATACAAAAATCATAATTTTAATAATTTAAAACTCAAAGATTCCAACTTGGATAGAAAATTCCCTTATCAATACAATTGGGAATCAATAATGTTAGGTAAACAAATTGTACTGTTCTATTGTAGCAAAAACAATAAAGATTATTAATCAGTCGTGTATTACAAATTATTTAAAATTTAAGAGTTGTTATTTTGTCCTATGAAGTTATGCAACTAAGCGCAACGTTTATTATACATACATGAATGTATTTTTTATTTGATGTTTGAACATTAAAATGTCCATGAAAGCTAAATATTTGAATAGCCATATTGTTTTTTTAATACTACACAAACAAAATATTTAGTTGCCACAAATATAAAATGCATATCATATTTAATAAGTCTCATAGTATTTAATCGTTGTTAGTATTTATGATTCAACAATATTGGCTCAGTTGCTTTGGGTAGCATTTTTTTGCAATGAAAGTAGACAGATTATGTATATGGTACATATCAGCCATAACACCTTATACCTTTTTATGTGCAGGACACTAGTTCAAACCCAGACCTGTTTTACACATTACTTCAAACTAGTGCTAGAAGGGGCATTGTCAAATTGATACAATCCATTGGCAGGATTTGAACCTAGGATCCCGGGCACCGAAGCCCCGCACTCTACCGCCAGACCACCTCTCACAACACCTTAAACTTAGGAAACTGTTTTTGATAACATAATTGTACTAGTATACGAAAGGTAAACCCGTTGGATTAATTACTAAACAGAACACAACTGTAATTACTCAATGTAAACATAATCAACACTAATTACCTCTAATGATGTGGCGAATGAGCAACACACTCAACTGTTCTCGACGGCCTACTTAATATCTTACTGAGGGAGTGTGGATTAACTACTTATAAACATTGTTAAATCAAAGATTATAACTGGATTTTCCACGGTTCTACTTTGTATGAGTTAGTATTAAGATGGCTCTGAAATGAGCTTTGCAAACGAAAATAATTTGTGATAATATGTAGTTTGGTGTATAGTAGTTTTAATTTATTTGCAGTAGGTAGTATTTAAGCAGGATTGCATGTGGTAAATACACAAGGGAAAATAGCTATAGTAAAAAAAATCATACTTATTATTTGGTGGTTTTATCGTCCACAAACCCTACAGGAGTATCAAAATTTAATTTATAAAAGTGTTTATATATTTTTATTCTTAAGCTTGTATTCTACTGTAAAATCCATATAAGTCTACAAGTATTAGATAAACTACTAGTCCACCTGTTGCTGGAATTCGAGCAATTGCTAAGTTTTACGGGTGTTATTTCAGAACGAATAACAGTCATAATTTCCAATTACTTAAAAGAGTCAACTCAAAGATAATGCAATCAATCACTCCACTCCAGTTATCGAAACTGAAAACGAACGCTCTTTTGTGTATCATGTGTTTACTATGAACAGCTGTAATTATTTATACAAATTATTCGTCCGTTTAACTAAACAAAAACTTTTACCCATAAGAAATACATTGGGGTTTTTATGGTCTGTGGGGCAAAGTCCGAGGACTGGTATTATACTGTAAAATCCATCCAAGGACTTACAGGTATTGGTGAAAGGGGGCATCTACAAAAAAAATACTTTATTTTGACACATCGTTTGTACAAATCCGTCCATTATTAATGGAGGAGTAGTGTTTCGTTGAATTCGCCTTCGCGTATTATATATAAGGATATTTAAACACATTTGCTACTTCATAAGTGGAATTTCAGAACATAAAATACATTGGGTATCAAATTCTTAAAGTCAGCTGTAGCTTAAAGCATCTTTTTATTGAATACAGATTCTAAAAATGATGGTCCCAAAGCATGGTAAATATTAAACTCGAAAAATTATCATAACATGAACTACTGAAGTCTCTAGTAAATTTACCATGAAGTGAATTCTCCATAAGTGTTCAAAAAGATTGCTTGAACTTCATAAAAAACAAATAAGACTGTTGATGACATCACATACTGATTTAACTAACATAGCCGTCATGTTATTCAATTATCATATTACCATCTTATTTATATATTTTTCAAACTTTAATTACAAAAGTAGCCTATAGAAGTTAGAATCCATGTCTCCACGAACAAAATATAAAATGTTTGAGTTTACATAATTTCTATGATAAACAGTACTGTTAATCATCATACCAATATCAATCCATGAAAATGTTTAAAACCTAATCATAAATTAATATACTTACAAATTATGAAAGGTTTCCTTTATTTTCAATACACGAAAAGCCCCAAACATCACGATGAACAGACTTTTTATCATGCAGATTTAATTGTTAATAAACCAACACATAACTGTACTCAAGAATAAACATTTATTGTAGTAATGAATATACTTCCCTACAGTAATAATATTTCGAAACGTTGAACATGCTTTCAAATAATAATTTAATCAAAATGCAACATGCACTTATTAATTTCACAGTAGACTTAACTTATTCAGTGGTTATAATTTGATAATGCAAATATTTTAGATTTAAAACATTTGGTTGAACAGCACAGTTTATATTAAGCCTTTAATTTACATCCATATGAGAAAAGCATGGTAGTAAAACACACGTTTGTTAGTAATATAATTAGTTTTCAATTTTGTTAGTAGTGTAAGTAGTGTGTGGAAAATTTTATGACTAACAGCAAGAATAATATTTTGACTGTTTTCCTCACCAAACATAAGAGTGATTGTAACACTAAATGCAACAAGTGAACGTAGTCTTACTAAATATATAAATGTAACACTAGGTTTAATAAAAAACACGTTTTCCGTCCTTTTTTATGGTTTAGTTTGATAAATTAAGTTTTTGAAACTAATAACCACGTTTTTTTAGGCTGCATGGCAAATAATGGTTAGTATTATAAATATTATATTATTTTCCCTGCATTTCATTTTTACAGAGAAAACCAGCGAAAACATAAGACCAACACATTGTTTCTGTTTGAGTTTACGAGCAATGTTCATGCTGTAAAGGTAAATATTAGCGTTGAATGATTACATTTTTGCGTTTTCCTAGCGTTTATTGTATCGTGGTTACACGAACTATGCAACACGCGAAAAAATGCTTACACACCACAAACATAAGGTGGTTGAGGTAAGGTTACACACCTTGAACCTAAGGATGTTGAGGTAAGCTTACACACCTTGAACCTAAGGATGTTGAGGTAAGCTTACACACCTTGAACCTAAGGTTTTTGAGGTAAGCTTACATGCCTTGAACCTAAGGTTGTTGAGGTTAGCTTACACACCATGAACCTATGGTTGTTGGGGTAAGCTTACACACCTTAAACCTAAGGTTTTTGAGGTAAGCTTACATGCCTTGAAACTAAGGTTGTTGAGGTTAGCTTACACACCTTGAACCTAAGGTTGTTGAGGTTAGCTTACACACCTTGAACCTAAGGTTGTTGAGGTTAGCTTACACACCTTGAACCTAAGGATATTGAGGTAAGATTACACACCTTGAACCTAAGGATGTTGAGGTAAGCTTACACACCTTGAACCTAAGGTTGTTGAGGTAAGCTTACACACCTTGAACCTAAGGTTGTTGGGGTAAGCTTACACACCTTGAACCTAAGGTTGTTGAGGTTAGCTTACATGCCTTGAACCTAAGGTTGTTGAGGTTAGCTTACACACCTTGAACCTGAGGATGTTGAGGTAAGCTTACACACCTTGAACCTAAGGATGTTGAGGTAAGCTTACACACCTTGAACCTAAGGTTGTTGGGGTAAGCTTACATACCTTGAACCTAAGGATGTAGAGGTAAGCTGTAGGGTTAAAGATGATTTTTTATACAACTCTATTAATTATTTTGTAACTAATAATTTAATTGTACAACCATTAATTGAAACTGTTTTAGGATAAACACATTATAAGGAAAATTTGCCAAAGAAGTCAGAATATTTTTCAGCTGAGGCACTATTACAATTTCAAATCAAAACTCGTATGTACTTTGTCTCTAGATAATTATCCCAACTATACAGTAAAAGTTATCGACCAACTAAAATTATGAGATTTATATTAAATAGCTTTTGACTGGTATTCAAATATTCAAGAAAGATATATACAGCAGTCATAGTTAAAATCATAATGAAATTGGCTGGGTATTTGCGTGGTTATGGTATTTGCCCGGTAGTTAAAAGGCAACCGGTTCGATACTGGGAATAGTTGGAAACTTTTTGATGCTTCAAAACAGGAACTTTCCTTGGTCATTAGGTTTTCATAAATAGTCCTGACTATATAATCCTCGTCTTGGTCAGTAAAAAAGGTACTCTATTTATCTCACTTCATTCTACATTTATAACACACTCATATAAACATCATATTTAAAACACTTACCTAGGTGGCATCCTCATCACAATTTCTTAAGTAGTATTTTAGAATAATTTCCATTAATAAAGGATAATCCATAAATACAATGTTTTGGTTTAAACCCTTAACCCTTATTTTAGATGATTCGGTGGCTCAGTTGGCAGCGTCGCGGACTTCGGGCCCAAGGCAGCGATGTCGTGGGTTCGGATCTTGGTTACTGCCGCATACATTTTATCAGTACAGTTCACCTTCGTACTGTACCGGCTCACCCCTTGCTTTGCTGGATACGTTCCACGCACAGATCTGTAGTCTATGTGGACGCACAAATGCAAGGTGAAAAGAGGCCACCAACCTCTTAAAAAACATTGCAATTACTACCAATAATTAGGCCTTTCAACATTTCAAATTAGGGAATTATCATGATGACGTGTGTATCAATTTTTGTTAACTGGTATTGATTCAATCGTGTGCTATTGTACTAAACATTTCTATTTATGTAACAAATAACATTCTATAAATGAACATATAACACAGATACAATGTAAACGTTAGTTTAGTCGTTTCTCTTCTGAGTTCCCAGAGTGAAAACAAATATTTCCTTTGTTCGAGATGTTTATAGAATCTATTTTTGTCTCATGAGTAATGTTTACTTTTCATTTGAAAAGACACTTTATAACTTCGATCTGGTACTAATATTTAATTTGTGTATTGTGTTACATTTTAGTAATCTTGTTTTATGTAACACTGTGGATATACATATTGACTCACTCTTCATTTGTGACCTGTTTTCGATTGGTGAATTATATGTCGGGTTCTAATAAGAGTTGTCACTTTGATGTGGCAAACCTTTACATAATTCGATAGCTTTGTCAGTTTGTCATAGTCAAATGACAGGTACCCTTGAGCATACAACCTGTTGATGTCACATTTGGCTATTTGTAATACCAATTTTGAAATTTGGAAACTTCACACGAGAACCTTTATTCAAAAAATTCAAGAGCCTGTTATAAACATATTTATGTCAAGCGGCCTATTACAATGTTGATGAAATATATATCTAGGCCATAGGCATGCATCCCTGAAGAGGAAATGAAGTCAATATATAAATTGAATAGCAAGACAAGATTAACCTGACGACCACGTCGCTGATGCGATACCAGTGGGAATACTCCAATTGTCCAAGTAGTTATTTCCCTATAAAATATGCTAGAACTTTTTTGAGTTTCTCATGGTAAGTTACTGAAGTTTAATTCGGTCACTATTCAGAAGCCACTCCATGATCTTACCGTTATTTTTTTTATTTTTATTTATTTTATGTCCCACTTTTACATCCTATGACGTTAGTTCTAGCCCACAACTGTTTTACACATTACTTCAGGCTAGTCCTAGAGGGGCATTATCACATTGATAAAATCCCATAGTGATTTGCGGGATTTGAACCAGGAACCTCGGGCACCTAAGATCCTGCTCGACCACTAGACCAGCTCACTCCCCTGACTTCCCCGATACTATTGACCTGAAAGACATCGATCCCAAAGTCTCCTGTGTGTTCACCCCATGACAGGCTACTTACTTACAACACTACTTAACTATACTTATAAACGAACTTTCCTTGTTATCATGAAGTAGGACAAGATGCTGTCACTTCAATTGTACCAAAGCAATTTAGGGGAGGACTCGACTTTAAAGTGGTTTTGGAACCAGTTAGTCTGATTTGCATAGCCAAGTTAGACAACTGGAACATCTATTGATAGATTAAGTTAGTTTCAACTAACCTAAATTATATTTTGTATATATATATATATTACTACTGGTTTGTTTTAATTCGGCCCTTTTATACGCTGCATCGTTTGCAACGCAACTGCAACATTTGGATTACTTTTATACTAAGCAGCAGCTACCACGTGCCGTTGATGTGGTCTGGATGTACATTTATGATTAAGTATTACTTACGCAATAAATACTTACCAATTTTAATTAATACCAACCAATAAAAGTTGGTATCCACTAATAAAGTGTAGGCCAAATCTACTTAAAAAGAAAATCTGCAATTATTTCTTTATTATTTATTTCTTTCCCAATGATTTTTAAGAATATTGTTTGCTAACTTTGTTACACAAAGTGCGTAAGTTTTCCAAACATTAGAAGTGTTAAGTACATTTTGGAGTTTCACAAACTTATAACAAACTTCTCTTTCAAGTTCCAAACACAGATTCTCTTTTTAAGCGAGGAGTAACTTAATAGTTATCAGTTCTTACTTTGTTATTGGTTAGAAATGGTATTTAATACGTAAAAATATTTAAAACAATTTTATTTTCAAACAACAAATTATACAATATTCATATTAATGAACTGTTAGTTCCAATTCCTCTTTCCTCTCCCCTTCCTTTTTGTTCTGTCTCAGCCTAACCTCAGTGGTATTAAACCTAAGCCGAAGAGGTGAGTGACACTGGGCTCCCTAGTGGTTGTGAGTACGCTGCCTCCATGATATCAGGCAACCTCTTGGAGTAATAAGTAGGCGTGCAGGGCTCTACTTACTAAAAAAACATTAGGCTTTTCGTTTTCAGAAGTTAGTGGGAACACTTCATAATCCTTTTTAACTCATGGAGTAGTTATGGTTTCCAGAAATCCACGAACCCAAACTATGCACAATAAGCTTCGATTGCATGCCATAACCCTGAGTCCTTCCCAAATAAAACAGCATTATAGTTTTTAAGTTGTTTTACAAATATATTCCCAATAGACAGTAAATTAGGTCCCAAAGCTTTACATTTTTTCTGTTGCTAATAACACTTCATATATCCCACTTACTTGACTTTATTTGTTCTTCATTACTAGTGAGGGGAAATGGAATTGAATTACTAAAGCATCAAGGTTATTTCAGAATATAACCGGACAAAATTCCGTGACATATTTGGGATGGTTTAATTGGACTTTATTGCCAAGAGTTATTGCTTTGCCATGAAAACAGTTCACCTAGTTCATTATTGTAAATGCACTTGACCTTTAACATTTCCCCATAGATCATCAGCCATAGAATGCATTACACTTAACAATAAACATGAAATGTACATAATTAATTTACTTATCGTTGAAAAATATTAATTTAGCTCAAGAAAACCCGAAATTAACTAATTTGGTTTAGAAACTCAGTATGTATCAACTCGTTTTATAATTATTGTATGGTTGAGTTTTCAGAGAAAAAGATTAAAAAACAAAACTCTTAACTAAAGGTACTACGTTATTTTTACTCTAAACGTTTACTTTGTTTATTTTTACCATGTTAATTTTGAGAGAGATGTCATACTTTGACTACACAACACAACCATCAGTCATGTCACTCTTCCAGTTCTATATCTTGGCGTGGAATATCCAGAGGCAGACAGGTCTAGACAAGTTCTGACGTGTGTAAACTCGACAAGCATCTGCCTGAAGATAAACGTTGTTTGTTTCACTCAGATAAATTTCATTGAGTTAAACAGAACGTATTTAATTTTATTCATAATTATTGTTGAAACACGTTATAATAATAGCTTTCACAATTTAGCAGTAAATCAATCATTTTTAGTGAGTACACACTTGGAAGAACTTAAATGGTATAGTGATGTAAGAAGATTTTGAATTACCCGCACAATTTCGTGCCAATCAACAACTAAGCTTGGTTGGTTCACCGCAACAATGAAGACCACGTGATTAACTCGTCAGCTGATAGTCAGCTGTGAGATGTGCTGTAACTTGATTACTATTTCAAATGTAATGGAATATGTTTAATTTCGTTTATGCACATATGTTTAATATTTTTATTGAAAGGTTGAGTATAAAATAGAGCACTCTAAAGTACTTTAGAGAGTAGTAAAAAGTGTTCTAAATGGCTTTCCAGAGGTACTACATACTCTAGAATTATACTATTCATTTCCACAATAATATAGCAATTGAAAACCGGTTTAAAAGAGGCTTGGTGTGAAACTAAATTATTCTAACCTAAGAGGCAATACAACTAATAAGCATTCAATGTCTCTAGGACAAATAATTTTCAGTTTAGTAAACTAGATAGGTTGTTTTTTCTGATTTTGTCATTTACCAAATAATACCAAAAGATAAAAAAAACTATTTTAGATGTTAAACGTTTAACCTCTTCGTGTTAACCGTAAGTAAAAATGTTTGTTTCCTACTATTATTACGTTTAACCTTCTACAGATCTTTTCTTATGTCATCCCAGAGCATTCATTGAAACATTCTAACAATGACTAACTAGGAGCTAGGATCACAGTTTACTCTGGTCAAAGGGAACTTTCAAGTGCCCTCTTCTAACAACAGGTGACAACGGCAGAAAAACTCAAAAAGTCCTTGTTAAAGCAATCTTTACAAAAGCCCATCGGCGATATCTTTTCAGCTTTCTCTCATTAGCTAGATCTAAAGTATTGAAGTTTTATTTCACCAATACAGGCTATATTTATTAGTGTCTTAAACACATGTATCTTAAACCAGTTATCATATTGTGGATTCTTTAATTGTTCGTGATAGTTATAATACACTATGTGACAAATACATGTTATATAAACGCAAGTAACAATATTTTCTATTATCTTTCATGTTTTGGATCCGGAAACCAATCCATCCAGTATCTTTGACATAAGTAGATCTATATGTGTAAATTTAACAATTTAATTTAGTGAAACCAAATGTATCCATATTACAAGTCAATTAGCTGTATTGTAATTTTCCCCCTAAAACTCACCCTGAAATAATACTAGTTTTACAGCCCAATCACAAGTTTATTCTCATATAGAATATCATGTATATCCACTGGTGGAACACTTATTATTATTCTATGTTGAAAAATATATTTGGAACGATTAAATTTGTGAACTCTAATAACCCTTTTTCTGTGAATTAAATTAAGTAAATAAAGTCTTACTAAGTAATTTTAGTTTACTTATCAAGTTTTAAGCAGATTGTAGTAGTAACTACCAGCATAATATGTTTGCTACTGGAAATATCGAAACATGAAAGTAAGTTTGTCAGTCTATAGGCATAACAATGAACACGCAAGTTCATTTAGTTCCACGTTTGTTGGGATATGTAATGTAATGGACTCACATTTACATACACAGGCAACCATTTGGCATTACAAATGTGAATGAATAAAGCAGAAGTATAACGTTACATGTTATTGTGTTGTTATGTTTTCACATACCGATGCCTTCCAAATAATACCACTGTAAAACTGGCTCAAGACTTGTTTTCATAATACTACATATTTTGTTGACATGATAAAAACATACACTAACACTAGGTCAATACCAACGTTCACAAATTCCAACATGACCAATATTGTCGAAATAATGTTGTATTTTCCAATCTTTGTATCGTGAATTTCAATTTTAAATACGCTTTAAGTGTCGAATTTAACAGGTTGTTTTTGTGTTTGATTTTGGTAATACAAGTAAAATTACAAACAAGTTAAAACTATATGACCATATATACAATTGAATAAATTATTACTTTAAAATTTTATTTGATGATACTTACATACTGTTACAAGTACTATATACTATATGCTATACTGCAAGATATACTGTATGGCATATACTGGTACTAATTATTACTCATACTAGTATCTGCCAATCCTCAATAGTTTATTAAATTGTCTATTAGGTATGGTGCATAAAAATACTAAACCTCAACAACGTCCCTAATATAAGCATATACGGGACGTTACATATGCTTATTAGATTTTAGGAATATCGTGTATAATAAATTTATTTTTCCCGTGTTTATCGTATAATACCACTTACACTATCCGCAGAAAACACCTTATCAAATTATGTATCAATTGCAAAGTATTGGTGATCGAAATTCCCAAAAGTTTAAAGGTAGAAAGAGAACTTAGCAAAAATGTAATTAAAATATTTTATAAATTACAAAAAGTTCTATACGTAAATGCATGTGTGCGTGAATGAGTAAGTGAGAGTATATATTTGAGTGAGAAAGAAAGTGAAAAGTTACATGTCAAGACACTCCCAAGACTCAGATACAATGACAGCGTCACATACATATTGTATAAGAGGTCTCTGTGGTTTTCTTTTTTGGACCAAATATTTATGTATAAGGTCACGTACTTGTGATTGAAATAGATAAAGGTAAACTTAAGTTTTATGCAATTTAAATCCGTTTTCACTTTACTATTTGATTGACTACAGTTGTCATGAATGTTGCAAGATGCGTTTCATTGGTTAAAATATATCTGGTAAAAATATTATAAGTAATTGTAAAAGGTAGATGATTACTGTATCAAAACATATTACACATCCCTTGTGAATATTTGCAAATTAAATTAGGTTTTGAACGTTGTATTATAGTTATTTGTGCAACTAGTGGGCGAAGTTACATGTTTCCTAAAGTTATTATAAATCATATAAGTAATTAGTCTTTCACACACTGTACGACACGTTTTTAGGTAAGGTTAAATCCAAACATTGAACGAAATGGGAAACGCTGCACCATCTGATCGTAGTCGAAATATCTATTAAGTGTTGCCAACTTATTTTCAAGCGTACGCGGATTACGTGCATAATAAAAGCACGCTGTTTTTGTTCTTTGGTTGGAATACTGGTGTGTGCCAAAGTAAAAACTGTGTGCCAAAGTAAGGTTTTCTGTACTATAATTTGTGCAAGGAAGCCCACTTTGTCGGATGACTGTAGGAAAAATAATATTTTTCAACGCTGTTATCTTGTGAGTTCAATTTCTTAAAAAATATATTTCAAGATAATTGACACATGCTGTAAATTCACATAGTTAAAGGTGAGCAATATCCATATTAAGGAAGTGTATACTTGCAATGGTTCTGCATCTTGAATAATCCATTTTTAGTAGAATATTTTTAATACGGGTCATGTGAATGAGAAGTACAAATATCATATTGTATATTCTAAAATATAATATTACCAGTAGTGGCAATAGAAGAATATTAAGGCACTTGGGGCGTTTTTCCCCATAAGAATAACATGGGGATCATTTTTTGGCCACTAAAACCAAAAATCCTGATCTTTGCCTATACATCCCCTATACTACTGTACAACTTCATTAACATTACAAATCAACATATATTTTCAAATCATGTGAGATTTGCAGCAGAACTCAAGCGCGCTCCCGGCCCATGCTTCTCATCTCCAGCGGTGTATAGTAGTATAGTTTGTCGCTGCCGTTTTTTGGGGCGCGAGGTTTTTGGGCCAACTCTCCGCCCATGCCTAATTGCTAGTACATCTACCATTCCCCTTTCTAGTTGATATGTTGATATATTGTTGTCTATATTTCTGTCTTATCTATATATATTAGTTGTATGAGTTGTTTAATATTTTCATTTCTTTGTATTTTGTGATATACCTCTTAAACTTGCTCTTGGGGCCTATACAAGCCTATATAAATGTACAACTCCATATCTATATTGTATAATTTCAAATCCATGTCCAACACCCATTCACATGTATATTCTCAAAATCGAGCGAGGTTTGTACGTGAACTCGGGCGTGCTCACGGCTCACGGCGTGCTCCCGGTCTATAGGCACTGCCGTGGCCACAGGCAAGCTCCTGCTTCTTGCTCCTTGTCTCTAGTGGTAGCTCTTGATTGAGTCCTGGCTGGGAAACCTTTTGTTGAAGTAATTTTTTAATTAAAAAAAATGTTTAAAGTTACATTTTATAAATTAAAATTTCTAAGGTTAAATTTTATAAATTAAAATTTTTAAAGTTAAATTTTATAAATTAAAATTTCTAAAGTTAAATTTTATAAATTACAATTTTCTAAATTATAATTTTTTTTGTAATAATTTTTAAAAATTTCAAAAATTTTGAAAATTTCGAAAAGTCTATATATAGAGGTGGCATCAGCCCGAGACCTCATTCCTAAACATGAAGCCGTCATGTCAACACTGCTCCGTGTCGCTCTCCACCAAAAGCAACCTGATTCGTCATTATAAGGTAATGCATCAAATGAATGTGAAACTGTGCAAGGTTTGTGATTTAATCTGTGATAGCTACATGGCTCTAAAGTCACACACATTACAAAGTCACAAGACTTGTAATTTTTGTAAGAAAAATGTTGTTGGACATTTTAGAAGACATATCAATTCTTGCAATAATTGTCCATACACAATGATAAAATTTGTTGGTGAATCAATTAGAGCTGACCTTGAAAACACTCTTAAGTCTTGTTCTCTGCCAATCAAATGGACGTTAGTTAGGAGAATTAAATTTATAAAATATTCAATGGATCAAAATGGAAAATTAGTTAATGAAAAAGAATGTATTGCAGATTTTAGAAGCCTTACTACCTTAACTATTGAGAAGGGAGATTTAAAGCCTCAAATTGAAAATGCACTTTTAAAGATTGATGCATCCATTCACAAATATCAAGCTCAAGGCAGTGGATGGATATATGAGCATACTAAATATTGGCAGCTGCATGTTTATAAGTATAAACCCCTAACTCCAAAGTCATATATCCCCACACCAAAAAGTATTAAATTGACAAAAGCAGTTCTAAATATAAGAAATTTTGACAATAAATGTTTCATTTGGTCAATTTTAGCAGCTTTATATCCAAGGAATTGTATCAATGAAAGTGCTAATAGGGTCTCTAACTATACACCCTATGAAACACAGTTAAATATGACAAATATAAAATATCCCGTAAAAATATCTGATATAGATAAATTCGAAAGACAGAATAATATAAGTGTTAATGTTTTTGGAGTTGAAGACCAGAAATGTGTATATCCATTAATAACAACCAAACTTAATAGTAGTAATACTCATATAGATTTATTATTATTACAAGAAGGTCGTAAATCACATTATTGTTTAATTCGTGATTTCGATAGGTTAATGCTCCACTCTACAAAAAATAACAATAAGAAGCATTTTTGCAAGTTGTGTTTGCAACATTTTTATACCAGCGATAAATTAGAACGTCATATAACATATTGTAAGAACTTTGATGCCCAACGAGTGGAAATGTCGAAACAAGATACATTACAATTTAAAAATCATAAATATCAACTAAAAGCCCCATATGTAATTTATGCAGATTTTGAATGTTTCGTAAATTCTAATATACATACTCCATCTGGATTTGCATTTGTTGTAGTAAAAGATTCAAAAATTATTTCTGAAGAGTTGTACAGTGGTGCAAATGTTATGGATGTGTTTTTTGAAAGATTATTTCAGACTTATGATTATATTAAAAGTCAAATGGCAATATATATTCCCCTAGTAATGACTCCAGAGCAAGAGGTGTCTTTCCAAAACTCAACACATTGTCATATTTGTGAAAAGCCCCTATATTTTGATAGGGTGAGAGATCATTGCCATTCCTCTGGCCAATACCGTGGAGCTGCCCACAATGATTGTAATTTAAACTATAAAGTAACAAAGAAAATACCAGTATTCTTCCATAATTTGAAAAATTACGATGGACATTTAATAATGCAACACTTGGGAAAGTTTAATAAACATAAATTAAATTGTATAGCTAAAGATATGGAAAAATATATATCATTCTCTGTTGATAATTTAGTATTTTTAGATTCATACAACTTTCTGTCCCTTCCATTATATAAATTGGCTTCCAATTTGAACACATTTAGATTCATACAAAATCCACTACTACAACGTAAAGGTGTATATCCCTATGAATATATGACGGGACCAGATAAGTTCGCAGAGTCTCTACCCCCAATTGAAACATTTTACAGTTCTATAACTAAAGAACATATCTCTCCCAATGAATATGAACATGCTAAAAATGTATGGACCCATTTTAATATACATAATTTACAAGAATATCATGATTTATATCTTAAAACAGATGTATTGCTACTGGCTGATGTGTTTGAGACATTTAGAGACCTGTGTTTAAAAGATTACAAACTTGACCCTGTACATATGTATTCACTTCCTGGACTTACATGGGAGGCCTGTCTTAGAATGACAGGAATAAAATTACAATTATTCGAAGATGTTGACATGCATTTGTTCATAGAAAGTGCGATCAGAGGAGGAGTCAGTATGATTTCTACACGTTACGCTAAAGCAAATAATAGATATATGGGTGAACACTATGATCCCAATCAAGAGAGTGTCTATTTAATATATTTAGATTGTAACTCACTATACTCTACAGCAATGTGCGAGCCACTGCCTGTGGATGGATTCAGTTGGACTAATGAGATATACTACAAATATAATCAAAATGATGAGTTTGGATACATTTTAGAAGTTGATTTAAAATATGATAAAAGCTTACATGATTTACATAATGACTATCCATTAGCACCAGAGAAAATGAATGGCAAATTAATACCTAATTTAAATGACAAAACTAAATATATTTTACATTATAAAGCATTACAAAAATATGAGGAATTGGGTTTGGTTGTTACAAAATACCATAGAATTTTAAAATTTAGACAGTCTAAATGGCTTGCACCCTATATTAATTTTAATATTGAAAAACGAAAATGGGCTAAAAATGATTTTGAAAAAGACTTTTACAAATTTCTAAATAATAGTCTCTTTGGTCGAACAACACCAAATGTGTGTGTGTGTGAAGGACGCAAGTCTTGCTGAAAGAGCTGCTGCTTATGCCGTGACAAATTTGATGAAGGCAAAAGCAAAGATGGGAATGGGATTAAAATTTAATAAAAAAGATGGACAACTACCAGCTGTTAGAGGCCGCAAAAGACGTGCCTCACTTCCGGGGAGTGTACCTAAAAAGCGAGCTAAAAAATCTAACACCAAGAGTAAAAGAGTGCGGAATAGTTAATTTAGATAGCTCATCTGGCACACATTGGACAGCATATCGTAAAAATAAAGATATTGTAATTTATTTTGACCCATTTGGAATCCAACCTCCAAAAGAAGTAATTAAATATTTTGAGGGATATAAAATCTACTATACAACCGATCAAATACAAGATTTAAATAGTTCTATTTGTGGAATTTTATGTTTATCATTCATAAAAAATATTTCTTTATAAAAATGGATTCATTTACTATAACATTTTCGGGTACAGAGCCAGAGGTAAAGTCAGTGTTCTTTCCTCCCATAGAATTAAATGATGATTATGTAATTGGATTAGTAGATTTTCAAAGTTATAATTCTATATTTAATGTTAAAAAACCTCTAAATACTTTAACATATTACAAAGTAGAGAAAAAAACATTACCAAAGGGAGAGATCTCAGTTGATGATTTAAACCAGTTATTAAATGGTAAACTTAAAGTTATAATAGATAAAAATGGAGAAGCATTAATTAATACTAAATCCAAACTTTTATTCAAAGGGCTTATTCCAAAATTAAATCAACTTAAAGGCAACAAATTAACCATTGGAGAAGGTGATGATGTTTTCTTTTATGATCACAATGCTCCAGTTACAATAGAAATTTCTGAAGGAACATATGAGGTGGTTGAGCTTGCAAAGGAAATTCAAAAGCAAGTCCCAGACTTTTTCCTTACAGCTAATAATAAAACTATGAAAGCTACACTACTTTCTAGCCATGTGTTTGATTTTACAAAACCATGTTTAGGGTCTGTTTTATTGGGATTTAAAGGCGTTTCTACTCCTGGTATACAGTTTGAATCTACAAATAAAATAAACATTAATAATGTAAATGTGATTAGAGTAAAATGTAATATTGCAAATGGGTCCTATTTAAACGGCAACAAATCACACACCATACATAGCTTTTATCCAGAAGCTCCTCCTGGCTACAAAATTATTGAAGTTCCAAGAAATATTATATATTTTCCTGTAAATGAGAGAAGTTTAGATGTTGTCAGTATTACATTTGCCGATCAGCACGACAAGGCAATTGACTTCAATGGAGAAGAAACTACAATTACTTGTCATATAAAAAAGATATGAGAATTTATAAGAATTTATCTATAAGTGTACAAAATGCTAGGTTCCTAAAGTCAATAGGACTAAAGTTAAAATTTTCTATTAATAAAAATGGAAGATTTTCTAGACGTTACAGGGAAATCCCAATTTGACGATAGTGTGGTTAAAATTACAAATCACTCCTATGTTCCCCACAACACTTTAGCAATAAATAATTCTGATGAAATTCGAATATGTATTAATAATCAAGATTTGCTAACTCTCCCATGTAGAAGTTATCTGTATATTAAGGGAGAAATTGAAAATCATGAAAAAGGTCATTTTATAAATAATGCATTTGCGTTCTTATTTGATGAAATTAGATACGAAGTCGCAGGTAAAGAAATAGACATTGTAAGAAACCCAGGAATTTCTAGTCTTATGAAAATATTAAGCTCTTACAATAAAACAACTAAATTGTCAAATGTAGCATTTGATTCTGACACAAATTTAAAAGAGTTCCATAAAGGTGGCAAGTTTAGTACATGTTTGCCATTAGAGCTGTTAATGGGTGTATTTGAGGATTTTAATAAGGTATTAGTAAATGTCAAACAAGAATTGGTATTGAAAAGATCAAAAAATGATTTAAATTGTATATTAACAACCACTAGTGCTCCAGCCAGTGGCACTGCTGATATGATTCCCAAAATTACACTTAACTCAATTCAATGGGTGATGCCACATGTAATACCATCAGATGGGGAGAAGTTACAATTACAAAAGATGTTATTGCAAAATAAAAATTTGCAAATTGCATTTAGAAGTTTAGAGCTGCATGAACTTCCATCATATCCCAATACCACAAGACATACATGGTCAGTAAAGACATCTTCAAGTTTAGAGAAGCCTAGGTATATTATATTTGGTTTCCAAACAGCTAGGGATAATAGTGCACGAAAAAGAACTGATGAATTTGATCACTGTAAATTAAAAAATCTCAAAGTATTTCTAAACTCTGAATATTATCCTTATAGTGATTTAAATCTCGACTTTGAAAATGGAGATGTCTCTAAAGCTTATGAGATGTTTATGAGGTTTAGAGAGACTTACTATAATACTATCCCAGATCCTATGATTAGTAGGGCTGAGTTTATGAAGAAATATCCACTAATTATAATAGATTGTTCTAGACAGAATGAAACAGTGAAGGAAGGAATTGTTGATATTAAATTAGAGATTGAAACTGCAGACAATGTGCCAGCAAATACATCTGCATATTGTTTGATAATACATGATAAAGTGTTTGAGTACAATCCTTTGTCAAATGAGATAAATAAAATGTAAATAAAAGATGAAAAACATTCAACAAGAATTGGTTGACTCTGCAAATCAAATACGAGAGAAATATAGAGCTTTAAAACGTGGCAAGTTTCTAGAGGCTGAAGAGAGGTTCCAAACATTCCAACCTTTAATAGAGCCATTACAAGAATTAAAAAAAATCACATCAGAGAGACCTCGAATGGAGATACTCCCAATGACTCCATCTAGAATATCAATGATACCAAGATTACAACCATTACAACCATCCACCCCACAGAAATTAGATTTTGGTCTTTTAGCATCAGACTATTTAGGAAATTACCTCAGTAAAAGTAGTATGACAGACACTACATATGGTATTAGACGAGAAGCAAATAAATTTTTTATTGGAAATAAGGAAGTTGATATTGCCAATGATGATGTTACAGTTGCAAATAAAACCTACAAGGGGACAAAAGGTTTGTGGCAGTTGTTAACTTTAAAAGAACCTGAGGATTATACTCAGGTTGATTTGCAAAATTATAAAGACATTTTGGAAGCTACAAATGGGCATTTAAAGAGTTACAAAGATGGTGCACCAATTTCAAGTAATAGACATACTAAATATCTTAATATAATTAAACCTCTATTTAAATCTGTTGGTGAAGGTTTGAGACAAGTGACTGGTAATAAAATAGACTATATTTATTGGGATGATCCTAATGAGCTTGTAGATAGGTTAAGACTTCTTTGGCTAAGTCGCCAAGCCGGTAACTCAGGAGTGGATAATGAAATAGATTCCATTATTGAGGAATTGAGAGAAAGTGGTATTATTTATTAAATAAAAATATGTTTATCGATAAATTTTATCGTTTATATAATCCATATAATAAGCCTGCAGAACCCAGGGCTAGTAGTGAACCTACTTTGAATTTACAAGACGATAGTTGGAATTGTTTAAACCGTAAAATTGGTAATGTTAAAGATGGAGAGTTTGTAGATGATGTATCAACTTTGGGTCAGACATTAACTAGAAAAGGTGATGTCTTTTTACAAAGTAAAACTAAATATGAGTTTTTAGAATCTAAGAATAAAAATTGGAATGCTAAAAAACAGAAAATTACTAATGTGGAAAAGGGTGAAAGTTTAAATGATGTGCCCACTTTACAACAGACTTTAATACGAAAAGAAGATGGTAAATTTGTACAAGACAATAATAATTATGAATTTTTAGAATCAGAAAATGATGTTTGGAATGCTAAGAAACGGAAAATTACTAATGTGGAAAAGGGTGAAAGTTTAAATGATGTGCCCACTTTACAACAGACTTTAATACGAAAAGAAGATGGTAAATTTATACAAGATGATAATAATTATGAATTTTTAGAATCAGAGAATGGTGTTTGGAATGCTAAGAAACAGAAACTTAGCAATTTGATAGAAGGTACAGATAGTAAGGATGCTGTGAATGTTTCACAAGTTCCAAAAATGGAAGCGGGCTATTGGGATTTTAATAATAAAAGGTTAGTACGTGTAAAACCCGCCGTTGATGACACTGACTGTGTTACAAAAGAACAGACTATAACTTTTGATAAAAAAGAAAAATGTTGGGATGCCAAAAAACAATTTATAAGGAATCTGCCAAAGGGGGAATATTTAGATGATATTTGTTTAATGTCACAAGCTATGTATTATGATGGATCAAAATTTGTATATGCAGGAAGAAAATTTAATTTGATGGAATACAATCCTGATTTATTAGTTGCCGACCCTACATCTTTGAGTGGATTTAAGTATATAGATAATAGACCATATATACCAGAAAACTATGTATTTAAAAGAATGGAAGATAATCTATTGATTGGGGCTAATGGTAATATATTTACAGTACAAGGAAAGAGTGATGTTATAAAAAATGAATGAAATTGCATACGAACTTCATAAGCCTGCAAGAAAGAATTTCATTAGAAGGTCTTTTAAAGTATTAGGTATAAACGAAACTGTACAAATAGATTTAATTGATATGCAAAACTATGCTAGAGAGAATTCTGGCAATAAATATATTTTAACTTTAATAGATACATTTTCTAAAAAAGCTTATGCTGCTCCACTAAAGAATAAGACGGGTTTGGTGGTTACAGAAGCCATTAAAACCATTCTACCAAAGGGGGTTAAAAACATTCAATCTGACAATGGAAAAGAATTTTTTAATCAATATTTTAGCAAACTAATGAAACAATTAAATATTAATCACTATCACACTTTTTCTACAACTAAGGCTGCAATTGTGGAGAGGTTTCAGAGAACTTTAAAGAATTGGTTATATAGGGAATTTAGTGCTCAGGGAAGTTATAAATGGTTGGATTTACTTCCAAAGTTAATTCGAAAATATAATAATAAGGTGCATAGATCTATAGGTATGAAGCCTAACCAAGTAAATATTAAGAATAGTAAATATGTGCATGAGAGGTTGACTTCTAAAGTAGTGCAAGTTAAAAAACCAAGATTTAAGGTAGGTGATAGTGTGAGGATTTCCAAGTATAAACATGTTTTTAGTAAAGGTTACACTCCGAATTGGACAGGGGAACTATTTACAATAGCAGAAGTTAAGAATACAAAGCCTGTGACTTATATCTTGAAAGATGAAAATGGCAATATAATCAGGGGAGGCTTCTATACAGAGGAGTTGTTAAAGACCAAATATAAAGACATGTATTTGATAGAAAAGGTAATTAGGAGGAAGGGTGATTTATTGTATGTCAAATGGCTTGGATTCCCAAGTAGCCAGAACTCATGGATTTCCACTAAGGATGTCCAAGGGAGCACGCCGTGAGCCGTGAGCACGCCCGAGTTCACGTACAAACCTCGCTCGATTTTGAGAATATACATGTGAATGGGTGTTGGACATGGATTTGAAATTATACAATATAGATATGGAGTTGTACATTTATATAGGCTTGTGTAGGCCCCAAGAGCAAGTTTAAGAGGTATATCACAAAATACAAAGAAATGAAAATATTAAACAACTCATACAACTAATATATATAGATAAGACAGAAATATAGACAACAATATATCAACATATCAACTAGAAAGGGGAATGGTAGATGTACTAGCAATTAGGCATGGGCGGAGAGTTGGCCCAAAAACCTCGCGCCCCAAAAAACGGCAGCGACAAACTATACTACTATACACCGCTGGAGATGAGAAGCATGGGCCGGGAGCGCGCTTGAGTTCTGCTGCAAATCTCACATGATTTGAAAATATATGTTGATTTGTAATGTTAATGAAGTTGTACAGTAGTATAGGGGATGTATAGGCAAAGATCAGGATTTTTGGTTTTAGTGGCCAAAAAATGATCCCCATGTTATTCTTATGGGGAAAAACGCCCCAAGTGCCTTAATATTCTTCTATTGCCACTACTATTACCTGATCAAATCAAAACAGATTTAATTAGGTTAGGAGTTGAAGCCTCCTAAAGACATTAAACTGTTCAAATTTATTATTTTAGTTTTACCTACGGACTTCCTTAGCGGGGAAGGCTATGTTTCTTCCTCTTGCAACCTTAGTGGTAAAGCCTACTCTATCACTAAACCACCCTTTTTTCATGGTAACAATAATAGCTATTTGTTTAACAAATTCAATCTTAGTTTTCAAAATTAAATCCTAATGTCCAGTCTATTTAGTTTATAGTCAATTAGTTATGTTTTTTCCGTACATAATAGCCTCCTCGTCAATTAGATAGCTTGGGTCCATTGGTTGATTGTGAAACTGAATGTGATGTGTTGTGGCTTGGTGACGTCATTATCACTAAATCAATCAGCTGTGAAATGAGCCAGCATCAGCTGATTAACCATTATACGGTTCCACTACACTTCTAGGTTGGTTGGGTATTGTGGTTGAGTGTAATTGAGTGCATTATTAAAATGGTTAAGCGACACGTCACATTTCATTGGAGAAATATTTCAATACACTGTACATTTTAAGACTATACTAAAGATAAAGGTGTAAAAGATGTTATAGGTTATAGATATTTGACTTTATGCAGGATTAGTGTTTTAGTCAAATGAAAATCTATACAACTTTTAATGAGTTTTACTCTCAACTCCAACAAAGATGCTTTGCACAAGCGATTTAAGCGTACAGTTTTCAATTTTTAGTTGAGTGCAAGCCTTAAAGGAATTTAAATGTCATATGTACATAATAACTCTATATTCAATGGAAATCTATTATACATACCATGATATATACAGTAAAATAAATGCTTTATCGTTATTTGGGATATATTTTTTGCAAGAAATTGGTACACCTTAAACGGTATTACCAACTATTTTTGTAACTATATGTTCATGGAATATAATAGTACAATAATATAAGGTTTTAAAGAATTTTCCTCGCAGTTTTTTTTTTCAAAAAGCAATAAGTCAAAACAATATGTCATTGAAAACTAAACTAAATTATTAGTTATTATTTTTGCGACAAAAATGTATTATAATATTTCTTTTTACACGAATGTATATGCATGTTTGTCAGGGTAACAAAAATTGATATTTGGTGTTCACAAAGAACTAGTAATGTGTGGTGAAATACGACCGACATGTCAGTAGCTCTCACAAAAGAACAGTCAAGAAAAACAAAGAAGATCGAGTCGATGGTATTGGTGTTTCGCAAACAGTGATAATATGTCGTCAATATATTACACATTATTGAACAAAATATTTTGTGATACTAAAGTATTAGTTAAATCTACATTTTCGCTCAAGAATAATCACTTTATAATAAATTGTAATTTAAAATATTGTAACTAAAATTAAATTTAAGATAGAGATAAGATCTAAAACGTTTCATGTGTGATGTAAATATTTTTAGAGTCATTAATTACTTACGGCAAATTACTTAAAAATTATAATAGTAGTTAGATTTTTAGTAAGCTTTAGTTACCTCACTCTAATACCTCCTCCATGGGGAGCGAGCTGGTCTAGTGGTTAGAGCATGGGACTTCGGTTCCAGAGGTCCCGGGTTCAAATCCCACAAAATCAACAATAGATTTTATCTAAGTAATAATGCCACAACCCCTAGGTCTAGCCTGAAGTAATGTGAAAAACAATTCCAGGCTCGTGCCTACCGACCTAGGACAAAACAAAAAAAAATTAAAAATACTTCCTCCATAATGTATAAGGTAACGTACTTGCGATTGAAATAGATAAAAGTAAACTTACGTTTTATGCAATTTAAATCCGTTATCACTTACCGTTATGACTTATCAACATTCCAATACAACTGTATTTTCTAGAACTTTTACAAAATAAAATTGTTTGAAGTCGAAAAAATGCACTTATTTAATATTGCAATTGATATTTTTGAAATATAGGTTTAAGAGTCATTGAAGCCAACCTGTTCTAACTCATAAAAAATTACGAAACTTCAAAGAAATTTTTTTCTAATCTCATAAATCCCTAGATATTTAAAATACAACCACTTAAGTATCCGAACAAATATTTTTAGATGGTATATAACTCTTCGGCGGCTGCTTGAAATAAACATTGCTTTTGTAGTGGGCAACTCAAAAATGACCGTTAGCCTGTAAAGACACCATCGGAAAACAATAAAAAACCCCAAAGAAAATATCTGATCCAACAGTGCTCTAGATATTTAAATTTATTACATTCGTATTTGAACAAATATTTTTGGATGATAAATAGCTCTTCAACAGCTGTTTGAAATTTTTCCGAAATGGCTGATAGCCTCCAAGGACTCTTAATATTTATGAACCAATAAAACAATTATGTATATTATAATGTAAGCTGATACATGCTGCAATAAAAATACATTACAAAGTCAAACTTCAAACATAAATGAAATAGTAAATCTCGTCAATTGTTTGGAATGTTCAAAGTGTAAAATAAACTTAACTAACTTCAATAATAAATATTAAAGATTTTATGTTTGAAAATATTTAGTTTTGAAACGCAATAATCCTAAATAGAACCTTTTTTATTATTATAACGTCTATGGTTATCAACACATAACATTTGCATTAGAATCCACCCTAATTGCCCTCCTCAATACATTCCCATGCAATACTAATCCTACACTACAAGACACGGAATGACAATTCTAATTCAGCCATGCTATCTGCCAGTTTAATGGTTTCTGTATGCAAATACACCTTCATTAAGAGATTACACGCCACGTATTGCTTACCTAAGAGGCTAAAATGTGGAACCTCCATTATTGCTGCCTTCTATTTTAAATATCTTAATTTACAACGGTAAAGTCAATTGTAAAATTATTTTGAAGACGATACAATAAAATAGAAACATTGATGTAGGTCACAAATGTTGGTACTTTCGTATTATTACACTGATAAATCGACATTTTAAATATGATTTAAATTAATTTCAATACCAAAATCTTCCTAGCCTAACCTAACCTAACATAAAGGTTTTTGATACCAATTTGGTATAAAATATACTAAAGGTGTCGTGGTTGTATTAAAGTACACAAAAATATTCTGAAAAACTAATCTACTATGTAATCCCATAATGTAATGATAAGTAAAACTATTTTTAATGTAAGGCTAGGTGGTAGTGTTCTTTGGTTAGTTATTATAGCCTACAAACTTTAGCTTTAAATAAACAAATTTAAATGATTATTCATAAATACCTTTACACTGTAAGATACAGTCGTCACAAAAATAATTCAGAATCCACTATCCTCCTTTTGTATATAGATTTTTTTTTATATAAACTATTTCTTTCTCAAAATCTCCTTAAAATATAGGCAATTAATGTTATAAAAAGGTTTAAAAACAATTTATACTATTGCAAATCATATATTATTTTCTTTTTTTTAATTTGGGCTGTATTTTTATCACATACAATGGAAGTTTTATAACCGGCTGACCTGTTTATTGTTAAAGCTGTCACCGGGCTCGAATTTATAGGGGCTTCAGCTGTGTTATTCTTAATCCCTGGGCTTTCATTTTTATAAGTCTTTTGCTTTAAAAGTTCAAACCATAAAGTTCCTGTATGAAGTTAAGTTTGGGTTTAATCGATAATGACTCAATAAGTATTAGGTTATTACTATTAAAACAACAAATACTGAAATAATAAACATTATTTTCGGCTATAGAACAGAAATAAATTGGTTTTTAAAAGTGCTCTCCAAAAATAATAATAAAGATTAATTAACAAGTTATATATAAACCTAACCATATGAGGTTTAAACCCATACTTTTCTATGTAATACAGTTTACTTATCCAATAACACTAAATTAATTATCAAACAATAAGCTGTTTCATTAGATTAATGACAGTTGTGTTAACGAGCAAAGTTAAACTCACGGATTGGCCATTGCGGACTTGTATTTGACAAACTGTGTATTTAGATACAAAATTTAGGAAATAGTTACCCATAGCAATATGGGAACGCCACTTATCGTAGGTATTTTAAATGATTTCATGGGAACTCCCATATTTCTAAGGGTATAGGTCCTAATTTAAACCAGTTACACATGACTTTGACGACCTAGTTAGGTGTATTATTTCTTTTTGGAAGTAACCCAAAGTACTTTTTGAACAGTAGAGGCACCAATTCTCTTGAAAAAGTGTATACTGTATAAGGGTAAAGTTTTGAAACATGTTAATAAATGTTCACTGTTTTTCTGTTTTATTTTATAAACTTCGCTTTAATATTTTCCATCATATATTTAATAGATTGCGTTAATTTACTAACTATCAATTGACAATTAGTTCAAGATTGTTATGTGAATACGATACAATTTTTCGCGACATCTAATCTAGTTTGATACAGAATTATTGTTGGAAAATTAATCAACATATCATACAAATATGGAATGTACAGCATAAATGGAATATAGTGGTTAGATAGTTTGTCCGTATCCATCAAAGGACTGAACCAAATATAGATGAGCTGTTAAGCCGATTATTATTATCTCCATACTGTTGAGTTTGATTAAATAGCTTTATTTTCTATCTTTCTAAAAAAATCATAAAATTTGATAAAATATTTATAGAAATAGTTTTAAAACTTATTATTTCAGCATTACACATTAATTTAGTTTTTATCACAATTAACAGGATTTAACTTGATTCTACAGTGCCTGTTACTGCATGTTTTGTGGTGACTGTCACATCTTCAGGTTTCTTCTTCTCTACGATTCTACTTTAAGTAGTCAATAAATATTTTTTTTACATTATCGTTACAATTTAGGACTTTTACTAATCAATGTGACTATTTTTAAATTTGCAAAATGAATACGTTATTCAAGATAAAATCGTTTTTACTACAGTATTTGCTTGATGGAAATATTCCAATTCTACCATTGTAAGAGAACTTGCCGATTATTGGAGATACTTTCACTGACTTGTCCCTTCATGGCAAAGGTTCACAAAGGTGGTGAAAGACCAAATATCCAGTCTCAACCATAACCCAGGATTACTGTCTACTAACTGGCCTACTGGCCTACAGTATTGGGTCTCAGTGTACTTTTTGCTAAGTGGCAAGGTTATGTGTGGATTTACATGAAACCTGCACTTTTTTGTTAAGTGGACAAAAAAACAAATAAATAATGAATAATGTATAAATTTACAGTTTTTGTTTTATATATTAACAATTGGTTAATAATTTATTATCTAGTAGTTTTTGGTTTATGTTTGTAACATGTGGATTTACACGAAACCTGCACTTTTTTAATGCCAGGTTTGAATTGTAATTAATCAGTTTATTGCTGTTTTTAAACAATCATTACCTGAAATTAGTTTTTTAATGGATAATTAAAACAAATTAAATTAACTTCACAATGTTTGTCCTTTCTCTTTTAAAATAATTGGTTTTATTTCAAATTTGAGTTGTTATGCTATTATATATGTTTCTTTATCTATTTTTCACAGTGTAATGTATTAAAATCGTATATTTAAGAAAATAAAGCTACATTTCAGTTATTAATGTAGAATTTATTAATAATATTTATATTGTGATCTTGTAATTGTTTAAAATAAAAGTGCACATTGATATGTGGATTATCCTAAGCTTTTTTGATATGAAGCTAAACTTTAATGATATATAACTTTGTATATCTAGGATGATCAGAAAAAGAAACCTTGGATTAAAAGTTTATCTGAAGGAAGGATTTATTTAAAAATGACGGATTACCATTGGAGAACAGAAGAAAGCCTGATAATCTTATCAGAGTGAAAGCAATCTTTAAAGCTGAGTGTAATATAAATGAAATCTCTTTATAGAAAACTTCAAATGAATTTCATGTTTTAATAAAAAAAAGTCATTTATATTTTGTTTATAACTTCTCATTTGACATAAATATTTATGCGATATATAATTGACGTGAATAACTTGGAAGCTCATTCATTGTTGATTTTCCATGTATTGTAAACTATTTTTTGTGTGATATAAACACATTATTGGGTGAATAATCTAAAACCCAAATAAATTAATAAATCCATGGAACATAAGTTACCTTTTCCTATATTGGAGTGGGGATGAAGTGCGATTAATTTGTAAAAAGTTTTAAATAGTAGACCTTTTCCAGGAAAAATTATAGAAAAGAAGTAAGTAGTTACTCATTAGTAAAAATACATGGATAAAGTCAAAATCGAGAAAAATCTTTTTCCCCTAATAACAATTATAAACAGTAAACTAATTTATTTATTTCAGCTCAAAATGGCTCCAGGTAAATATAATTTTGGATTTTTATAAACTTTGTTGACAGAAACGAATTTCATGACTCGAGTGGTGAAGAAGTAAAACTAATTTCCGTGAAGAGACAAGACGCCCACTCTTACCTCAGAATGATAGCTCGTTTATAGTAAGAGTTTTTCATAATCTATTACTTTCGTTGCAATTTAAATTGGATCAAAATCAATCAGTAATATTTATGATTCATTGATATTATAAGGCCTTACCTTAGCAATCCTGTTTTTTGATCCGAAATTAATTTCGGGCCCAAAGGTCCATCATCAGTCGGAATCTAGTAGACCAAATTTTCTAAAATAGAATCCACCCGTTGGGTTTCGTAGAAAGTTTCACAACATTTAAGACAATACAAGTCATAGTCAATGCGAAAAGAGTAAAACAATTAGGGTTAAAAACCATGGTTTTTATAATGTCAGATAACCTCACTTTGGTTAGAGAACCTGTTGCCAGCAACTGTCAAAATCAACGGGATCGTACTTGTAGGTTATGTTGACTACGGATTGAAAAGATTCTGGTCTTAATTGGATCGAAGTGGACAGGTGTTTGATTGATTATTTATTTTCAGCAATGTGTCAAAAATTATGTTTGCTGAAAAATTGCGTTGGTCATTGAGGATTTCAGATGGGTTGGACTTGGTGTTGCTATATATGTGAAATTGTTAAATTATATCCAACATATTACTTTTTGATCCTTTATGTAAAATTTCGAGGTCTATTGTAGAATATGAATGGTTATTGTCTATAAGATGTTCGGCATATGTAGATTGGTTTTAGTGGGAGTTTTTGGGAAGGTGTTCCTTATAACGGACATTGAAACTTCGGCCCGTTTGACCAATGTAGTATTTTGGGCATGTGGCACATTTGAGTTTATATACCCCCAATGCGTCATGATTTGTTTTATTTCTATGTTTTGGTTTGTTGAGGATTTGGGCTAGGGTATTCTTCGATTTGTAAGCAATTCGATACCCTTTGTTCCTTAAAATATTATGGATTGAATTGTTGACTCGGCCATGATATGTCATCAGAACAAATTGGTTTTGAGGGTTGATTGATTTATGATTCCATGTCAATAATCCAAAAACCGGAACCAACAAGAGTTGTGCTTGATACATTCTCGACATTTTCCTTTAGCCCTACATGTAGACTTTTCGAGGTTCTTAAGACTCTTTCATTGACTGTACACTCGAATAAACTTTATACATATTTATAGTTCTATTTAATATACTATACACAATGCTATTGACGCTTCTCTATTAAGACACACTTCCCCAAGGCCAAGAAATGTTTAAGGTCATCTTTTGACATTTCAATAGTTCTGTTCACGACAATTACAATAATAGCTTACAATTAATAGATGTTAATCCTTTCTCATACTTGTTATCATAACTATTTCCTGAAATAATTATGTTTATTGGCCATTTTAAAATATACTTATGGATTTTAAAAAATAGTAATCAATATTTAAAATAACTATTACGATATTCAACCCCTCATTTTTACTTTATAGCAATGACTTTTCACCTGTCTTTCACGTGACTTACAACACTACTAGCAGTTACCCGGCGCGCTTTGCTGCGCTAACAAAATACATCTGTCTGTGTGAAAAGCATGTTTTTTCTACATTTAAACCAACGATAGTCAGGGATTGCCCTAGTGCCTTATAATGGTGATTGCGAAAGCAAGACACTAAGGAAATTGTAGTTGCTTAAGATCAGAGGGTAATTCGGATGAAATCATCAGTATTCTTGGGATTAAGACTATTTCTCCCTTAAACCTACCGCTGATAATTTTTGCTTTAATCCATTTTGACGTTATTACGTTAGTTTGGTATTGTTGCACAGCTTCGGTGGAATAAAGTTTCGTACTAGTATTATTGGAGTTTTTTTTTCTTTTAATGGCAGTAATGTGGTGGGTTATTGACAAATTGAGAGGTATTTGATTACCCGTGATACCACGCACGATTTTTATTCACTTAATAATTTATGTTAGATTGTGTGGGTATAGAACGAAAGATAAAATATTAAGGCATTGTCATCCCTTTTATTGTTTATAATGCTTTGATAAAGGTTTTTATGGTTTTAATATTTAACATTGGAGAATTTAAACGTTGTCGAGTGCTCAGGTGTACTGCGATAGGGATTAATGCATTTGGACTTATTAAAAAGTAAAATAGTTTTCTGTGCTGCACTGTGTCGAAACACTGTGGCACTATTTCAAATCATCGAATATGAGACAGTTAGATATTTAACAGTAAACCCTTGAAAATCAAGTTTTTGTCGATTTTTGACGTGGAATTTCTGGAAGCCCATGTTAACCTTATGAGAAATGAAATTATTGAATCTTAACAGCTGTTTCAATTAAACAAGTTGGTTCAGTTCTGTGATGTTCAATAGCATTAAAGTTACAAGGATTACCAACAGGGTGCAGCACTAGCACTATTATTTCTTTTACATTTATGACAACAGCTAATTTGCAACCTGGAGGCGAGTGAGCGTAGCGAACGAGCTAACCTGAAGGCAAGTGAGCGTAGCGAACGAGCTAACCTGAAGGAAAGTGAGCGCAGCGAACGAGCTCCAACATACAGGTGAGTGAGCGTAGCGAACGAACTTCAACCAGGACGTGATTGAGCCATGCAAACGAGATCAGATAGTAAAAATAAAAGTAAGCCTACCGTTATAGGATCGACCGGCAGACACAGAGGTAATTTAACCTTTTATTGATTGTCATACCGATCCGGAACAACAAAAAACAACATAAAATGAAGCTATGTATAATAGTTTGGCCAGCATATCTTAAAATATGCAAACCAACTGCTGTTCGTTATATAAGAAGGTTTCAACTGAATATTATAAGATCCCCGTGCGTAGAACGGGTACACAGCTAGTCATGACTAATGCTAATACAGAATGTTGTGATTAATCAAACCTACAAAACAGTTGTTGAAAGTAACATATGCTTTTAAATTATATTTATTTGTAAACATTGTAGATCAAAAAGTCTGACATTGTCCCACTTAAAACCCTATAGGGCAGAGCTCTTTTGACGGATCTGCACTAAACTTCACTCGAACCATGTTTGAAAGATGCTTAACAATGCCTGAAAGTTTCATTACAATCTGTCTAGTGGTTTCGGAGTACATACCGTATATACACACACACATACATACATAGTTCTTCTTTTATAGATATAGATTTTTTATAAAGCATTACAATATTGTATTGCAAATTATCAGACAGGCCTGTCTGTGTGTAACAAGAGTCTTTCTGGTTCCGTAAATGTTAATTATATATGTACTTACAAATACTATTTTCTCATTAACCTACCATATTTTATTAAGGATCAGGATGGCTATGAAATGAAGAGCAGTTGAATAGGAAACTAATCTAGTGGACGCAGTCTCTAATTCAGGCTCTTTACTAATTTTCAATAAATTACAACCCTTAGTTGTCCAAGGGTGAGTAAGTATAGGTTGAATAAAAACAAAATTACTATATACCTAAATAGAACACACTAAAAACAGTCAAAGTTGCAATAAATCAATTGTAAAAGGTAGACTACATGCTTACCTATAATTATCTAACCTACCTTCTTACCTAACCTAACCTCTTATAAACATGTATTCAATAATATTATGTTTCTAACTGTTTCAATAATGACTTGTTTCAAACTGTCAGAAGATGATCGATGAAAACGAATCGTTGTTCTTAGAGGTATTACACATTGTCGCTTAGCTGAAATATCACCCAAACCTTTACTTCACATAAAGCCTCTGGTTCACTTGTGGAGATAAAAAAATCGCCAGAAATTTATGATTTTAATTTAAATAAAACCTTTTTTACGCCGGTGGCATTTCACAAGAGGACAATGTTAGAATCAAGGTTAAATCACACTAACCACCAGGTTTAACACGCTAAGTTTTGTACTTGTCGCATAAAAAAAATAAATATACTCATTAATAAAAGAAGAAACTTAAAAAATTATCAAACATATTACTATAATGCAAACAATGAAAAAGACATCAACTCTAAAGTTTATATTTCAGTAAGCGGGCTGAGGATTACTCACAATATTTTCATTGTGATAGAATTATTTTCTTAATCGTAGAATAATTTACCAGAACATTGAAATTATTTTATTTTAATTTTTCTAACATATCATATAGTTTTAACACGATCAAACACTAATTCCTACTTAAACAGCAAATAATTACTTGTTTTGTTAGTATTTCAGTGGATTTTTGTTTTTAGCCTAATTAAGATTAGATTCAGGACCTAGAGAATAAATAAAAATTCTTTGAAACAATAAAAAATTTACTTAACAACAAATAAACAATGCTTTAATTTTTTCACAAAAGCAGTGTAAAAAAACTAATGAAAACATGAATAAAAAATTGCAAAACCTTGGATAAATTCGTGATCCAAAGTAATTTGTACAAATTAATATTAACCTATGCTAACAATATACAATCCAAAACGTTCCACTAGTAAACCGATGGAAAATATCAGTAATAGCTTGCCTTGGGGTAGTCCGTGCAAAGAAATTGAATTACATTCCAAACATAAACGTTTTCATTGTAGCTAAAACGATTTATCTTACAAAATCGGAGAGATTTCGTTTAGTGGTATGTGCATTTATAAGAATTTTATATGATTTTTTGACCAAGTATGTGCATGGAGGTTGATAATAATAATAACTGTTAATAATAATAGATAACAATAAATGGTAGATGTAATATACAAATAATCCCCTCCGCAGCAAACCTGCCGAATAAGCGAATTTCCATTTGTCTGGATTGATTTTCAAATCTATTTAAAAACAATAGGTTTGACGAGTACCTTGGTTTGCTGCTACAAGGAAACTAATAAAGTGTTTTTTTAGTAAAATATTAATAGCTTATTATTAAATAAATACATTTGGCTAAGTTTTATCAAAATATACCCATAAACAAGCAAACTATAACGTTTTACATTATTTTCCTTAAGAATAACATGGGAATTTGAAATGTACATTTTTTTAGATTTTCTCCGTTACCAATAAGCGTACAAAAACACTTTGATACATTTAATCATTTTTTTACTCTATAAAAATTTATAGTGAGGAATTGGAATTTTTTTTGTTTTGAGGGTCAAAAATTAGAAAAACCAATTTTTACCCCTTAAAACCCCCCGTAAATCCCCGTTCTCATGGTCTGATCATGCTGGTTCGTGAGCTCATTCAAGTTTATCCTGCTTTACTCGCTTAAACCAAATTACATCAAATTTGGGCAAAAATTACAGAAATTATCGTGTTCACGGACACATACATAACTCGTATACATATTAACGAATTTGAATGGCGTTATTTGAATTGAAAAATTAACGAATGAATTGAAGAATGGCGTTTTTGGCCTCTGTGGACACCAAAATGAACAAATAATTCGATCCTAGGTCATACCGTGCCACCTACGGTAATAGCTACTTCCCTATAGGAAAATTCGCTAATTAAGAGTGTTATGCTGAAAATTATATCACAGTTGGTTTTCCTACTATATCTTTATGTTTTATACCATGAAAAAGCACACTGCTTAATTACGTTCCGTGAGCTCTAATGGCCCAAGTTGGTGTAAAAGTGGAAAATTTGCATACGAGAACCGATAAGCTACACTGCAATACAGCAAAGTGTAGATTTACTGTGTTTTTGTCACGGAAACTACATACATTTACGTATTTTCATAGCCATTAATACTAGTGGAAAGACAAAAAATAAACTAAACATGTTTTTTGTTATATTTTTATCTAATTTGTTGTATATTCAATCAGTATGTAACTGTACATTAAGTAATTAAGTACGTTACTGAACGGTTACATATGACCATATCGGTAAGTAACGATTTTAGAGTTAAACTTTCAATGCTTTTTTACCGAAAATGTTAGTTATAGCCTACATCTTAGTAATTTCACGTTATGACAATAAAATTTCATTTTTTAACTAACAATTTATTTCCTTTTATATTTTAAAACTAAAACGGAAGTATATACGAAAATTTTATTTCTGTTCTAGATAATATGCATGAATAACATGCTTAACCGTAGCAACACATTTTATACAATACTAGTATGTTTGGCAAATAGCTTCTAGTTAATTGAGACTATAATTTTTCAATTTATTTATCAACATAAAATTTAAAATGATAAGAGTGGAATGGTTTATTATTTTATTATTTGTTTCATGAATTCCCTTAAATTTTATCTTATGACTTGAACTACGATTTTGAACTAGCCTATGACAGTATATGATTACTATTAGTAACGTTTTAACTCTTTTTCATTTATTCTAAATCGCTTAGTATATTGAGGCCATTTCGTAGTACGACTCTTAAGACATTGGAAATCATAAATGCCTCAAAGTAACGATTACATAAAATAGAACGTTACTTTTTCTCACTATCCCGGAACTGCTACTTGTATTGGAACAGCTGCAATGTTAAAAGCTCATGAATATATTACACGAGAAATGGTCTAAGATGAATCCCCTTTGTATACAGCATCTGGTCTACAGTAAAGGAAACGTCAAGCAAAAGGTGTTGAGAATTGACAAAAGTTCCATTTAATATATCTAAGTACTCATGGATGCTAATTACGTATTCAACTCAATTCGTATTAGCTATTTACACTACCATCACGTATTTAGTGTTATGATTAGAACCAGACACAGAATTTAAATTTCAAAACTGAAAAAGGGTTTGCTAGTTTCTATACATACTAAAAGCGATATTTTCAAACTCATAAACAATTTTAAGTGATTGAATATTCCAAGGTATGTAATTTAAATTACTGTATTTTACTCTAAGTATAACACCATGGTTTCCTTATTCGTCTCCTACTTGTATTCTATGTTCTGTGATAATCATTTGAAACACATTGTAGTAAACATAGAGCTTATGAAACAGGATTAACATTTACATAGTCACAGATAACAACAACCGCATCGGGTACGTCCGTGTCAATGGAAGATACAACCACAGAAACATAGATGAGTAGCATAACACAATCAGCTGTCTAAAATAATCAGCTGTTCAACATAATCATCTGTTCAATAAAAACAGCTGTGAAAATGTAAAATATGTAATATAATATGACTTACAATGCAGACATAAAAAATAAACTAAAGATAAGAAATTTACTTATTTGCATATTGCAAACATCAATAAATAGTAAAATCTGTTTGATAACCAATACTGAGTTTGAAATTACATTGAAATAAACCCTTTTAAATATTGTTTATTGTGTTAGTGGTGCAGGCGTCAGCGCAGAACAAAGAAACGGTCATCGGGGAATTTGCATATTGTGATCTGTTTGTTTAAAATGAATATGCATTTGACAACGAATTAGAAACACTATTAATATTTCAAAGTGAATATAACCATGTTTTTCAAATCAGTCATAAAATGCTTGTACTGAGAGATGATCTGATACTAATAAATTTAGATTTTAATATTTCAGTTATGTAATATTATTTGTTGAGTTACGTGAATAAAGATTACGAAAAGATTATTTTTTTGCTTATATGAACTAAAACAAGGTTTATAGTTTATTTGCACTAGTCAACCTATACAAGGTGATTGATATAAGCCATCCGTTTTATAAGATAGTTATAAGAGAAATAAAAGATGTTAAATTGTATCTGCCTTGGCTTTTTTATTTTAAAAATGTTGGTCAAGTTGAAAAAATAATTTTCACTTAGATTTCCTCAAATTTATTATTTGTTCAACCTGATTAAATTTGTTTACAATAAATCCAGAGTATTTACAATTTAACATTGTTTATATCTCTTATAGCTTTCGAATAAAACAGATCACACTTAAATCAATCACCTTTTTGAACACCCTGTATATAATCGATACAGGGTGTATACCCAGGGTCTATACCCTTGATACAGGGTGTACAAAAAATGGTGAGAGCATAATTTACGTAGTGATTCTTTGGATTGAAATAAGGAGGAAATCAAGAAAAGAAATTAAGATATTCAATTTATTGACAAAAATAGTTACTTTTAACAGAAATGTGTATGTAAACTTATTTATTGAAGTTATAATTGAAAGTAATTTGTATATTGGTAACTAAAAAAAAAAAAAATGTAAAAACAAATAATAGTTCATAAATAAGTGTAAATAAGAGAAATAGGTGCTTAGGGGTTATTTGTATTATAAAGAGAACAGAGAAAACACAAAACTAATAAAATATAATTTAGATATAATTAAGTAGGTGGTTTTTGCCAAATATGAAAGTGCTCTTGAGTAGTATTGATAACAATACTGTTGAACAAACACAGTTATTAACCTTGATAAATGCAGTCGTAAAAACCTTTTGGGCAAATCATTTTGGAAATACTTAAACGTTGGTTTATTGTACAAATATGCAAACCAAATGAGCTATGTACAGTAACTAATATTGGGTCAGTATAATAAACATTTATTACATTAAATAATATTATTTATTGAGTGTATCAATACTATTACACATTTTGTTAAAAAGAATTCCATATGCAGTACAAAACAAATTACATTTACCAATACTTGTAAACAGTTATGTTTAAAAATTATCACTTATTTTAAAACACCTCTAGATGCTCCAAATTTTTACATTTTTCCAACGAGCAACCCCTGTGATGTGAAGTAAATGCATATTGATTTTCAAAGAGCTTTAATTAGAAATAGCGTGACTTCAGCAAACCTTGAGGTCGTCAGATGGTTTTCCTCATTGGGTTTACTTTTATCTTCTTATACATTAAACCAATTTATATATATCAAAGAGGTTATAATATTCTTAGCAAACGACTTGTCCCAGCTTTGAGTTCTACATTAATATTTATTCGGAATATTTATAACTGAAATGAATTTGATTACATAAGTGTATGCTATTTGTTGTACTTAGATTAACAGACATATAAAATAAAAATTGGTTAAACTAGTTATTTTAATAAAATACAAAAAAACCTATATTTGATGTAAAAATAATATCTACTATAACTTCCATTAAGAAGATACAGCTTCCTCAATTATACTAATTATTGCTAGCCATTTGGCAGCTACATAAACATAAAGAAACTCGTTAGGTCCAATTAAAGGTTGGATTAACCATGATGCACTTTGATTTACCTTTCATTTAGCATTGATTTTTATCTTTGATTTTTTCTGGATTTAGATACTATTTGCTCAGTCAAATGGTTTAATTTGTATAATTTTTATATAGTATTTGATTCTAATACGAGAACTACACGAGGTGAATTTATGCGTTTAAAATTAATTTGTAAAATGTAATTATAAATACCGTATTTTTTAACTTTGTGTATTGTATTACAGTAACATAGTATCTAAGTACATTTAATGTTTGTATAGTTTTTAAAGTGTACTAATCTTTGAATATTCAAATTTTATAATAGTAACTTAATTTCCATTTAAGCTAAAGGTGAAAAAATGAAAATATAAGGCATAAATATATATTGATAAGCCATAATTAGATATTGATGTTTTAAAATAAATTGAATTAAAAACCGCTTATAAAACTTGCACTTTGAATCTAAAACAGCTGTTTACACAAACAGCTGTTTTTATAAACAGCTGTATTTAAGAGTGCAGAGTACCTATTGATTTGTCACGTGGTTTTAACTTCGCGTGACTCAAGGCGTCACCTTTCCTCAGAAGGCGAAGTCCACTTGTAATTCCCTCTGAAATATTTAAATTCCATTCGATCGTTACTGTTAATAGCACACGACCTGTATTCTTTGTATCATTTAGAATGTACATGGTATGGGTACCAAGAACAGTATTTAATGTGTTGCCTTAAATCGTCACGTTTATTGTTCTTATTATTACTATTTCTCATTGATCTGGGAACCTATGTACATATTTTAACCCAAATAAGACTGATGTATGAGTATAAAATGGAGTGTGATGCCTTGTGTAGCTTTACTGACTAAGATCAGCTGTTTCGTTAGCCAAGACCATTTAAAAGCCCAATGACTAAGGACAGGTGGGTTCGGTTTCGAACTATCAAAAAGCTACTGACTTTTCTCAGGATGGAACTGACGACCTTTTGATTACCAGGCGAACACTAAAACCACTCACTACCCAGCAATAATAGCTATTACTTAGCTAACATTCTTATTTCAAAACACTAAATATTTTACAGTATCTCCTAAGTAGGCTATAGAGCTAGAGGGGGAAATAATTATTTAAGTTAAAATAACTTTTTTCCTTGTTTTAAATTTTATAAAAGTTTTTAAACACGGTAGGAACACGATACGTTATCTCTAAACCAAATGAACACAAATGATATTCAGAATATGTAATGGATCTTATACATAAATGGTTCATAATGTTATTAAAAAACCAAATTAACAATACTGCAGCAACTGTTATAATATGGCTCAGTTTAATTTTCATTCAAACAATAGCGACTGTCAATGTTAAAACTCGATATTGTACAAGTTTTTACGCCATTGGACTTTTACAAGTAAGGAATATTAGTTTCATGAACACGATCCCATCATGGTTTGATCGTTTTATTGTTCATTGTCTTTACACTTTTTTTTGACATCAACTGCTCTACATATAACCGTTTCACTTAACTTTATTGAGCATTCAACGTAAGTAATACGAGCATAAATTAATTCAACAAGTTTGAGCTAATACAAGCATTTCCTCTTAAAATCAGTAGCACATGGAAAAGTAGTTTAGTTGGCTTACTTTATCCCAATCCTTTGCTCCTAGATTGGGTACAGTGCTTCAACAAACTTTTAACAACTTGAAATATTAATAATTGATTACAAGCTTCTGTTGCTCGAAACAGACATTGTAATTAATTGATGATAATTAATCGAATAAAATTGCTCAGTTTATTAATCTTTTCACATTAAGTGTCATTGAAGCCATCTTGGATAGTTTCAAACAGCTGCTGGAGAGATATTTATCGTCCAAAAATATTTGTCCAAACAACAAAGTAATTATAGTTTAAATATCTAGTAAACTATGAGAGTAGAAATGTTGTTTGTAGCTTTGATTGTTCTTCAAGGGAGTCCATGGACCCATAAGAGCATTTTTGTTAATTTCAAACCGCGACTGAAGAGTTATTTACCATATCAAAATATTTGTTCGAATACCAAAGTGATTGAAATTTAAATGTCTAGGGAACTGTAGAATTAGATTTTAGCGGATTTCCCTATAGGGAAGTAGCTATTACCGTAGGTCTCATGGTAAGACCTAAGCCCGGGACCGATTTACTTTTTCATTTTGATGTCCCCAGAGGCCAAAAACACCATTCGTTCAAATTTTTATATATCTATATATAGATATATATATATATATATATATATATATATATATATGTATATATATATATATATATATATATATATATATATATGTATATATATATATATATATATGTGTGTGTCCATCCGCACGATAACTTGAGTAATTTTTGTCCGATTTTGATGAAATTTGGTTTGAAGGTGTAAGGCGGGATAAACTTGAATGAGTTCGCGAACCAGCATGATCGGACTATGGGAACGGGGGTTTATGGGGGGTTTTATGGGGTAAAAATAGGTTTTTCCCTTTTTTGACCCTAAAAACACAAAATTTCACAATTTCTTTTTAAACCATTTTGTAGAGCTTAAAAAAACAAATAACTTAGTATATTGAAGCGTTATTATGCGCCTAATTGTTACGGAGAATATTCAAAAAAGTTGTAATTTTAAAATTCTTATGTTATTCTTATGGAGAATAAGTCAACTGTTGTAGTTTGCTTGTTTATGAACATATTTTGATCAAATTTGGAAAATACATTAATTTCTTACTAAACCACAGTACCTTTTAACATTTTACATAAAAAAAAAACATTTTACCCTCCCTGTTGCAGCAAACCTAAGTACTCATTGAACTACAGTAATTCTGTTTAAACTTGGAATAGGCTAAATGTGATATTTTTAAGGAGACATTTTAGTTTAAATCCAATCAGGCAAATGGAAATTCGCTAAGTCTGCAGGTTTGCTGCGGCGGGGGTATTTTCTTTATAGTTTTTTATTAATTTTACCACCTGGAACGTCTGGGCTCCAAGGACTCTTAATATTTGGAAGAAATTGCAAATTATACTTAAAAATGACAAAATGACATAGCCAAAAACTCTATACATGTATTTCGTATGTTAAAATTATGAAAAAAAACTATTTATTGTTTTTTAAAGTGTTTTAAATAAACGATTTATAACTAAATTCCAATTATCTAGGTCAGTGAACAGCATGGACGAAGAAGTTGGGGGAAGTCATTATGTAAACATGAAAACAGAAGTGAAGAAAGATAATTAAAATGTCACAAACAGACTGTTAACAGTCAAGGATTACAAATAAACAGATTCTTATTTTACAGTGATAGTTTAAATTGAACAGTGTAATACATATTTTCTCATTTCATACTATTTTTATCTTAAATAATGGTCAGATATAGTTATATGTACTATTATACCTAGAATATATAAACGATTGGTACAAACAAATATATAATATATATGTACGTATTGGAATTGATATAGTAATTTGTTATTACTTATTTTTGAGGATAAATGGTTAATAAATATTATTTCGCATGTTCCAAAATTAATAAAACCGAGCATTAACAGTACATTTTAATTTACCAAAACTATATCTTTAGTTAGAAATCTTTATTCAAAGTAGTAATTTGAACAAATTGTTGATTCTAAAATTTAAATTGATGTTCTCTAATAAAAATAAAACAAAATAATAAATATTGAGTTTATCTTCCTTCCTAAATGGAGTACGTTAAGAAGCATCCGTGCAGGAGGAAAATATACTCCAAGAAGCCTTATGTGAAAGCGGCGTGATGTTATCAATCGCTTTGTAGTCATAATATAGTTTACTTTGAGTTTATACTAAGACCTGTTTTTGTAAAGATTGTAAAGGGAGACGAAGACTTATAATTTCTCTTTTACCTCAATTAGTTACCTCAATTAGTACCTATCCCATACTGTTCAATTTCTTCAGAAGTATAACCATTGATTATTGGATACTGAAGTAGACATCCCACCTACATGGATCAGCTGTCTCCATTTTTTTTTTTATTAAGGAGAAAATATTTGTGTAAGTCAGTCACAGGATGTGCTAGAATTCTATTCTAAAAACTATGGTTTCCACCAGTTCGACTTGTTAAATAAATTTGTTTATTTGTCAGAAATTAGTAACTTAGATCAACACTGTCAGTGGCTCCTGTTAACTACGATTTTTATTTAAAAAAAACTGTTGAAATTTTTAACATGGGAATGAAATGTCTATAAAAATTAGTATGCATAAGCATTTCTGTAGTCAAAACCCAATTGTTTACTACCAATAATAAAAAAGTCGGTATTGAACGCATGGCTCCTAAACCAGCCGTTGATCAAGAAATCATTCCAAAATCAATCATTCCAAGAAAATTTCAATAAAGCTCACCCCCGACTAACCCATTTACCTTTTTTAAATATGTAATCAATGATTATAAAAATCATTCTGCTGCTGAAATTTACAAAACACTTACATAGGCCCTATGATGAAATATTTTTATTCAATTTACAAATCAACATTGCATATAGTAAGTAGCCTACATTCACAACTAATTATTATGGAACACGTTAACTAAAACATAGGTAAAAGCTCTAGTTACGTTTTTAAAAGGACAGTTTAACTTTATATTCGTTCGACAGTTGTCAAATGGTAACAAAAATATAAAATACTAGCTGTTGCCCACGGGCTTCACCCCCTTTGACTTCTTAAGTAACAATAAAACTATTGATTGGTTAAGTTATGCTGAAATAAACAAAACAAAATACAGTAATACAAACAAATAATCAAACATGATTTTAATAATGTAATAAACTGAAAGAATAACAAATAAGTAAAGCTGAGGTATTTTTAACCTTAGGTATATTGAAAGTTCCCTTTGTTGCAATTAAGACCTTATAGGGCTATTTATGAAATAATGGATAGTTTTGAGCAAGGTTTCTCATGAAAAACATTTAAGTATATGGTTTATAGGGGTGTGACTTGTAGTTTTCTCAAAATTCGTGGGTACTTTGGGCTTTATATATGGTACTCATAAGGTTGACATGGGAAACTCCAGAGCCACTAGGATATTGCCGAAGGGAGTTTTGAGATAAGAATATGTCTATATGTTATTAAGAATGTGAGCTATCACCATACCAAATTTCAGCCCCAATCTAACCAGTAGTTAATGCGTGATTGAACTTCAAACAAACAAACAAAAAACAAACAAACACACAAACTTTCACATTTATAATATTAGTAAGATCAATATTATCCGAAAACAAACTTTTGTATTACTGTATTCTCTTTAGGCGTTTTATCTGTTAAACTTCAAGTTTTGAAGTGAATTTATTGATTTCTCAAGAGCGTTGTACATTGCGTGACTTGATCGTCGTTTGAGGTCAACTCAACTTGTTATTCACAATGGAATTAATATTATAATCACTCTTTTACAAGTCAAAGGCAGTTGTAATGTTTGTGACAGTTTCGATTAATAAAACTTTGTGACTGAAATCAATAATATTACCGCATAGCTGATTGCTTACCACTAATTAGTTTACCATTTCACGTTGTATTTGTGCACAAATATACACTCATTTATTTATTTGATACTGAATTATCATTTAAATATGATACTTAAAGCAGATGTTTGGTGTCAAGTTATTTACAAAGATAAAAATGCAATCATTACAATAATAAAGCCTACATTTGACGTAGGATGTGAGACAGTTAAGAATGAAAATAATAATATTAGGCAAAGATAACAATATACCATTACAACAAAGGTATTAATAACAAGGAAAATGAAACAACAACAATGACAAAAAGGAAAATAATCAGGTACGTATATTGGTTTAATTTAAATTTTGTAACATATTAAACATAGTAATATGCAACAACAATATGCAAACAATGTAATACAACAACGACAATTAATGAAAGAAAATATTATAAAAAAAACATAATAGTAAATAAATTACACAAGACAAGGTGTGTGGACACGATGTGTAAAATTTTGAACATGAAATTTTATACTTAATTGTACTTGAAAAAATTTTGAATGTAACGAATTGAGCTAACAAAGAGATTTAGGTATTTGCCACATAACAGAGGAAGGATAAGCATGTATTTCACCCAAGAAACATTTTGTAACCCTGTAAAGGCACCCCCTACTTTTCCAATGACAGTAAACCAGAAATACTCCTCTTCAATGATGGATTGATGGTAAATCATGGAAAAGTCTAGTATTTCACCTCGCCCCCACTCCTGAGAAGACATGAGATACTGTTGAGGGCATAAGTTGTTGGTCTGTGCCACATCTGGAAGTCTGAGAGCGTGTCGTGCGGGGTATGGTGAGGTATACTTTCAAACAATAACATGATAACACCACATTGACATAAACATTTTGTACTTAAAATCATAAACCAATCCGTATGCAATTTCAAAACCTTAATAATTGCAGCTCGATACTTAACTTATACTCAATTGTAACGTTAAAACTGTTTTCACATTTCGTTTTGTAAAATAAAGGCTAAAGCGTTGAGTTTAATATGACCAGCAAACGTAGTTTTACACAATTATAATTTTTTAATTAAGAAGAATAAACTGTTTGGGCAATGGAGTGATAAAACCAGTGGTTTTCACCAGAGAATGTTTTCCGCTTCAACAATAGAAAGGATGTTTTACAGCATTTGCGTTGATTTAGTGGATCCAGTGAATGTGTTATTAAAGTTAAATTATGTGTGAAACTGTGTCCAACGGCAACGGCCTGTTTTGTAATCCAGAGTTATCAGACAACATACGTTTTCAAAAACACCATTTAACTTAAACAACCATTGTGTATACTATTGAATATATGAATGAAAATTTCTTATATCTTTATATATTTTACATAAAATGTTTATAATTTGTTGAACAATAAATAACTTAAATTTAAGTGTTTCAGAAAAAAACTTTATGTTTAAAGTCTTAACCTTTAACTTTTAAATCAAATTAAACGTTAACACCATAATTTGTTGCTACTTTATAAGCTAATAAGACACTGAAATAAATAAAAAAACTTATTTTACATCACGTAGCATTCATTAAAGTTAAAAAATCTATTACTTTCTTTAAGAACATTAAGGAATTTGCCCTCTAGTTCTTTTCTGAGGAATGCATTCATCGGTGTATTATATATTTAAACTGAAAGAAGATAAAGTAAGAGTTTTTAATTGAACAAGATAAACATTTTACATACTTTTTGTAACTCAAAGTAACATGTGGCAGTTATTACTGCTATTAGAAATACTGTGTGAGATTGTAATTGTAAAAGCCAGCTTACCTTTTTATTAAGACTTTGTCGAGATTTTAAATTATTATAAAATGTTTTCAAAAATTTTTGTCCAAAAGCAAAATTAACTGTTAAGCTCATTTCGAATCACCAACGTTTTGGTTGCATTTTAATATAAACTGTGAGATTAAGTATTTTTATCATTATAGTTTAAGAAATGAATAATATTTTACAGTGTTGCTTAACCACAAATCAAATGAATCAAATACTTGTAGCAAATTCCCCATAAGGGAAAACCTATTACCTTAGTCGCATGTTTAGACCTAGAAGGGGTACTATGGATTAATCAGCCCCCCTGTAGCAGCAAACCTTAAACTCATTAAAATAAAAACGAAAATACATCATGTAATTTTCGATATTTCATCAAGATATTTCTGTAAATATTTAGGTGAAGATTTAATTAGGAAAAGATAAATTTAATTATGCTGCACGTTTGCTGCGGCTGGCGTATTATTTGTTAATACTAAAATGTGTTACTTTGTTTTTTTATGAACCCATAAAGCAAATAACTAGAAGCCTTGTAAATAACAGATTGTTATTTTAGTAGAGGTTATCCATTAAAACATTTAAACGAGGTTTTAACAATATTTATCAATTTATGATTAACGAGGGTATTTAATTAACTACAAATATAAATTATTTTCGCACTCTGCATTCATAGTTTCAAAAATCTATATGGTAATTGTGATTTTATGATCTATTTTAGCTGGATTTATAACACGTCCTAAAATTATATTTGTTTTAATTAATTACACAGGCATGTTTTTTTTATTGGAATCATAATTCATACCAAAGGTAATTAAAGGGTTTTCGTAATTATGAGTTAGTTTTGCAAGCAAAACATTTTATGGCTGCTGGAAAAACGAATTCTTTTGTGGTTTCAAAGATAGAGCTTTGTAAGTAACTGTTGATTTTAGAAGAAAATGGTTATAGTTAAATATATTTATGGTAAATAAAAAAGAAACATGTAAGGACAAAATATTGCCTTACTTTGAACAAAGGCTGATAAAAGCATTACCACCTATAATGACCAACCATTAAACCAATAATATAATATGCTATTTGATGGACCAATAAAACCTGTATTATTATCTAATATGTGAAAATATTTTTCACACTATTGTTTTTCTGCTTAGGATATGACTTAAAATTGTTAAATAAAAAAATTGCATATCTTTAGAGTAGTTAAACCCTTATAAGTTATAATATTTCAACGAGCTATTTGGGTTTTCTTTGGAATATAGGATAACAAATTAATCATGAAAATATTCAAACTTTACAATTAAGCCTAAAAATGCTGAATGCTGAACCAGTTAAACAATTAAACATCCATTGACTAGAAAAAGGGTTGTTCATGAGTCTACGTGCCAAAGTTTGCTTTAAAAGATATGAGTAAAAAGAGTTCAGCGTATTTTCTACAAATATGATGCTACAAAAAGATTAGATTACAGAACTAACATTACTCTGAAGGTCACTTTGCCTAAACTAACAGCTTGACTGTATGTACATTTCGGATCGTGGATACTGTTTGCCTTACATCGCTTACACTAACTGCTGATCTAACTACGGGTAGTAGAGTTTGGGCAGTTTGGTCTAGTCTTGTTATTTATTAACAAATCTTTTATAAAAAACATTAAGGAACATTTAAAATTGCTTTTAGGAACCAGATCACATTGGTAACGTAGCCTACTTAGTTATTTATTTATTGGCTATTTCAATATACTTTTTCCATCATTAGTATATTGCTTCAACGTTCTTAAATTCCATGTTGATGGCCCCTGGATTACTCAATCCAGTTGTTATTATAGTCAACGTTTTTATCTGTGATTGAATTGTTTGCAGTTTTAAAGTAATGGATTAAAAGAAACCCTTACTTTCCTGCCACAATCTTAGCTGAGCCAATGTAATTTATATGTAAGATAACTAGGTCGACCTATAAACGGAGTATGTTTTTTTGGAAACAACAACTGTTTGGACATTCGGTTTTGCAGTTCAGCGAATTTTATGCACCGGAAGTAGTGTTTTCCTTTTGAGCTAGACTTTACTTTATAAATTTTAAATTGATTTGATTCTTTACTTTAAAACTGTAATACTAAGGTAAGATGTTTTGTTTTTAAATGTCTTTACACAAATTTGAAAATCTGGGATAGATTTTGTGTGAAGGAGATCCGTTACAAAGAGTAAATTCTCTTTGTGGGTTACTTTTTAGATAAACAATTTCAAGTTAGCTTTAAAGAACTGTTTCAAAAAATGATTATGCGCTTAATATCCATTGATGATTAAGTACGTTTACAGCATAGGATTCACAGCAATGACAAAAATGGGCCAAATCTACTATACGTACTAGGTCAGCTAAGTGTATCCCTTTAATACAGTTTTTAAGCTTTATTTTCTATATATGTTAAAAAATTTTAAGAGCAATTCAACTAAAACATCTTAATATGCATACGAACTACATAAGAATCGAAACGCTACTCCTTTAGATACGGATTTAATTCGTTTTCTAAATTAAATATATATATATACCAAATGTGTGGACAACTAAACATGTTTTTAAAGTCAGTATATGAGCAACACAGCTACATGGTAAAGTTCAAGACTTAACATGCATGTTCATGTGAGCGGAGAAACAAAGGACTATGCTGATCCCACAATGAAGATAAAGCATCAGCTGGGGACCACCCGCCATCCTGTGACATGTAAATATCATGTTAACCAACGTGAGTTTGTTGCCTTAGAGAAACTAGATATAGAATTTACATGTTCGTCATTGTTGTGGTGCGTGATGAGCCAATGTTTTGGTAATGTTTTGGAACTGAACTATGATTTTATTGATCTAGAAATGAACAAATGATGTTAGTGGAGTGTATAATGAAACTGTGATGAGTGAATTGCTATATCGAAACTAATGCGGTTGTAAACTAAATGTGAATTGAGACTAATGAAATACAAGAGAAGGATCTGTCCCTCACGTCCTATGTGGAGCTATATGAGAACAATATTGCTCGACCAACACCACAATGAGTACTGATCACACAGACCACAGACCACCCTTACCCACGGTCCTAGATAACAATTCTAAAGACGGATAGAAAGGGTTGGTTTATGTGACTGTATTTGTTCCTTACGCAGAAGGACGGTCTAAGCTGCTTTGAAGCCTAATGCCCTAGCAAACGAATTGGTGGTTGATGTGATCGTAATAAACAAGTCTAGATTTTTGAAATTTGGATAACGTTTTGGAATCTTTCAACAAAATAAATATACATACACAACATATGGACAAAATACAATTACTCTCCCCAACACTCATTCTACTGCAAGAAAATAATATATATTATTTTGGTTAAACGTACCATTTTGCATTACAATAATATTCCATGCCTTTAGGAAAACTACTTAGTAAACTTTTTTGTTTTTTACATAAGTGGTTATATATTACAGTATCAATTTATACACCACACATTTCAATAGCCCGATTACAAAGAACATAAAAGAGTTCATGTACTAAAACTCAAACAAAATACACAGTATTAATCGCTGGGGTAATTTGATTACAAAGTGTTTGAAAAAAAGCTAATTTTACTTTGAACAGTTGGTAAACAGACCCTAGTTCTGTGCAGAAAGAAAATAATTCGTTTTCGATTGTCACTCACCCTGGGTTTGTTGAAGGTATTTCTCTGTGGAACGTGACACTTCTGTGCAGAACATGTGGAGAGATCACCTGTTTTTCAACAGCTGATGGAAGAATGCGGTTCGTGAAAACGTTTGTAGTTTTCATCTTATTTAGTTTTTTGTTACAGGAATAGCAAATCAAAATACAAACCAACCATAGAGTTCTATTTGAACACATACTGTTATTTATTGCAGTAATTTTTCGTTGTACTCTTCCAAAATCAAACTGTTGTATTTTGATCTTAAATACAACCAAATTTTAAATGAAAAAAGGGGTTCCACAACTTTAAATAATTCGCTGCATAAAAATAATATCACATATAAATACATGATATTTCAATCGATATATCGAATTACTTTGATAACGTTTTGTACCAATTTACGAATATTTTCTCAATGTTCTTTGATCATGTAAATCTAGATATTTAAGCAAAATGGTCACATTAGTAATTAGTAATTATTCTACTTGAAAATGTTTTTGGTACGTTAGAAAACATTGCAATATTTCGAATAAGTAATAACTATTGCGAATCTTACAATTTTGTGAGTTTGAAATAAAAAAAGAAAAACACCAAAGGAACTAAATATTATAATATTAACTATAAAAAAGTAAGCAAATTTAATTATGAACCGTAATCATAATTTTCTTGATTTACGTTTTACCGCTTTTATATAAAACAAAATATTTTAATATGAATTTTATTATATTTATTTATTGACCAATATGAAGAGTATTGTGGTTTTTAAGATGATTTCACTTAAGGGGCCGAAACGAATTATTTAAGTAATTGATGGTAAATTATGCAAAACTAAATGTTGAAAATATTTGAAGATGAGTTCAAATTTCGCTTAGATTTATGCCTAGATTTAGATCAGTATTTGCCTTTAAAATGTTTCAGTTATTTTGTGGACACCCTGTATAATCGCATTTTATTTTAAAATACTTTATATAAAGCTTTATTTGCGAGCCTTTTGTTTATTGTTTACTTTTTTTCTGCGAAATTCTGTAGGTATTTTTTTTTGTGATTTTCTAAGATCCTCTCCAATAAGTAATTAAAGAATTAATTTGAGTTATTATTTATTTGATCCTTTTACATAAATAATAATACATTTAATAACTGTTACATATTACTGGGAGTAAAGCCCGTTTCTAGTTTAAAAACAAGTTTTTACTTTGTTCTCAAAATAACTTCCTAAAATAAAATCAGTGTAGGAGATGGATATAAGTGAAGAAGCAGATAAAAGACAATAGAATTGTACCAATCGTGTGGGTGTATCAGTGTTTGCTCTCAGCTTGGACTAAGCAAGGTCTTCTTTTAATAAAGTCCTTGTCTGCAAAAAAGGTAGACGAAAACTTATAAATATGCGTCAATACCTTAGTTAACGGTTTGTTTTATATTTGTCAATTTCTCCAAAAATAATAAGCATAAGCTAGGCTATTATTTTTAAATGTTTACAGATGAAAATATTTTTTAACCTAAAATAATAAATATAATACAGTTAAGATATGGAAAATTTCAATTGTATACAGTAATTTGGTAGTTTACGTCACATGGTACTTACATATGTATATTACGCATGTGACACTACTGAAACATAGCTGAACGGTTTTGTAAATTTATTAAACTAGATTCTACAGGAAGTTTAATTTTCAACATTCAATTATTTGGGTATAAAAAAATTAAAAAATAATTGTATCTATAAGCATATTTTGCTACGGACTATGTGCCACACTTCAGGTTGTAAATTACAACGATCGATTCATCAAAACCGTTGAGTATTGCGTGATGTAATCAACGGTTGAGGTCAAGTCAACTTGTTACTGTCAATAGAAATAATATTATAATCACTCTTTCATAAGTCAATACCTATTACAATGCTACTGTCATTTCAAAAGTGAAAGCTTATTTGTAATTAAATAAGCTATTTTACTGCATTGCTGATGAAAGCCAAAGATGATTTTTATAACGTTTTAAATTTGTTATGCAGATTTTGAAAGTTTCGATAGAAATATATTGTTTTACGTGTTTAAAATGTGTAATAGAATGGTTAAAGCTGTTTTGGGGTAGTTGACTTCACTTGACTTCTGTTTTTTTATAAATGTCAATTTTTCATGTATTAATTCCGTTTATATTGTAATAACTGTTTTCAAAAACGTATCATCCATTTGTGAATTTTACACTTTTATTCATAGTATTTACTTTAAACGAGTTTAATGATTTCTATGTTATCTATTAGAACCTATGATAGCATTTTGGGAAACAGAATTTTAACTTGGAGAATACTATGGTTTATTCACAAATGTCATAACTAACAACTGAATTCTTAAAGCCTCTAGTGATAGAAAATAAATAGATTTATCACTTATATTTCTTAAAGGAGAGCTAAAGGTCCACTTGCTGGTTAAACGAACCATGCCATACTGTAAATTACATTTTTTAGACACTGATTTCTCCTTTTCTATTTCCTCAAAAAGAAAAGAATAATCACTGAAATAAGTAAATCGATAAAGATCTTAGGATGTTTCTTTGTAGTCCCTGATTGCAATTATAGAATCATAAAAAAATACTTAAATCTTAATGCCCAGTTATATACATGGTGTCCATGAAAAACGTTTCAGGACTTTGGGATATGAATCCTCATACTAAAAGGAGGGGAAAATGTATGTGAAGATATGTCCGAAAATGCATATTTACCTAGATATCCACAATTTTGTTTTTTATACATAACAATGTTTAAGTTATTTCTTCAACGACTATCGTTCCTCGTTTGGGTTGAAATTTATATACTTGGATAATGAAATTGGAATTTTGTGTATTTACTAATCTGTTCTAACATTACGCATTGTTGATTTGTACTATACTCGTGCTTCAGTACTTAGAACACTGAAATTGATGTATTACATATAATGCTTCGCTAAAACGTAATAAAAAATACTGCCTACAACACCGTAGGAGGCTTTAAAAACATGTTCATTACATGTTGCTGAATTTAATGATTCACATAACACCAGAAGCAATTGGTCGTAGATAGCATAGCAAACAAAATGTTCAATAATAATTGTGAATCAGGACGTACTAAATATATGCACCGGTTAGTTGGTACAGTTAAGACTTTTAAAAACCGTAAGAAGATTAAATGACTTCAATGTAAACATGATTGATAAAATAGATGGAAAATTCTGTTCAACAACTAAGTCCGTTCCACATAATTAAGATTTTTTTAATTAGACATTTTCTAATGTGTCTGAGTTCATGCATGGTACAAAAAAGATGTTAAATTAATTGCACTTAACAAAAAAAAAACAATATTACAAAATGACCACAGCTAGACTTGTTTGATAAATTCTACTCTTTCTTCTCGTATTAAGATTTGATAAATTATTTTATAGATACAATAAAATCTTAAAAATGAAAATACTTATGAAATCTTAATTTTGATACCGATCTAATATATTTGCAATATATTAATCAACTAACAAAAGAATTTGTACAAAATTACAAAATGATATCTTTAAAAAAGTAGGGAAATTAAAAAACTATGCATATTTAGTAAATAATTTATTAGGGGTTACAATAAACATTTGAGGGTTCAACTATCTATCATATTACACAGAATGTAATTAAACAAATAACATTTTGATAATTGCTATTCCATCTACAATAACATTATGAGCACCCTAGAAAATAGTATTAACACTAATACAAGGGGAATCGAAGGAACTAATACAGGTTAAAACAAACTATCTTCTATCTTCAGTTAGACACTTATTGGTAACTTTTAAGGCATGACACAGTACGTCGTCTTTCACCGCTTCTTTTAGAAGATAAAATTCTCTTCATTTCCAAACCTTTTCTGTAGAAAAATTGCAAAATTCAGATCTGAAACAGAAAAAAGGAAACAAGGTTGAATAGATATTGAGGACATAAAAAGTGATTTGTAAAGGTAAGTTATTTTATAAATTACAACCCATATAAACTTGAAAATAGGATTGGAACAAGTAAATAAAATTAAAGCTTTGATTAAAATTCGCTTTATTTTTTTTATAATTGTTACACAACAATTACCTATCCGTTTATATTAACAAAAAATAATTAACAGTTAATTTATGTAACATAGTGTAAAATTAATGTTTATTTAAAGCTTCTTTACGTTGAATACATTTTAAATTATATTTAGTGTGCCCTAAACCAATGCTATATATTTTTTTAATTTTATAATTCTTTATTTAGAAGTTGCCAGTGTCTAAAGTAAAGACTTTCCTAAAAATATAAAGCTAAATAGTGTAGACATTTCTATATTGATTCCCGGAAAAATATTTTGTCTTTGGAAAACCTATTCACAATTGGGCAAAACAATCTTTTGGATTTCAGCAAGTTTTGGAGATTTTTCTATGAAAAACATTAAAAATTTACATCGGAAGTGACTCAATTTAGAAAAATACGTAGATTTTCTCACAAAAAAATGTTTCCTTAAGGAGTCCATCATTATAAAATTATTACATATCGACACTGGACCTTTGTAGGACTCTTCAGAATCCTTAGGACAGGATAGATGGATATAAAAAAAAAACTAAAATTTGGTTTAAGTCTCACCCTAAACAGCTATCTAAGAAAGGCACAGTGGAAGAGCAGACAGGCTGTCAGCAGCGTCGCACTCTGTACACCGGAAGAAGATGTCTCTAACCTCTGTATAGCAGCAGTGTTATCCCCTTCTGCAACAAGCCGTGACAGAAATACGATTATTGCTTAAAATGAAACTTTTCTGTATTTAAGTATATTTTGTGAAAGTACAAAAAAAATCGTTAAATAACACTTGTAAAAATATATTTGCACTTCTGTTTACTAACAAGAAGGTGAATTAATAAAAAAAGGTGGTAATCCTGATCGATTTCCAATTGGACACTTCAATAATCATCAGACCCAATAGGTGAATGACAAGAATCTCAATGGCGTATCTTGTATACTATTGGCTACCGAACTATGGGTAGCCAATAGTACATAAGGGTCCCATGTATATTTTTTTTAAGGGTCCGATGATGACAGTGGAGTGGTTGGAGTGTCCAATGGAAATCGATCACCACTTACCATCTTTTAAATTTATTTACCGTCCTGTGGGTAAACAGTATAAACGTAAGTATATTATTACAAGTGTTATTTAACGTATCTTTTGTACATTCAGGTAATTTAATAACACGTACCATGCTGATAAAGAAGTTATTTAGAATTCCTTGTACTTAAACTCAAGAATTACGTGAAATCAAGCTCTTATAACTGGCCAATAAAAACAAATATAGCAGGCATCCCTATATATCAATGGATACAAACTCCAAAAATTGCAAAGCATCAAACCTAGAAAGTAAATAACCTAAGGCACAAATATATGATTACTGTCGGCTGATTTCTTGTAATAAACATGTAAATAAATCTACTGTCTTATCAATGTGTCTTGGCACAGCCACCTCTCGGTCCAATACACAGGCAACACTTAACCTTGGACACGAAGACATATATGGTGTCAAACGCTGTGTTGGGGGCTCGACAAGTGTAGTTGCCTGTGTCAGCTGAGGTAGCATGACTCACTGTCAGAGTACTCTGTGTGTTGTCTATACACAATACCTACCCTTGGACACAAAGACATATATGGTGTCAAACGCTGTGTTGGGGGCTCTACACGTGTAGTTGCCTGTGTCAGCCGAGGTAGCATGACTCACTGTCAGAGTACTCTGTGTTGTCTATACACAATACCTACCCTTGGACACGAAGACATATATGGTGTCAAACGCTGTGTTGAGGGCTCGACACGTGTAGTTGCCTGTGTCAGCTGAGGTAGCATGACTCACTGTCAGAGTACTTTGTGTGTTGTCTACACACATTACTTACCCTTGGACACGAAGACATATATGGTGTCAAACGCTGTGTTGGGGGCTCGACACGTGTAGTTGCCTGTGTCAGCTGAGGTAGCATGACTCACTGTCAGAGTACTTTGTGTGTTGTCTACACACATTACTTACCCTTGGACACGAAGACATATATGGTGTCAAACGCTGTGTTGGGGGCTCGACACGTGTAGTTGCCTGTGTCAAATGAGGTAGCATGAGTCACTGTCAGAGTACTCTGTGTGTTGTATATTCAGAATACTTACCCTTGGACACGAAGACATATATGGTGTCAAACGCTGTGTTGGGGGCTCGACACGTGTAGTTGCCTGTGTCAGCTGAGGTGGCATGACTCACTGTCAGAGTACTTTGTGTTGTCTATTCAGAATACTTACCCTTGGACACGAAGACATATATGGTGTCAAACGCTGTGTTGGGGGCTCGACACGTGTAGTTGCCTGTGTCAGCTGAGGTAGCATGACTCACTGTCAGAGTACTCTGTGTGTTGTCTACACACAATACCTACCCTTGGACTTGAAGACATATATGGTGTCAAACGCTGTGTTGGGGGCTCGACACGTGTAGTTATCTGTGTCAGCTGAGGTAGCATGACTCACTGTCAGAGTACTCTGTGTGTTGTCTACACACAATACCTACCCTTGGACACAAAGACATATATGGTGTCAAACGCTGTGTTGGGGGCTCGACACGTGTAGTTGCCTGTGTCAAATGAGGTAGCATGAGTCACTGTCAGAGTACTCTGTGTGTTGTCTATTCAGAATACCTACCCTTGGACACGAAGACATATATGGTGTCAAACGCTGTGTTGGGAGCTCGACACGTGTAGTTGCCTGTGTCAGCTGAGGTAGCATGACTCACTGTCAGAGTACTCTGTGTTGTCTACACACAATACTTACCCTTGGACACGAAGACATATATGGTGTCAAACGCTGTGTTGGGGGCTCGACACGTGTAGTTGCCTGTGTCAGCTGAGGTGGCATGACTCACTGTCAGAGTACTCTGTGTGTTGTCTCCACACATTACTTACCCTTGGACACGAAGACATATATGGTGTCAAACGCTGTGTTGGGAGCTCGACACGTGTAGTTGCCTGTGTCAAATGAGGTAGCATGACTCACTGTCAGAGTACTCTGTGTGTTGTCTACACACAATACCTACCCTTGGACACGAATACATATATGGTGTCAAACGCTGTGTTGGGGGCTCGACACGTGTAGTTGCCTGTGTCAGCTGAGGTAGCATGACTCACTGTCAGAGTACTCTGTGTGTTGTCTACACAATACCTACCCTTGGACACGAAGACATATATGGTGTCAAACGCTGTGTTGGGGGCTCGACACGTGTAGTTGCCTGTGTCAGCTGAGGTAGCATGACTCACTGTCAGAGTGCTTTGTGTTGTCTAAAAACGATACCTACCCTTGGACACGAATACATATATGGTGTCAAACGCTGTGTTGGGGGCTCGACACGTGTAGTTGCCTGTGTCAGCTGAGATAGCGTGACTCACTGTCAGAGTACTCTGTGTGTTGTCTATACACAATACTTACCCTTGGACACGAAGACATATATGGTGTCAAACGCTGTGTTGGGGGCTCGACACGTGTAGTTGCCTGTGTCAGCCGAGGTAGCATGACTCACTGTCAGAGTACTCTGTGTGTTGTCTACACACAATACTTACCCTTGGACACGAAGACATATATGGTGTCAAACGCTGTGTTGGGGGCTCGACACGTGTAGTTGCCTGTGTCAGCTGAGGTAGCATGACTCACTGTCAGAGTGCTCTGTGTGTTGTCTCCTATAACCTCTGTGTTCACCTCCACACCTCCTCTCTCTGTGTCGTAGTTGATCATACGCTCGTTGTGGTACCAGAACACGTACTGGGGTGGTGACGGGCTCTGAGGAAACAGATGTTTGATATGAGTAGGGGTGAGATATATGCATATATGGTGTATGGGATGGAGCTTGGTTGTTTGCTTGGTTCTAAATATTTGTATTGCTTTTGATAGAGGGAGTGCTTTATTTCAGGAAACGTTATTATAATTTACGTGATCGTTTTTTTCTAAATGGTAAGATCTACGGCTTGACAAGGGCTTGTTTGGCTTAACTTACCTTTAGGTAATGGTTTATGCCAATATATGGCAGATGTCCCTACTATAATTAATTATTATATTTTGTATTGCTTTAATTTCTTTAAAACTTAGAGAAACCTCGTATTTGCTTTGACTAGTACACCATAGAAATCCAATTATTTGTCAAAAGAGCTGCTCATCTTAATTTGATATTGAAGTATTTGAAGAGACAAAGTGCATTTCCAAAAGTAGTTAAACTTTTCAATGCAATGTATGTAGGTAATATTAATTTTACTGTATAACATTATACCATATCGTAAATTTTTATATGACCATAAAAATAGATTACTTAGTAAGGTATTTTTCGGTACAACCTACAAAAAAGGTCATAAATAATTTAAAATTATTGTAGTTAAGTTTCACTATCATACAAACAATAAAGTAATACACTCTATTTCTTCCTGAATCTCAAAAATAGTCAATAGTATGAAAAATAGTTTTTACATATCAAATACATCTCCAACTTAGCTTCATATTGATATTATTCCCTTATCTGAACTTCTGCTGATCGGATTACTTCTTCTTGTATTTCGATGTATAGTAAAAATGTGTATAATCTTAATACATTTTCGCTTTGAATACAGAATATTTTTACTAAATTATATAAACGCAGTGTTTTTCTTGAATCAATTGCAGCTATTATTTAACTTTAGATCTGATTAATCTCTAATTTTAAGTAGAATACATATTTTCTAAACAACCTACATTTTCGACGATACAAACGAGTTGTATGGTGCTCCCCTCCCCAATATGGTATTCTCCGTTCCCCTCTATGTAAGCCTTGGGAGTGACTACGTGAAGGTGGTAGTAATGTGATATTGTACCAACACCTGTTGAGACCTACGAACAGATAAAACATTTCACATATACATGAGACACTTATTTAACTATTCGCTCT